>NC_134356.1:61086552-61386552 GCF_048569485.1 Anomaloglossus baeobatrachus
ACCAGATATTTGCCACCTCATCTGAGAGCAGCATAATGTAGAGACAGAGACCCTGATTCCAGCGATGTCACTTGCTGAGCTGTTTGCTGTCATTTTGATAAAATCAATGTTTTCTCTGTGGCAGATCTAGCAGTTATACAGAGCTCATGAATATACTGGACTACCTGGCAGAAGGCCAAGTATTCCTGTAATGATAATCTACTGCTGATTAATCTTTTTTTTTTTTTATCTAAACTAAACTAGGCAGCCCAGTAAGTGAAACACCGCTGGAATCAGGACCTTATGCTGCTCTCGGATTAGGTGGCAAAAACCTGGTGACAGATTACCTTTAAGGGGCTGTCATGTGAGAGGAAGAAACGTGTCTCTGTGTCAGCTCATGGGTGATTAGGCTATGAATAAACAAAGGTGAGAAGAAGGGGTTAGTCACTTAATACATAGATTGGTTAACGGGCTTAAGCTTTCGCTAAGCTGCAGGTATTGAATTGATATAAAGTATACGGTAGTTAAAGGGAACCTGTCACCAGAATTTTCCTATTAAACTAAAAGAATCCCCTTCTGCAGCTCATGGGCTGCATTCTATAAAGGTTCATTTTGCTACTGGCCCCCCTTTCAGACCTAAATAACTTTATAAAATATTACCTTTTGCTATGGTAATGAGGTTTGTTGGCCCCAGGGGCGGGCTGTATTTTGTCCGTTATCCCCCCTCCTGCCGCTGTTAGCCGCATGTTCCGCAGTGCTCTTGAAGTCTCGCGCATGCGCTGTGGCACTATCGCGGGACTGAGCACTGTTTTCAAATCGCGAGCACCGGTGATGTTATTGCGCAGGTGCGAGATTATGGGTGGGTACTTGGATGACGCTGGTGATGACATTCACATTCATCACCAGCGTCATCCAAGTACCCGATAGTGCCACTGCGCATGCGCGAGACTTCCGGAGCACTGTGGAACATGAGGGCAGCGGCCTCAACTATGTAAATGAACACTGGGGGACGGCGAACAGCGGCAGGAGGGTGGATAACGGACGAAATACAGCCCACCCACCGGGCCAGCAAACCTCATTACCATAGCAAAAGGTAATATTTTATGAAGTTGTTATTTAGGTCTGAAAGGGGGGGCCAGTAGCAAGATGAACCTTTATAGAATGCAGCCCAGGAGCTGCAGAAGGGGATTCTTTTAGTTTAATAGCGAAAATTTTGGTGACAGGTTCCCTTTAAAGTTATGTTGGTTACATTTAATAAAGGCCATGGCCCATTTTTTGTATTTGTCAATCAATGTAGTCTTTTGTTCTTTCCAAGTCATCACTTGCGATTTCTTGATGTCACTTTTCTTTTTGCCTTTTCTATTTTTTTACCTTTTTTGCGACAAATTCTTCAAAATGACAATTCAATGAATTTGATGCAAAGTAAAAAATGTTCTTTATTTTTGTCTATAACCGTCTTTTGCCGCCTTTCAGCACCAAATGTTGCAAATCCTTTAGAAGGTCACATATTTGTTTAAAAATATTTCTGATTGAAAACTGCTAGATATCTCACTCCAGAGAGCGATTGGAGTAAGTTGTACCCAAAAAAACTGCAACATTTAATGTAAAAATTAAACAAAGCAAAATTATCAAGGAAAACTAAAAAACTTACACAACATGAAAAGTGGCAGAAATCTTCGAGTTAAGGGGGCTTTACACGCTACGACATCGCTAATGAGAACTCTTTGGGGTCACGGAATTGGTGACGCACATCCGGCCACATTAGCGATGCCGTTGCGTTTGACACCTATGAGCGGTTTTGCATCGTTGCAAAAACGTGCAAAATCGCTTATCGGTGACATGGGGGTCCATTCTCAAATATCGTTACTGCAGCAGTAACGAGGTTGTTTCTTGTTCCTGCGGCAGCACACATCGCTCCATGTGACACCGCAGGAACGAGGAACCTCTCCTTACCTGCGTCCCAGCCGCTATGCGGAAGGAAGGAGGTGGGCGGGATGTTACGTCCCACTCATCTCCGCCCCTCCGCTTCTATTAGGCATCAGTTCAGTGACGCAGCTGTGACGTCGCTGTGACGCTGAACGAACCGCCCCCTTAGAATGGAGGCGGTTCGCCAGTCACAGCGACGTCACCAGGCAGGTAAGTAGTGTGACGGGTCTAGGCGATGTTGTGCGGCACGGGCAGCGATTTGCCCGTGTCGCACAACAGATGGGGGCGGGTACCCACGCTAGCGATATTGGTACAGATATCGCAGCGTGTAAAGCGGCCTTTAGTCGCACATACTTTAGCAATTTGCCCCTTTTTTGTTGCTTAAGAAATCTGGAGCAACAACCATGATGAATATTGGCCTTCTTACGTTATGTAATACCATGAAGGTGGCCATTTTGTATAACTACCGTACTTTTCGTTTAGACACACCCCAGAGTTACAGAAAAAAAAGGTTAAAAAAAAATTGTGGTCTGTTTTATACTCCAGTTGATGTCTTACCGGGGAGGAGGGGCGGCAGCGGTGGTGGAGTGGGGTCACAGGAGGGAGGGGCTTTGCTGGAGTACGGCGATGCTGCGGCCGGTGCAGAGGGAGTCCCAGATGCTCACTGAGGGCAGTGGGCACTGTTCTGTGCTGGTGGTCACTGCGGATGGTGAGGCACAGGCCAATCTGAAGATGTCGGTGGTGCGGGCATCAAAGAAATGGCGGCCGGAGTCGGCGCGTGTGCAGGTGGAGTCATTGAGCCGAGATCTCATCTGCGCACGCGCCACCTCCAGGTGCCATTTTCCTTAAATCCGCTGCTGGGACATGAAATGGGCCATATGCAGTGAAGCTCCATCTGTGCAGATGCCGAATCTGGGCGCCATTATGTGAAGCCCTCACCGTCAACGTCTTCAGAATGGCCCGTGTCTAAACGCCCGCCGCACAGCATTGGCCCTGCCTCCTGTGACCCCTCTTCACCACCCCCCGGTAAGCTACATTTGGATTTTAAGACGCACTCCTCATTTTCCTTCCAAATTTCTGAGAGGAAAAGTCAGTCTTATAATCCGAAAAATACGGTATATGAGTAATCAACCATCCAGTTAATCTGAATGTAGCTTGCAGATACAGAATTCATGCCGTATACTATGAAAGCAATCCCAATGAGAAGTATGGAAGTGATTTTAAGTCACAGAAACATTTGGAACAAAACTGCCGCATGTGAATATGTCCTAACTGCACGAGAGCCTGTTTACATCTGTATTGTGATTTCTATTATCAGTGAAAACCACAACGCAAATCTGTCTTAAAATGGACACCACTCACATAAGAGAATTTCTCAGGTTCAAACAAGGTGAATGGTTTTGAGACAAAAATGATATGATTATAGCCTCATCCTGATTTAGGGATTTGTTCATTATATATCAGTTTCTATGAAATATAAGCAGAGCACAGAATGGTTGCTATGAGCAACGAGGCCTGTTTTTCCTGTCAGCTTTGATATATTAGGCCTACTAGGCCCGAGCTGCCAGAGTCCTGTAGAATAAAGTGGAGTCAAATTCACTATTCTGGGTAAACAGGAACCCGTGTAATGTGAGAGCCAAGAGGAAAAAATGGAGTCTGTACATAGACGACACCTAGTGTTAGAAAAGCAGCATTAGATCTTCAATGTACAAATTGAATAAGTTCACCAAATACACATTTATTAACATAATTGCAGTACTTTTATCAATGTTAATAGGGTTTTTAATAGTGAATGAGTATAAAGATATAACTTTTTCTATAATAATCAAATTTTAGTGGTGAAAAAATTATATATATATGTGTATGTATATATATAATATATAATATATACACACATATATATATATATATATATATATATATATATATATATATATATATATATATAATATATATTATATATATATATATATATATACACACATATATATATATATATATTTATAGATAGAGATGCATATATATATATATATTTATAGATAGAGATGCATATATATATATATATATATATTTACTGGAGGAGTAATAGCTTTAGTTATGTTGTATATACATTATCAGAGTTGCCTACTTTTACTCAATGGCTTCAGATCTGATTCACATGTGGTGTTATACGGGGATCATGGCACCAGGGGGGCCAGCTCTGCCCAGGCTTCAGTTTGTAACTTGCCCGTACGTAGATGGGGGATTTGTGCACCGCTCAGGAGCCTTGCCAGCTCTATACAGTGCAGATGTTGGCTTTGTTAGGCTGCTTTCACACATCCAGTTTTAATCCGGCGATCCGGTGCCAGATCCGTTTTATTCCCCATTGACTTTTATTATCGTTGGATTGTGACGGATGGCCTTGCGTTGCATGCGGCGTCCGCCGGATCCAGTGAAATTTCTTCGTCCGGCTGCCAGAAAGGATGCAGCATGCAGCGTTTTTTGTCTCCGGCAAAAAAATGGACCATGCCGAATCCGGCATGATGTGTAATTAAAGCCTATGGGCGCCGGATCCGTCGTCATCCGGCATATAACGGAACCCAACGACGGATCAGTTTTTTTTTTAACTGCGCAAGCTCAATATCCCAACGGATCCGTCAAAAAACGGAAGGACCGTATGGAAAAAACTGATGCGACGGATCAGTTTTTTCACCAGATTCGTCGCATCAGTTTTTTCGCCAGATTGTGCCTGACGGCAAAAACCAGATGTGTGAAACCAGCCTAATAGGCTGTGTGCCCATGCTGCCTTTTTGCTTCTTTTTTTCATGGGTTTTTTTCTGCAATCAATACTGCAAGGAAAAACGCATCCCAGCAAAGTCTGAGAATCCTGAATTGCTGTGCACATGTAGCAAATATTTTCCTTGCAGACTTTGGTGCAAATAAAATCTGCAGTATGTCAATTCTTCATTTTTCCTGTGTCTGATCACTGATATAATCCATTGCAATGCTCGATCACTGCAGTGTATTATATCTCTCAGTTATGGACTCTCCAAGATTAGATACTGTATATTTAAGAGAATTTTGCAAAAAAAACCCTAAACCTATAATATATCCTGCATGAGAATGAAACACACCAGAGGTATAACACTTGGGATTGTTGCCTGGTGGGTGACCTGTACCATAAACCATGCATGATGGCTGTGGATCCATTGTTACGCCTCAAAAGTACAGGTGTATAAACTACATCATATAATGCAATGTAAAATTGCCATAGGCTATAAAAGGCTATTTTTTTTCTATTTAGTGGTGTAAATAAATATTTACACATTCTGATATTCTTACTTTTTTCATTTATCTGGTTTTAACTCACAATGTAAAAGTTCTTGTACAAAGACAAGTTGTAATTGATTTCTGGATTTGCACTTTCGTTGTTTGCTCTCTGGTTCTGCTGTTTGTTTTCTAAGCAGAAAACTAATACTGTAAATGGATATATGTACTTATGCAAATGCTGCTCTGGCATTTTGCTGTGCTGAGCAGTACGGCTTCTTTAGATGGCTCGCAACAATATCGGAATGCTAATAGCAAAACAGAGTAGTTCAGTTGAGTCAAAGTGTAGCTAAATGTTTGAATGTATTTTATATATGTCGTAGCCCCTTAAACATGGTATAGATCAGCGTCCTGAGACCCCTTCAAGTTGCGCAAAAGGCTACAGAAGCATTTAAAGTCTCCTCACCACTGACATGCTGGAATGAAGTGTCAGTCTCCGCAAGGAGAAGAACTTCCCTTTTAGACCCCATTATAGCCTGTCATACAGCCAGATCAGATCTCATACTTTGCACTGATGAGGGGCAATCACCCCGAAACACCAGGTCTGCAAATTGAGGTACTGATCTGGCACAAATCCTAAGTCAAATGACGAGTCGTTAAAGGGTCACTTTTGAGTTTTAGGATTGCTACCCTCCCCTCCAATAGGTGGCACTAGAGTTAAGGGTGCTTTACACGCTGCGACATCGCTAGCGATGTCGTGCGCGATAGCACCTGCCCCCGTCATTCGTGCGACATTTGGTAATCACTGCCGTAACAAGCATTATCGCTACGGTAGCGTCACACGCACATACCTTTTCAGCGACGACGCTGTGACCACCGAACAATCCCTCCTTCAAGGGGGAGGTGCGTTCGGCATCATAGCGACGTCACTGCGGTGTCACTAAGCGGCCGCCCAATAGCAGAGGAGGGGCGGAGATGAGCGGCCAGAACATGCCGCCCACCTCCTTCCTTCCTCATTGCCGGTGGACACAGGTAAGGAGATGTTCGTCGTTCCTGCGGCGTCACACATAGCGATGTGTGATGCCGCAGGAACGATGAACAACCAGTGGCATGCACCACCAACGATATTATGAAAAGGAGCGACGTGTCAACGATCAACGATTTTTGACGCTTTTGTGATCGTTGATCGTCGCTCCTTGGTGTCACACGCTGCAATGTCGCTAACGGCGCCAGATGTGCGTCACTAACGACGTGACCCTGACAATATATCGTTAGCGATGTCGCAGCGTGTAAAGCACCCTTTAGTCGTCTTCCTCCCCGAAGAGGCATCCGGCCTGAGAGCACGCACTGCAGTACACAGGTCCATAGACTTTCCTACTGCCCTCCGTTTTGTATTAATTCGTGCATGAGGTGCGCACTTCTGCATAGTATTTAGGATCTGTTGCCTTTTTTTAAATTTTGGTAAAAATTTAGTGTACACTGATTTTGCTCTTCATGCTCAGGATGTGATGGCTGAGGCAATGGCAGACATACGATTGGTGCAACCTGTGCAGCCATACAGGGGCCTAGGAGATAAGGGGACGGGACCACCCCTATCTCCAAACCAGATGGAATTGTGCATTATGATGAGGTATTAAACCGCAAAGAGCCCATATACTGTGCTTGCACAGGGCCCTTTTCGGTCTGTGTCCACCAGTGTGCTGAGATACAGTATTGAGTACTTCTACATCAAGCTCAGAGAGGTTTTTCCACAGTGTTGGAAATTTCCCTGAGCTGACCTTACTTTCACACTTAGACAATGGTAAGTATAACGGTATGTTCACATGAAGCATTTTTGCTGCATTTTTTCATGCAAATAGGAAGCTGCGTTTTACAGTACCAGCAAACGTTATGAGATTTCTGAAATCTCTTGCACACACAGGTTATTTTCCTGACTATGTTTGAGCAAATTAATTCTTTCAGCGTCTTTGCACCCATAAAAACCAATGAGAGCAAAAAAAAAAAGGCAACAAAAAGGTTTTGCTGCGTTTTTGGTGAATAAAATAAACTTTATTAGACATATACTGTGGATAAAACACACACGTAATCCGCACCAAAATAACGCTGCAAAAACGCAGCAAAACCAGTGTTTGCAGCTTTTTATTGCCAATAGAGCAGGTTCAAGCTGCAGAAAAAAAAATGAGCTTTTTTCCACACTTACCAATGGTCCACAGCGAAAAATCTTCACTTTAGCCACGTCTGGTCTAGATGCATGTATCATCATATATTCAACAGTAATAGATACCAAAAATCTCTGTGATCTAGATTTCAGTACACATGATGCCATAGATGGGTAACTTCTCATATTCTCAATTGTTTATTTTTACGATTGCTAAGGAGGAGCTTGCAATCTCCCCCGATTTCCACTTAAAGGGAATCTGTCACCAGATTTGTCCCCAATAAGATGTGGCCACCACCAGTGAGCCCTTATATACAGCATTCTAGAATACAGGATAAAAAAATCCAGCATTCTTAAAATATCAAACTTTTATTCAAAAATGCATATTAAAATAGTCCATGACAGGGTCAAACATGCCCAAAAAAGAGTACGCGTTTCTAACAACAATCAAGTTCTTAATCTGTCTCTAACCCTTCTGAGAAAATGGACTCATTAAAAAGGGGCTGAGACCCGGACATGAGATCTCATGTCCGGGTCTCAGCCCCTTTTTAATGAGTCCATTTTCTCAGAAGGGTCAGAGACAGATTAAGAACTTGTGTGGTGTTCGAAACGCGTCCTCTTTTTTGGGCATGTTTGACCCTGTCATGGACTATTTTAATATGCATTTTTGAATAAAAGTTTGATATTTTAAGAAAGAGAGATTTCGTGGACTAGATTGCTGGATTTTTTTATCCTGTTATATAAAGCCTTGCCACCTTCCTTCCTTGCACGGTCCTGGATAAGCAGTCTCCTTGGGAGCAGGTGAGCCGGACAAAATCTATGTTTTTGTTTATAAGCATTCTAGAATACAGTATATAAAAACCCAGGTCACTCTGTATAATGTAAAAAAGACCTATATTCTCACCAGTGGAGTAGGCGAGTCCGATGGGCATCTCTGCTCTCAGTCCGGCGCCTCCTCTCTTCCTTCCATCGTTGTCCTTCTTCTCAGCTCCATGGGGATGACGCGTCCTACATCATCCACAAAGAGGCCTCCATTGTTCTCCTGCGCATGCGCTCTTTGATCTGCCCTGCTGATGGCAGCGACAAAGAATTGTAATGCGCAGGCGTAGGGAAAGGTCAAAGACCGAGTACTTTGATCTGTCAGCACAGGAGCACAATGTAGGCCTCTGTGTGGATGACGTAGGACTAGTCATCCACATGGACCAGGGAAGGAGGATGGCATCACTGCACAAGATAGAGGCGGCGCCAGATCCGAGACCAGAGACACTCATTGGACCCGACCGCCCCGCAGGTAAGTATAATAAAGGTGTTTCTTATGTTATACAGAGCGGCCTGGGCTCTTATATACAGTATTCTGGAATGCTGTATATAAGGGCTTAATGGTGGTGGCTGCAACTTATAAGGAAAAATTCTGGTGACAGGTTCCCTTTGATCATTTGATATTCACACATATCTGTAACCATATTATCCTAAAGTCTTCTTTTTAGAATAATGTTCCATTTTCCACTATAAATGTTCTTCTTTTACAGTATATAATGTTATATAACTCTGCAGTTGACAGAATGTAACAAAATTAATCAAATGTATTTCTCATTTTTCTCCAGGTGGTCTCTTTTTTCACCGAAACTCCCTCTCACCACGAAGCTTGGGTTACGAAACGGAGCTGTCCACCATTGAGCCATCTCTCGACATCTACGACGAAAACAAGACATGAGCAGTTTCCATTCATCAGACTGATGCCCCTCTACCTCTTCTTCTACTCCGTGACTCCCTATCCATCCACCCCATTGTACGTTAACAACTTGTGCTGCCCATTTTGTGTTGTGTCTAAAGTGAAGAACCGAAAAACGAAGCACAGTAACCCATACCTCCCAAACAAACCAGTGGCAGCAACAACATTGGGTCTCTTGCTAATATGGTGCGTGATGAAGCACAAAGTAAAGGAGACAGACTGTTATGTTCCCACTTTTACATGTTCTGCCTACTTATCAGTATAAGTTTGAACTACCTTGGAACAATACTTTTTCTTTGTCACAATATTCAAGAAACTAATGACTTTGTGCCGCCAACAGACAATGATCGAGTGCATTTCTGGTTTCTTCATTGTCAATGGGAAAAAAAACAAAAACATTTCTACAGCTATTTTTCTGCTGCTCAAGGGCTGATCCTCAATTGCCTTTGGATTGTTTCTGAATGGTGAGAACAGAGAAATTCTCAATGCTTGCTCCTGGTCACAATCTTGTTTTCCCATCTTGGTGGTACGGTGGTTGTAGCCATTCATTGGACATGAGAGGTGTAGGGGCAGGGGTCTTAATATTTACTGGGTTCATAAATATGCTTCTCTGGTTGTTTCTTTAGTGGCAAGCATTCTAAACACCAGATCAAAGAATTCAAGGAAAAAAGTAACAGCTCCAGCTTCAAAATCAATGTAGATGAAGCCACCAAAAATGTATGCGGTGGCCATCACAACCTTCTGTAGATGTTTGTTTTGCTTACGGCAATGTGTTTCAACGTTGACTTAGAGTGAACAAATTATCTGTTAGAATCTCATGAGCCGAAACATTGTACAATAAAGACTGTTGAATAAACCAGAGACTGTTGAGTTGGACACTTTTGCTTGGAGTGTGAATAGTAGACCTGTAGTGATGACCACTCTGTATAGGCTTTTGACCTGTTGCTTAGGTCAGTAAATCACACGCTTCAGGTTCCTGCTCTAACTTACTAACCAGTAATTCAGTTGTTCATATTAAAAAACTTAATGGTCAGAATAAAAACAAAAATTCAAAACAAAAGCAAAATATTCAGCTCCATCCTGTTATTCTTCTTTATTTTCAATTTGGCTTCACCATTTTGGTAATGGTTAGAGAATACACTGAGCATAAGGGGCACCCAATGATCTCCACATAAATACTGAGCAACATCCAAGTGCACCTCAATAAATTAGAATATCATCAAAAAGTTAATCTATTTCAGCAATTCAATACAAAAAGTGGGGACCACGGGGAAGACCATTCTCCTTGCGGAGACCTGACAAACCAGTCTGGCTGTTAGTGAGAGGACTTATATCTCCATCCTCAGAGGGGCATTACAGCTATAAGTCTCCTCACTGACAGCCAGACTGGTTTGTCAGGTCTTCGTAAGGAGAATAGTCATCCCCACTATAGCTTCTCATAAGCCAGATCAGATCTCATACTTTGCACTGACGAGGGGCAATCATTATCATTTCTCAGACTACAAAGTTAGGAGCATCAGGCCTACACACCCCTTGTGATGGACACCTCACTGTCTATCTACATTGTCTATAGAGTTTGGTGTGGGTGGGGAAGCTCACTCAGCTCTGCTAAATGACTAAATCTAAAAATTGTGATTTTGTCAAAATGGCTGCAGACATTAATCTAAGTGATACATCATTGAATTCAGAATCTCTTTGTCGACATCAAGCTTCTCTCAGATGAGGTAGCAAAAACAAACTGACCGATTCCCTTTAAGTGATGCATCGATGGATTTGGAGTCTCTTTTCTCGTATTGCATGCTTCTCTCAGGTTAGGAAGCATAAACCTGGTGACATTTGCTTTAACTCCAACTTAACTCCAACTTTGACCAGTTTGTTTTTAGGGTTTATATTCTGTGCTGATTTAATTCATGATGTTTATCAAAGCTTCATTTTTTTTAAAACGGGGGATCATCTGTGCTTGTGCAGATCAGGAGCACAGGCCTATTGTGCTGATAGACATGTCATATCACATGCCTCTAAAGGGGGCTTTACACGCTACGACATCGCTAATGCGAACTCTTTGGGGTCACGGAATTGGTGACGCACATCCGGCCGCATTAGCGATGCCGTTGCGTGTGACACCGATGAGCGATTTTGCATCGTTGCAAAAACGTGCAAAATCGCTCATCGGTGACATGGGGGTCCATTCTCAAAAATCGTTACTGCAGCAGTAACTAGGTTGTTCCTCGTTCCTGCGGCAGCACACATCGCTATGTGTGACACCGCAGGAACGAGGAACCTCTCCTTACCTGCCTCCCGGCCGCTATGCGGAAGGAAGGAGGTGGGCGGGATTTTATGTCCCGCTCAGCTCCACCCCTCCGCTGCTATTAGGCGGCCGCTCAGTGATGTCGCTGTGACGCCGCACGGACCGCCCCCTTAGAAAGGAGACGGTTTACCGGTTACAGCAACGTCGCCGGGCAGGTAATTATGTGTGACGGGTCTGGGCGATGTTGTGCGGCACGGGCAGCGATTTGCTCGTGTCGCACAACAGATGGGGCCAGGTACGCACACTAGTGATATCGGGACCGATATCGCAGTGTGTAAAGCGGCCTTTAGTGACCATTTTTAGTTCACAGAGTGTTGTCTGGACTGAAATTGTGGAGTGTGCTTTCAGGAAACACCAAAGTGGCTCACAACTTATTATTGATGTACAATATATTACAAAAGTGAATTCACACCTCAGTTTTGTGAATATTTTACATATTTTCATGGGACAACAGTGAAGATATAACACTTTGATGCAACGTAATGTAGTCAGTGTACAGCTTGTATAACAGTGTAAATGTGGTGTGCCCTGTAAATAACAACACACAGCCATTAATGTTAAAAACCTCGGCAATAAGTGACTAAACTCCGAGATGAAAATGGCCAAAGTGTCAATATTTTTTGTGGCCACCTTTTTTTTCAGGTACTGCCTTACCACTCTTAGGCATGGAGTTCACTAGAGCTTCACAGGAGTTGCTAGATCCTCTTCCACTTCTCCATGATGACATCACGGAGCTGGTGGATTTTAGAGCCCAATATCCGAAGGGAGGGGATCATGCTGTGCTTCAGTATGTCACAGTACATGTTGGCATTAATGTCAATATTCTGTAGCTCCCCACAACTGCAGCACTCATGCAGCCCCAAACCATGACACTCTAACCACCATGTTTGATTGTAGGCACGACACACTTGTCTTTATCCTCCTCAGCTTGTTGCTGCCACACACGCTTGACACCATCTGAACCAAGTTATCTTGGGCTCATCAGACTACAGGACATGGATTGATTAATCCATGTCCTTAGTCTGCTTGTCTCCTGCAAACTGTTTGCAGGGTTTACTGTGCATCATCTTTTGAAGAGGCTTCCTTCTGAGACAACAGCTGTGCAGGCCAATTTGATGCAGTGTGCGGTGTAGGGTCTGAGTACTGACAGGCGGACCCCCCACCTCTGTAACCTCTGCAACAATGCTGGCAGCACTTAAACATCTATTTTGAAAAAACAACAAAACCACACAGTATAGGGCCACAAAATATCAATTTTATTAAGTATTTTTTAAAATCACATAAAAACAAGGTGCCAACAGTTATAGGGGAGGACAGAGGAAATATAACCATATATACATATAAATTATGCCCATGAATATAAGTATAAATATAAATATATGTATATTTAGGATAGAAAGAGTCCAATGAACACATCCAGAATCAATAGATATTTAACATTGCATAGTGATAATACAATAATCTGGATAAATAAACAGAGCCGTTCTATCCCAAATAACCAGGAACAAAGTGCACTTAGCAGGCTCCAGCATCAGTAGACCAGCAAGAGAAGCTTAAATACCGGCTACATGAGGTTCAAGTGAAGGCAAATAAGCCATATAGGCAAATCACTAATAGATTATGCACGAGTGCAAATAAGGCAGGAAACTGCCGATTAGAGCGAGCAGGCAGATTGTAAATCCAGGCGCAATAAAGATAAGGGTAACAGGCTTATGAGTAGCAGCTTTTACCTCTGTCAAACACCCACGCTTCCAACGTACGTTTCGTAAGAACTTCTTCAGGGAGCGTGTGTTGGGAGGGTGAGGGGAAGTATTTATACACATCAATGGCCAGTAAACAGCTGAGCGCCAATCAGCTGACATATCGGGTAAGTCGTATTGCGGCGCATAAATCCTCCACAGGTACCGTAATAAGGGGAAGAGAAGATAGCGGACAACGGAGACAAAGCGTCGGCTGCCGTCATAGAGACGGCGCCTGCGCTCCGGCCCCTGTAGCCGCCAACCTGTCATTCCACGGCCGTGCTTAGGAATATGTGCACAAACTCCCAGGTTAAGTATATAAAAGTACAATATATTCGATCATGTTGCCACAGTAAGTAAATAAGTTTATAAAAGAAATAATAATAGTTGTGCATAAAGCAGAAAATGTACATGAAAGTAAATGAGCATAGAGCAGTGTAAAACTAAATATATAGGGTATATGCAGAGCGATACAAGGTACAGCCCTGCAAATATACCTATGTGTATAGTGATAATTCTGATGAAAATCTGATGATACTGATTTTCATCAGAATTATCACTATACACATAGGTATATTTGCAGGGCTGTACCTTGTATCGCTCTGCATATACCCTATGTATTTAGTTTTACACTGCTCTATGCTCATTTACTTTAATGTACATTTTCTGCTTTATGCACAACTATTATTATTTCTTTTATAAACTTATTTACTTACTGTGGCAACATGATCGAATATATTGTACTTTTATATACTTAACCTGGGAGTTTGTGCGCATATTCCTAAGCACGGCCGTGGAATGACAGGTCGGCGGCTACAGGGGCCGGAGCGCAGGCGCCGTCTCTATGACGGCAGCCGACGCTTTGTCTCCGTTGTCCGCTATCTTCTCTTCCCCTTATTACGGTACCTGTGGAGGATTTATGCACCGCAAAACGACTTACCCGATATGTCAGCTGATTGGCGCTCAGCTGTTTACTGGCCATTGATGTGTATAAATACTTTCCCTCACCCTCCCAACACACGCTCCCTGAAGAAATTCTTACGAAACGTACGTTGGAAGCGTGGGTGTTTGACAGAGGTAAAAGCTGCTACTCATAAGCCTGTTACCCTTATCTTTATTCCGCCTGGATTTACAATCTGCCTGCTCGCTCTAATCGGCAGTTTCCTGCCTTATTTGCACTCGTGCATAATCTATTAGTGATTTGCCTATATGGCTTATTTGCCTTCTCTTGAACCTCATGTAGCCGGTATTTAAGCTTCTCTTGCTGGTCTACTGATGCTGGAGCCTGCTAAGTGCACTTTGTTCCTGGTTATTTGGGATAGAACGGCTCTGTTTATTTATCCAGATTATTGTATTATCACTATGCAACGTTAAATATCTATTGATTCTGGATGTGTTCATTGGACTCTTTCTATCCTAAATATACATATATTTATATTTATACTTATATTCATGTGCATAATTTATATGTATATATGGTTATATTTCCTCTGTCCTCCCCTATAACTGTTGGCACCTTGTTTTTATGTGATTTTAAAAAATATTAAAAAATACTTAATAAAATTGATATTTTGTGGCCCTATACTGTGTGGTTTTGTTGTTTATGCATTTATAGTTTTTGGCCAATATTGATGTATGTTAAAAGGTATTTTGTGCTTATCTATTTTGAAAAGACAACTTCTGGATATGACACTGATCACATGCACACAACTTCTTTGGTCGACCGTGGCAAGACCTGTTCTGAGTGGAACCTGTCTTGTTAAACCGCTGTATGGTCTTGGCCACCGTGCTGCAGCTCAGATTCAGAGTGCTGGCAATCTTCTTATAGCCAACGCTATCTTTTCTACCAGCAACAATTCTTTTTTTCACATCCAGAGAATTCTTTGCCATGAGGAGCCATGTTCACGTTCCAGTGACCAGTATGAGAGAGTGTGTGAGAGATAACACACCTGTTCCCCATTCACACTTCAGACATTGTAAGTAACATGACACTGGGAAGAGAACATGGCTAATTGGGCAGGATTTGGCTATTTTCACTTAGGGGTTTACTCACTTTTGTTGCCAGTTGTTTTGAGATTGGCTGTGTTGAGTTATTTAGAGGACACCAAATTTCCCCTGTTATACAAGCTGCACACTGACTACTGTACATTGTATAAGTGTCAGATCTTCTGTGTTGTCCCATGAAAATATCTCAAAATATTTACAATGTGACGCGTGTACTCAGTTTTGCTATATACTATACGATATTCACTTTTCTAACACAGTTATAGCCCCTTTATGTAAAAAAAAAAAAAGAAATTACAGTGGTTCCGTGATCTCCATCCCTGGTTTTGTAATACAGCTCATACTTTGTCCTTTTTATTTTAAGTGGATTTCCTGAGTACCCCGACAGTTCTTAGTTCACCTCTGGTTGACATGATCTCACCATCTATCAGATCTCATAGCTGTAGGGCATTCATCTGTTCTGCCCTGGTTAGAAATTAATGGTCCCAGTATAAGTAACCATTAAATACCGTAGAAATTCACACAATTACCTGGTTTCTTTGCGTTTCTTGAAAAGAGGACATTTTCACAGTTCCGCGTATCAGCATGACTGGTGACTGCTGTGAAAAAGATACAGGTTTGGATAATTGCAGGACTGGGATTTTTAGCGGTAAAATGCTTACCTTAAATTATCAGGAGAATGACTTATAATTCACAGCTTAACTCTCCGTAACCCAGACATGTATCGGTGTGAGGTGGTAAAGTACCTCTTGGGTAAAGATGTCTGCTGCAATTCTCGCCTTTTGTCGTTTTCTTCTACTTATTTTCATAAGGATATTGTAGCATTACATTAGTCATATTTTTACTGTATGTCTTTCATTTCAATTTACAAGTTTTTTTGTTCCACATTTTTACCAATTTTTAGAAGTGTGGGTAGTGTTAGGGCATGTGCCCACGATCAAGACTCACTGCATTCTGGACGCAGCGGGTCTTGACTTGTGGATCTGCGAGTCTCCTCCACAGGAGAATGCAGGAGATCATAGATGCTCGTACCCACAATCGGGGTTCAGTGCGCTGCGGTCTCTCGCTGTGTTCTCCCTACGAGGACGCATGAGAATCCGCAGCAAACAATTGACATGCTGCGGTCTGGAAAGACTCACCGCAGGTCAGTGTTTGCTGCGGAAAAAACGAGCACAGTGGGCACAGGATTTCTCGAAATCCATCCACTGTGCTTGTACTGTACGACGCAGCATTTTGGACGCAGCTGAAGCATGCTACATCCAAAACGCTGCAAACACTGATCATGGTAACAGCACAGCAAAAAAAAAAAGAAAGTTGAGCACTACTAACTACATTGAGAGTACTACCAGCAGCATAAAATTACCAACTGGAATGAAGAGCTGGGACATGAAAAAAGTAGGGGGTGCCAATAACAAGAGCCAGAAAGGTGCAGTCCACCAAATCTTAGAAGGAAGGGAGGCACTCACCCAAAATAAAATGCAATGTCCTTTATTTCATGTAGATATACGAGGGTAGGGAGTGGACGACGGCTGCCGTTTCACACTTAAAATAGCGCTTCTATGGGTCGACCCGTAGAAGCGCTATTCTAGGCGCGAAACTGCAGCCTTCGTCCTCGCTTCCCACATCCTTTCCCTACCCTCGTACATCTAGATGAAATAAAGGATATTGCATTTTATTTTGGGTGAGTGCCTCTGTTCCTTCTAGGATTTGGTGAAACACTGATCGTGTGCACGCACCCTTTATAGTACCAGCCAAAGGTTTGGACACACCTGTTCATGCAAAGGTTTTCGTTATTCTTATTAGAATGTTCAAATTTCAGACTGGAGGCAGCAAAGCCACGAAAGAATACATATGGAAACCAGCACTAAACAAACACGTGTGGGGATAACTACTGGGCTTGCTTGTAATGATACTGCCACAGATGAGAGCTGAACATTGTCAGTTTATCACACTCCGGTCTGCTGTGCTCCAGCACATCATCACACTGAAGGGAGGAGAGAAGACTGATTGTCAATGCATGTCTCACATCGAGCCTGAGCTAAGCTATTGCAGCAGGGTGCGTGTTGTATTTTCTCCAGTGTATTGCTGCCGGCTTATGATTGGTTAGAGTTGGAAAGAGGATGAAGAAGTACACACCCCCTGTGAAGTCTCTCTAGTACTGCCCATTTGCACTTAAAAAAAATTAACTGTTTAGGTGAAAAAGACTTTGATCTCTAATATATCTGAAATGGAGAGGTGAAATGAAAAAAAAAAAGTTTTATTCTGCTCTGCCGCACAGATTACATCATGTGTTCAGTTCAATATGAAAAATTTAATTTGGTGGCAAGTCCTTTTTTAAAACAAAGCTTGTACATAATCTGTTCCTATAATTTCATCCTTTTATTTTTTCTTTGATTTTATAGATTAGTTAGTGTTAGATAATTATCTATTTTATTTTGTTTTGTCTTGGGGGATTCCACATTGTATTCCTTTTTGTGCTTAAATCAAAAGCCATGGTAAACAAATTGCACTATACATTGTGCTAACATTTGGTTCACAACTTGGTGTCCACAGGCAATCATTTCTGATTAGTTTTATTACTTACTGGACAGATACAGTTGAAACCAGAAGTTTACATACAGTATCTAAAAAGACACATCTGCATGTTCTTCTCACTATTTGACATGGAATCAGAATACACTTTCCCTGTTTTAGGGTAATTAGGAACCAAAATTATTTATATTTGCCAAATGCCAGAATAACGAGAGAATGTTTTAAGGCATTTTTATTATTTTCTACAAAGTCCAAAGTTTACATATACTAGCAGTAATATGTCTTTAAACAACATGAGACAGCCCATATGATGATGGCTTCTGATTGGTTTATTGGCAATATCTGAGTTAATTAGAGACACACCTGTGGATGTATTTTAATGCACACCTGAAACACACTGCTTCTTTGTGTAGCATCATGGGAAAGTCAAAAGAAAACAGCCAAAGATTTCAGGAAGAGAATTTTAGACTTCCACAAGTCTCGCTCATCCTTGGGTACAATGTCCAGATACCTGCAGGTGCCTCGTTCATCTGTACAAACAATTATACGCAAGTACAAACAATATGGGAATATCCAGCCATCATACCGCTCATGAATGAGATGGGTTCTGTGTACCAAAGATGAAAGTGCTTTGGTCAAAAGTGCATATCAACCCAAGAACAAAAGCAAAAGACCTTGTGAAGGTGCTGGCGGAAGCTGGTAAGATTGTGTCAACCACAGTGAAAAGAGTGCTGTATCAATATGGGCTGAGAGGCCACTCTGCCAGGAAGAAGCCATCACTCCAAAAGAAAAAAAAAAAAGCCAGATTAATGTTTGCAAATTCACACAGGAACAAAAATCTTAATTTTTGGAGACCTATCCTGTGGTCTGATGAAACTAAAATTTAACTGTTTAGCCATAATGACCATAGTAACGTTTGGAAGTAAAAGGGAAAAGCTTTGAAGCCTAAGAACACCATCTCAACTGTGAAACATGTGGGTGGCAGCATCATGTTCTGGGGTTGTTTTTCTGCAGGAGGGACTGGTGCACTTCACAAAATATTGGGCATCATGAGGAACAAAGATTATGCGGCAATACTGAAGAAACATCTCAAGACATCAGCCAGGAACTTAAAGTGAGAATGGGTCTTCCAAATGACCCAAAGCATACTGCCAAACTGGTTACAAAGTGGCTTAAGGATAACAAATTCAATGTTTTGGAGTGGCCATCATAAAGCCCTGATCTCAATCCTATTGAAAATTTATGGACAAAGCTTCAAAGGCAGGTGTGAGCAAGGCGACCTACAAACATGGCTCAGTTACACCAGTTCTGTCAGGAAGAATGGGTCCAAATTCCTACCAGCTATTGTGAGAAGCCTGTGGAAGAAGATCCAAAATGTTTCATCCAAGTCATATAGTTTATGGGCAATGGTACCAAATACTAATGAAATGTATGTAAACTTTTGACTTTGCTGAATGTAATAAAAATGCCTTAAAATATTCTCTCTCTCAATATTCTGGCATTTGGCAAATATAAGTAATTTTGGTTCCTAATTGATTGAAAGCGGGAAAGGTGTAATTCTGTTTTCATGTCAGAGAGTGAGAAAAACCTGCAGATGTGTCTTTATAGATAGTGTATGTAAACGCTTGATTTCAGCTGTATATGCCTGCACATTTTCGGGTATTTATAGGGGAAATAAAATATGTAGCCCTAAAAAAGACTTTTGGTTTTATGTTTCAGCATAAAGTATAAGTATAGAAGGACTGTTTTGCTATAAACCATACCTATACGCTTGCTCTAATCCCAAATTATCCCTCCTCCAGCAGCTATTTTTGAAAACCAGCCAAGGTAAAGCTGACAGCTGCAGGCTGATATTACCAGGCTGGGAAGGTCCATGGTTATTGTGCCCTTTCCAGCTTAAAAATACCAGCCCACAGTCACTCCAGAAGTGGCGCATCACATAAGGTGCTCCAATTCTGCTGCTCACCTTGGCTCTTCCCGTTTCCTCTTCTGTCTTTGATGTTATAGAATGACTCACGTCACCGCTCGTGAGACATTCGGAGTCTTGCATTGCCTTCTGTGTGACCCAGCGAGCGTGACTGAGTGGTAACGTTATTGACGTCATCATTGCTCATCACAGATTCGGGTGACATCGTGGGAACGCCATGGAATACGTAGGAGCTGAGGGTTTCAATTTTTTCATAATAAATTGGTGAATGAAGGACTATTATTTTTATTTCTCTCTTTTTTTTGTCAAACAGGTTTCTATTTGTGGACTACGTCGGATTCGTTGGACTACTTCAAATCTGCATCGGAAAGAGTTAGGGAGTGTTTTTTCAAACTATTTTTGTGTCGTTTTTTTTTCTTTTGACTTAATGGGTAAGTATTGGGCTGTTTGATAGATGCCTCTCCATTACTAACACCACGGTTTGATGCCACCTTATACTAAACAGCTGACATCGCCCCAATTACCATTATCCGGATTGCCATCACACCAGGCTAATCAGGAAGAGCTGAGGCGAAGTGCCAGAACTGGTGCATTTAATGTGATGCGCCACTTCTGGGGAGACTGAGGGCTGCTATTCTTAGGCTGGGAAGGGCTCAATAATCATGGACCTTCCCAGTCAGACATCAGCCCACAGCTGAATTCTTTATCTTGGCTTTTTATCAAAAATGGGAGGACCACACATAGTTATATAAAATTATTTATTAAGTTGAACCAGGGTAAACACCCTTTACTGCCAAATGAAAGACATTAACACTAGAACTACTGGACTCGTGACACCTATATAGAAATACATGGTGCAAAGTAGTCAAAATGACTACCTCAGTAGTTCTAGTGTTAAAGGGTGTAAGTTTATAATATATGGGGGGTTGCCCACTGTGCTTTTTTCCTCCGGAGTGTAAACTGACTGGTGGCACAGCCTTCCGACCTCAGCATTTAAGTTTAGACTTGCAGAGACGCGAGTGTTCTCTGCAAGGAGAACACAACTTAAGTTCGCAGTGTCCTGAACCCTGATCGTGTGCACAAACCGCTGCATTCTCCTGCAGAGGACACTTGCGTCTCTGTAGGAGAAGACACACTGAGTCCACAACGCAGCATGTCTGGTTCATGGGCACACACCTTAAGGGGAATATATCACTAGGGCTATCCAAAGCTGAGATGGCAGCTGGAGTCTCCAGAAAGGTTCACACTGGTGATACTAGGAGCCTTGAAAACCTTGGTGGCTTAAATATGGGCTCCCAATGCAAGCCTTATTAGTGTGCATGTCCTATGCTAAACAGCTGCCCCTCCTCTTTAGTGTGGAGGTTTGAGTGGCTGTATCATCAGCATCGTGCACCTGGGCTGCGGCCATCTTTATTAGGAGGGTTTGCCACATTCTGTGTGTGCCTATATAATCTGAATTGGCTCCTATGGTCTGTGGTTTTTTATATATAGTTCTATGTGGTTTTTAGCTTAAATATGGGTTCTATATCACACAGCTTTTGGGGGCTTGGTCTCTTCCCCACAATTCGTTCATGTAATGGAAGGAACTGGGACAATGTTAGAAGGGGAACAAACCAGAAATCAGAAGTTGAGGACAAAGTAATTGACACAGAAACAATATGGAGGGTGTGAAAGTGTGGTAGAGGAAAGGTTAAAAGAAGAGATCATGGTGGGAACATAAAAAAATGGAGAATGTAAATTTGATTTACATGGCAAAGTCCCTAAGGAAAAGGTCAAATTTCAGCCAGGAGCCATGCAGGGTGGCCATTGAACCAAAGACACGGCTCGGAAACCAGGACACTTTTTTGGGCTCATACTTGTATCTGCCTCCTCTCAGCACTGGGACAGTGTCCTGGTATCGGAAGAACTTTTTCCCTGTCAGAATTGTAATGTGGATGGGGTTTCACAGTCGGACTCTCCAGTAATGTAACGTTCATTATATGGATAGTCAGCATATATGGACAGTTCTGATACTGGAGCTTCCCTTTGCCAAGATAAAAAGCGGCCAATGCCCTAGATGGAACATTAGGGTTCAGAGAGGGGATATCAACTGATATATGCGTCTAGATAGTTCTGCTTAGGCAACCTATACCACTGTAGGCCGAAATATTATCACAACCTTCCATACGATATATGCATCAGACATTATTCTGGTATAATCAGTTAATGGATCTGTTTTCCGTAGACCTCCCATGTTAAAAAATGGACCCTGCAAAAATCTTTTTTTTTTCTTCAAAACTGACAAGTTGTTTTTGCCAACAGATTGCTTCTGGATTTGCCCTAGCGGATGATTACTGGACATGTGAACTCAGGCTTACTCCAGTTCTTCCTTTATTAAGACTAGCGTACAAAACACTAGTCTTAGGGCAGAGTCACATTAGTGTACCACTTCTGATGCAAGAGCATTGGATGCGATATTCTAATGCCCCTTGGCTGAGGCTCTGTTGCGAGCGTGAGCCGAGTGTCATGCGACTGTGGTCCAATCCTGGGATCGGATCACAGCTCCGGAGGAGAGGGAGGGATTAATCTCCCCCATCTCCTCTATTATCAGCCTGTGCGTATATCGCACTGTACTTGTATGCAGTCCGATGTTTCTCTCACACCCATAGAATTGGATGTATGCCCCTTATCATTGCTGTGGCTGGCTGACTTCAGCCATGTTGTTGGCAGCTCCCTGCTGTCATTGACACCCCACAGTCAATTCACAATCTCTATAAAGACCCTGATGTGGCAGGGATAGGTTTCCCTGCTCAATAAACTCAATTCTTTGATAATGTTAAAACGGCTGCACCCAGTAATCTAAGTTTACATGGTTAGTTTTAGAATCTCTTTGCCTACAACATGCTGCTCTGGTGTTGAAGTTGCAAAAACCTGCTGACAGATTCCCTTCAATAAATCATGGCTTATATATTTTATGGTTGTCATGTGAATTGCAGCCCTGGCAGTCTTGATGAATCGGGCTTATGTGTTTACATGTTGCCACCCAGTGGTTGTTATGTGACTTGCAGCCAGGTAAGCTTTTTACCAGCGTGTCATGACACTGTACTGAGGTTGTATAGCAAGAAATTGAAGTGTAGAGCCCCTGAAGCCCTCAGGGTGTTACATGGTTCTGCATCCCCACAACGATGCGGGGCCTACCCCCTTAGGAACCCAGAACCCCAGTGCCGGTAATAACAAAAGCCCAGGTAATCCCAGTTTTCCCCAACAATTCGCCATACAATGGTACTTAGCTAGGGTGGGACCAATGGATGGCCGTCTAGAGGTGGAGCCACTCCAGTCCACTAGTTGACCAGGTGGGAGGGGCAGACTGTGGAGAGTGGGGAGTTGAGAGTTGACAGCAGGAGTGAGAAGGTGTTACTGAGCAACATCCTGACTTGAGTTGACGGTGACCTGGTACCAAGGAGAAGTGGTTGCCAGGGGAGTACTCCCGGAACTATGCACCAACGGGGTACAGGACCCTAGGACAGGAAAGAGCTTCAAGCCGACCTGTTAACACCTGCATTTCAAAGGGGACCATCAAGGACCTTGCTGACCCTATAGAATCCGAAGGCTCAGTAGCAAAGGAAGAACCAGGGACAGGACCAGAGACTCCAACCCCACATTGTTCACGCTATCAGGCGGACAGAAATGGACAAATCACAGAACGGGGACCCCCAGTGTTCTATACCATTTGGACCCACTTACCAGAGACAGGTGCAGGGGAAGAAAGTACAAGAGAACCAGACTGGCACTGGGACAAAGGGGACCTGGAAGTGAAACCAGGCGGCCTCGGGCAACCAGTTAACATCCAAAGTGAGTAAACCAGTTGCACTGAATATCTGTCTGGACTCCTTCTTCCGACGCCCACTGCACCATACACCTGCTGGGGCAATTCCCTACTTGCGGAGGGACTACCATACTAGCTGCTAATGCCATCTGCCCCAGTAGCCCAGTAGAGACATTCTGCAGCGGCGGCTGCCTACATATAGCCGCAACACCGCAAGTGGCGTCACGAATAACTTTATTCAATAATCCTCTGTATATATACCCATTACAAAAAGGGCCCAGGGCTATGGAACTGGGTAACGGCCACCATCGTAACATTCCCAAGACATACACTGCCCAGAACCGAGTCCCCCATATCCCTGGGTGCTACAGAAGTCCATTAATAACATTGCCAGAAATGTACCTGAAGAATCCTCTCCAACTTCTGTTTACGGCACTTGTCTATTTCGCAGTATCTACAATTAGATTGATCTTCATTCACTGCAATTATGAAACAATCTGTAGAGATTTGTTAACGCTGTGATACTAAAGTCTTTATCTGTTCAGGAGTTTAATAAAAGCCTAATTAATCCCACTGTGATTTATTGTTGTTACAACATTCAAATATAAAATAGTCCAAAGGGGTAAATACTTGTTATGTACTCCGCAGGTAAGAAAATCCGCCAAGAGAACAGCAGTAGTGCTAGATAGTCTAACAAGCTACAAGCAAATAGCGTGAAAGTGTAAAATCAACATACAAATAAACATAAGACTATATCTAACAATACGTGTCTGTTTTTTGCCTTTTTTCAATTTATTTTTTGTTTTGTCCACTGAAATACACTAAAAAATGTGTTTCCCTTTCTGTAACATAAATATTAATATATTGGATATTCTCTTGCCAAGTACTGAATAGCTGCAGTTTTTTGCCAAAGCAGATTTTAAAGTATACACATGCTGGCTATTTTTATACCATTATACACAGCGTCCATAGGCTTGCATTATAAATCGTGCTGCATCGCGTCGGATCCGGCACGATGCATTTTTTTGCTGCACAAAAAAACGTGCCAGGCAGCGTTCCATCCGGCCGCCGCATGGGCTAAATATGCCGCATCCGGCGCAAAAAACGGACACAACGCAAGGCCATGCGGCACAATACGGCGCTAATGCAAGTCTATGTGGAAAAAAAACAACTGGCGGCAAAAAAAAAACGGTTGTGTTTTTTCTGCAAAGCGCCGTATTGTGCCGCTCAGCAGAAATCAGTTTTTTGCAATCAGGCACAATCCGGTTTGTGCCTGATGCAATGGATCCGTCTCCGATTGTGTAAAAACTCATGCGACGGATCCGGTAAAAAACAAATCCGTTTTTTTTTTTGTGCTGAGAGAGAGACCCCATCATCACCGCACAAACACCGGCACTATCGCCCCCATCATCACTGCACACGCAGGCACTACCGCACGCATCATCACCACACACGCAGGCACTCCCGCACGCAACATCACTGCACACACAGGCACTCCCGCACGCATCATCTCCGCACACGCAGGCACTCCCGCACGCATCATCTGCGCACACCCCTGCACTACCGCACGCATCATCTCCGCACACGCAGGCACTCCCGCACGCATCATCTGCGCACACCCCTGCACTACCGCACGCATCATCTGCGCACACCCCTGCACTACCGCACGCATCAGCACCGCACACACAGGCACTCCCGCACGCATCATCACTGCACACGCAGGCACTCCCGCACGTATCATCTCCGCACACCCTTGCACTACCGCATGCATCATCACCGCACACGCCCCGGAACTACCTCAGTGACGTACCCGCTGACAGCGCAACTCCCTTCAATTGCTGCATGGAGCTGATAGTGAGCAGCGGCGTTCTACTGCCGTTCCTGTCAGCTTCATGTAGCAGAGCTGAAAGCGTCGTGTGACCTCTGTGGATTACGTCGGACCTGGAGGGGTATGTGGGGATTTTAATAAAATGGTGAAAGAGGGTGTTTTTTGTCTTTTATTCCAAATAAAGTATTTTTTCGGGGGTATGTGTTTATTAACTTACACTTACAGGTTAATCATTGTGGGTGACTTCTTGACGCCTGCCATGATTAACCCCTTATTATCCCGATTGCCACCGCACCAGGGCAATTCGGGATGAGCCGGGTAGAGTCCCGGGACTGTCTCATCTAATGGATGCGGCAATTCCGGGCGGCTGCTGGCTTATATTGTTAGGCTGGGGGCTCCCCATAACGTGGAGCTCCCCATCCTGAGAATACCAGCCTTCAGCCGTTTGGCTTTATCTTGGCTGGTATCAAAATTGGGGGGGACCGCTGTCTTGTTTTTTAATTATTTATTTTACTGCACGATATAGACCCGCCAGCCGGCGGCTGTGATTGGTTGCAGTAAGACAGCTGTCATTCAGCGTGGGGGCGTGTCTGACTGCAACCAATCATGGGCGCCGGTGGGCTGGGAAAGCAGTGAATACGAGATTGAATGATGGGCGGCCAGCATTTTCAAATCAGGAGAAGCTGCCGGAGCTTTGTGACAGCCGTGCAGCGCCGCGCTCGTGATCGGTGAGTGGGTGAGAGTGAGTGAATGAGTCAGTGCGTGAGTGAGAGAGAGAGTGAGTGATTTTCTGACAAGCAATGAATTTATATCACTTCTGGGCATGCTCAGAAGTAAAAACCGAATCCGGTACATGCTTCCGGCGTTTGATGCATGCCACCGGATTCGGCGTGCATAGACTTTTATTATGCACCATGCCGCACAGCGCCGCATGCGGCGCTATGCAGTTTTTTGCCGCTGGCAAAAAACGTTCCTCTCTGCGTCCTGTGCGGCCGCCGGAGTGACGATTTTTGCTGCAACCGGCAAAAACCGGATCAAACGCGAGTACATGCAGCACAATCCGGCACTACTAAAAGTCTATGAGGAAAAAAACGCACCCGGCGGCAAAAAAAAAACGGATGCGTTTTTTCTGCAAAGCACCGGATTGTGCCGCACAGCAAAAACCTGATGTGTGAAAGCAGCCTAATTTATAGACACTGTCTCCTTTCAGCCGCCGCCCCTCAGCCGCCGGCTGCAGAAGTCACTGCTCCCATCCACCGCCACTGAACCCATCTGCTGCCTCCCCTTGATCTGCCACCACTCTCCCCCATCAGCCGCTGCCCCCCTCCTTCATCTGCTGCCCCCTCTCCCACCTCTCACCTTCCTCCACCTGCTATGTGCCCCCCACCTGCTGTGAGCCCCTCCCCCACCTGCTGTGACATCCCCCCACCTGCTGTGAGACCCCCCACCTGCTGTGAGCCCCCCACCTGCTGTGAGACCCCCCACCTGCTGTGAGACCCCCCACCTGCTGTGAGACCCCCACCTGCTGTGAGACCCCCCCACCTGCTGTGAGACCCCCCCAGCTGCTGTGAGACCCCCTCGGCTGCTGTGAGATCCCCCAGCTGCTGTGATCACGCCCCCCCACCTGCTGTGATCACCCCCACCTGCTGTGACCCCCCCACTATCTATCTATCTATCTATCTATCTACTGTATCTATCTATCTATCCATTCCTCTCTCTATTCCTCTATCTATCTATGATTCTGTCTATTTATCTCCTATCTGTAGCACCCACGGCGCAGGGGTTAAATGTTACTCGTCGCCGGGCCGGTGATGTCGGGTCAGGGATGTCACAGGTGGCCCTTCCCGGCTTCGTGGCCCCAAGGTGTACAATAAAAGGGGATTTGGATGATGGTGGGGAATGATGAGGATGATAGTCTTGTGACGCCACCTGTGGTACATGGCCAGGGATTAGCCGCCGCTGCTGTCTCTGTCCTCCGGGGCAGATGGTGTTGCAGCAAGCATGGTTCTGCTCCCCATAGGTGGAGCGAGGCCCCGGGGAGGATGATGAGAAGAGTAGTGGCCGTTGGCGCCGAAGCGCGGGGCGACTGCAATCAAAAGGCTGAATCAGCTGCTGTGGTTCCAGCCGTGATGGGCCCCAGCCAATCCCGGATCCATTGAAGGTTAGAACCAGTACAGTGGTCGATGGGCCCTTCCTTGTTGCGCCTTTAAAGATGGATCCCCGTCTCCTGAAGCTGCTTGGGGACCCAGGTTCATATAGTGTTAGCTCCTGTCCCGTGTGTAGGTGACGCGGGGCCGCTGTGGGGCTTGACTGTAATCACGACTCCGGACCCTATGTGGCACTGTGCTCCGGGATCTCGTGGTGGTCAGAGGGACTTGCAATCCCCCTGTCCTGCAGATTCTGGTGATACAACGTGAAGTCTGTTCCACCCTAAGGCTCTGCACCCTGAACCGCACTGGTCCCGCTCCTGTTCTCTCCTGCTGGAGAACACTCTAACTGTTGTCTAAGCTCATAACTCCCCCTGGTGGCTGCTCCTCCGCCGGTTCCCTGTCACTAGTGGGTGGCTGCCCCCATGTTTGGTGACTACCTTAAAGGCCCCGTCACACACACACAGATAAATCTTTGGCAGATCTGTGGTTGCAGTGAAATCATGGACATATTGTTCCATTTGTACACAGCCATAAACCTGGCACTGATTGTCCACAATTTCACTCCAACCACAGATCTGCCGCAGATTTATCTGTGTGTGTGACAGGGCCTTAAGACCTGACCCTAGCCCGGTCCCCAATGGGGAGGGCAACCTGGTTGTGTGTATGAGTTTGTGTTGTGGAACTGGTACCGACCTCCTCTGGATCCAAGATGAGTACTGCACTTTAAGTGAGGTGCAGTACCCTGTGGTGACTGAAGCCACAGGGGCGCCACATATCCATCTATCTATCTATCTATGGCTGAAGGAGCCTTAAAGTGAATCTGTCAGCAGGTTTTTGCTCCCCCATCTGAGAGCAGCGTAATGTAGAGACAGATACCCTGATTCCAGTGATGTGTCACTTAGTGGGCTGTTTGCTTTCATTGTGATAAAATCAATGTTTTCTCAGCTGCAGATCTAGCAATTATACAGACGTCATGAATATGCTGGACTACCTGCAGCATGACAAGTAGCCCTGTAATCTCCTGCTGATTAACCAGTGATGTTATCAAAACTACACTAAGCAGCCCAATAAGTGACAATTGCTGGAATCAGGATCTCTTCCCCTATGTTATGCTGCGCTCAGATTAGGTGTTAAAAACCTGGTGACAGATTCCCTTTGAAGGGGTTGTTAGGTCTAAATCCACAAGTCTGCATTATCACAATTTGGTTTCAATTAGTTTAAAAACTGTATGTGACACATTCCCTTGAAGAAAAAAAAATAGATATAGCAAAAATAAATATATACCAAAGAAGTTAGATTGAAAAAAAAAAAAATTAGAGTAGGACCCTGCCAAAAGAGTCCACCTTGTTGTGGTTGCAGGCTTAAAAAAATCTTTTGGCCAAAACAAAATCTGATGTCTGTGTGTGTGATACGGTGTTAAATGTAAAGGGTTAATGTGTGATTGGTGAGGCTGTAGTGCAGAAGTGAAGTTTTTCCAAGAGTGGCGGTGGGACTGTTAAAGATTCGCGGGGTGGAGGCGGAGCTGGGGCGGAGCTGGGGTGGAGCCTCAAGGGGGCCCCGAACATTTGCCAGTATGGGGCCCTGAAATTCCTAGTGGCAGCCCTGATCTCACGTCACATTACACTCTGAGCCAGAAGTCTTTTACAATTAAAGCCAATGGAGCATCTTTCTGACGCTCCATAGACTTACATTGTAAGTCACTTTCAGGTCCTGCAGAGCAGTGTGACCCGGAGATGGTTGTCACTGAGAAGAGGAGCAGAACAGCGCTATACTGGAGAGGAGTGACATCACTGAGAAGAGGAGCAGAACAGCGCTAGATACTGGAGAGCAGTGACATCACTGAGAAGAGCAGCAGAACAGCGCTGGACACCAGAGAGAGCGGCGGTAGGTGAGTATATTATGACACTACATGCATATACACATATTCCATCAGTAAACAAATTACTGAGACCTTCTGTAATGATGTCTATGGTGCCGCTGGTTTTTTGTTGTATTTCCTCTGTTTCTCTTCTGTATCCTCCTGTGGTATAGAGCGCTGCTTACAAGGATCCTGACCGCAGATGCATGTCACCCGTGGATCGAGCAGCCTGTATCAGACATCACATCTGTCCGATTAGTATTTGATGCGGCTCAGTCCCCGACATCTATTAATGTTATTCTCTGAATATCTGCAGCGTTTTAGGGTCACACATACCTGGCTGTGATCATACAGCCACAGTCTGGAACACGCTGCCCACGGCTCATGGGTATCAGCTGTCAGGGTCACACATACCTGGCTGTGATCATACAGCCTCTGCCTGGCACACGCTGCCCACGGCTCATGGGTATCAGCTGTCAGGGTCACACATACCTGGGTGTGATCATACAGCCTCTGCCTGGCACACGCTGCCCACGGCTCATGGGTATCAGCTGTCAGGGTCACACATACCTGGCTGTGATCATACAGCCACTCCCTGGCACACGCTGCCCACGGCTCATGGGTATCAGCTGTCAGGGTCACACATACCTGGCTGTGATCATACAGCCACTCCCTGGCACACGCTGCCCACGGCTCATGGGTATCAGCTGTCAGGGTCACACATACCTGGGTGTGATCATACAGCCACAGTCTGGCACACGCTGCCCACGGCTCATGGGTATCAGCTGTCAGGGTCACACATACCTGGGTGTGATCATACAGCCACAGTCTGGCACACGCTACCCACGGCTCATGGGTATCAGCTGTCAGGGTCACACATACCTGGCTGTGATCATACAGCCACAGTCTGGCACACGCTGCCCACGGCTCATGGGTATCAACTGTCAGGGTCACACATACCTGGCTGTGATCATACAGCCACAGTCTGGCACACGCTGCCCACGGCTCATGGGTATCAGCTGTCACGGTCACAGATGCCTGGCTGTGATCATACAGCCACAGTCTGGCACACGCTGCCCACGGCTCATGGGTATCAGCTGTCAGGTTTCTTTTAAAGGAGTTGTGTGAAATACAATACATGTACTGTAAAGATGTTGTCTGGCAAAGGATCTAATGAGAGTTATATTTTGGAAATGTGACGCCCTGGACCCCCAGGGGTCACAATACACGAACACCATACACACACACCCTCCCCTGGGTAGGTGACACCAGTCAACCAAAAATCCTTGTTGCCACCCTCCAGGCTTGATGTCCACACCAGGTGGGGCGGAGCCAGGCGGTTGACCCCACCCACAGAGGAGTTCACAGGCCTGGAGGCGGGAAAAGACAGTAGATGTGGTAGAAAGTGGAAGTGAGAGGAGTAAGAACTGTGTGTGTCTGGGTCGGAGCCTAGGCACAATCAGCAAGGTCGGCAGACGGTGGTGGCCGTCTGCAGGAGTTGGTGGAGGTCAGCGGAACCGTAGGACCGGGGTCGGGCGGTGGCCCGCCAGTACCGAACCGGGGAGCAGATTGAAGCCAAGCACCAAGACAGGGTACTTAGACCCTGACTAGGCTAGGAGCCGCCGTGAAGGTCAAATAATCTGATTGCGGTCTGGACCTCAGGGGTTCATTCCCAACCAAGTCCTGTCAGAAGGCAACAGTCCAACCCGTCCGGATAAGTGCCACCTCCAAGGGCCAGAGATCCAAGGGCCAGTGCCTGCGGGCAAAACGGGCTTTCCCGACACATACATGTGGCGCCCTGGACAAGCCAGGTCGTCACAGGAACTGCAACAACACACCCCACACCCCGAGATAGGCACATCAGTCACACACAAATCCTTGTTGCCTCCCTCCAGGGGCTGATGTCCACGCCAGGTGGGGTGGAGCCAGGTGGTTGGCCCCACCCACTGAGGAGTTCACAGTCCTGGAGGCGGGAAAAGAAGTCAGAGGAGTTAGGGAGAGTGAAAGTGAAGGAGCAAGAAGTGGTAGTTGAGGGGAAAGAGTAAACTGACCGTGTCCGGGTACGTGGCCCGGGCACCAAGAGCAAGGTTGGCAGACGGTGGTGGCCGTCTGTTGGAGAGGCCGATCGACGCGGAACCGTAGGACCGGGGACAGGCGGTGGCCCGCCGGTACCGAACCGGGGAGCCAAGAGAAGCCAGCACAAACCGGCAGGGCCTACGGACCCCGACCAGGCTTGGAGTCGCCGTTAAACCAGTCAAATCCGTTAGCGACCGGAACCTCCGTGGTTTCCTAGCAGCAAAGACCCGACTGAAGGCAACCGTCCAAACTGAGAAAGGCAAATACAGCTACCACCATAGCTAGAATTCCCAGGGCCAGAGCCTGCGGGCAAAAGGGGCTCCTCCGGCACATATCCAAGCTGGGGAGCGGGTTACCGGTGGGAAGCCATCGGGACCGAAGACACACAACAGGTGCAGGGAAAGGCAGCCACCACCACCCGTCCGGGAGTAACCACCGCAGCCAGCTGCGGGACCCGTCCATCCAGCCGTTTGTTTTACCGGAGACTCTGTATTCATCATTGGCTGAGTGAGTACCACCGTGCCGTCTGGCACCGCGCTTCCCCCGCGACCCTGCACCTCGCCAACCCTGCCTCCCCCGACACCTCACCGGGCCCCGGGTCAACCAACCCCTACCCACGGAGGGGAAAACAACATCCAAGCTGCTCCCCGCCATCGCTCCCGGGATCCCCGTCACTAGCAGCGGTGGTGTCCAACCTCACCACAAACTGTGGGTGGCGTCACGGACCATACCCTCCAACCCCAAACCACCCCTTTCACTCACGGGCGAGGAGCGCCGCTCGAGTCCCCGGATCCGGCGTACCGCTCGAGCCACCGAGCAGCGGCGAGCAAGCAGCAGCCCGGAGCCGGACCCGAGCGCGGAGTGAGCGCAGCGGCCCCCCTCCCCGCCTGCGACAACTTGGCGTCACGAACAGGATCTTACCGTTCTACCGACTGGTAGAAGTGCGCCTTGTGTCCCGCCGGAGGTGTCCAGCCGAAAAATTTCAGAAGCCGCCATCTTGGGCGCGAAGATTGTCCCGCTCGAGCATCCCCTCGAGCAGTGAGGCGCGAAAGCCAAAATTCCGCCCCTGTAGAGGAGGTGCCGGAAAAAGACCAAGAGGGGCGGAGGCAAGATATGTCTGCGCCTGATGGAGAGAAGATGTCCGTGTCTGGCGGAGGAGCGCTGGCCGCAGTAGCGGCAGTGCTTAGCGGCCGCATGTAATTAGCGCCGCAGAAGTGCAGGGACGCCAGGACTCTGCCGGAACACGTTCCTGGACCCAGCAGCAAGACGTGCCAGGAGCTCCGGGCCACGGTCCACTCCATGATGGCGGAGTGGACGTCGGAGAAGAAGGGCCTGGCTGCAACCGTGTGGGCATGCGAAGTGGAGGTGGTTACCGGTGGTTTCCGGTAAGCGACCCACGCCCCTATGTCCCTGAGGGAACGGCCGCTGCGTTTGAGGGGCCCGGCCTGCTGCCATCCACTACGCCACCTCCCTTACTGCCCATGCCCGCGGCCACCGCCCCGACCGACCCGTTACTACTGTTACCGGTAGCGGAGCCCGTAGCGTCTGTGGGAGAGGGCCCAGACCTGCGGCCCCCGAGCCTTACCTTTACCACCGCCCTGGCACCCGTCCCGGCTTCCATGGCCGCGACGGAGATGACGATGGCTCCGGCAGTCCGCCTGGCCGCAACAGAGGCAATCCTTGACCCAACGCCAGCACCGCAAGCCACGCTGACCGCTTCCAGACACCCGGCCTCAGATGAGGCACCGAGGGGATGTAGCTGCCAAGCGGCAGAGCAGGCCACGTCACAGCGGGGCCCCTCACTACTGGAGGTGCCGGTCGTAGCCGGCACGGAGGGACTCCGGCTGGGCCCGTCCCCCACACTGGCTGACCAGGAGCGGCGGCCATGGCAGCTGTGCCCTAAGACTGCTGCTTGGAGAAAAAGGATAAGGCAGCGGTCTCTCCGTTGCTCCGTTGTCCCCGCTGGGACCACCAGTACCGTTACCTGTTAGATGAATGACTGTAATCAACCGAGTTAACCAGATTATCAACCGTGATTGAACCGGCTGTTGCCGGCAACTAGTCCCTGTAGGAACCTTTTGCAACCGTGCGTAAGGAACTGTTAACGGACATGCCCGAGAACTTGCAGGGCAATCACAAACTAGTGGAAATGTAAATATTTGGCTTGATTCCGTGACCGCCTCCGGAGAGGCTGATTTGGAGGATGGGCCTGGAGGAAAGTGATGGCCCAGGCCCGCCACTACCGCAACCGGTGGCGATCCTCCGGGGGTCAGGGGTCCCCCCATGGACGCGGGGTCCCCTGAAGTGACCGTAGGGTATGAAATACCGTACCCGTACCCGCTCGGGCAGCTTGGTTCTGGACTGGGGTCAAGGGGTGCTGCCCACTTCTTAGGGGCAGCATCAGGGCCAGATTGTTTGGGTGGGAGAGAGCGGAAGCCGTATGTTGTAATAAAAATGACTACTGTTAGTAAGGTTTAAGTACCATGCCTCCCGTAAGGGAAGATTTATAAAAATGCTTATGTTTAAATGTTGTACATGTTTCTACCTTTTTCTACAGTTAACAAAAATAAAACCAGTGATGGACGGGCAGCCCGCGGACGGTCTGCATTTAACTAAGGGGAAATGTGGCGCCCTGGACAAGCCAGGTCGTCACAGGAACTGCAACAACACACCCCACACCCCGAGATAGGCACATCAGTCACACACAAATCCTTTGTTGCCTCCCTCCGGGAGCTCATGTCCACACCAGGTGGGGTGGAGCCAGGTGGTTGGCCCCACCCACTGAGGAGTTCACAGTCCTGGAGTCGGGAAAGGAAGTCAGAGGAGTTAGGGAGAGTGAAAGTGAAGGCGCAAGAAGTGGTAGTTGAGGGGAAAGAGTAAACTGACCGTGTCCGGGTACGTGGCCCGGGCACCAAGAGCAAGGTTGGCAGACGGTGGTGGTCGTCTGCAGGAGAGGCTGATCGACGCGGAACCGTAGGACCGGGGACAGGCGGTGGCCCACCGGTACCGAACCGGGGAGCGAAGAGAAGCCAGCACAAACCGGCAGGGCCTACGGACCCCGACCAGGCTTGGAGTCGCCATTAAACCGGTCAAATCCGTTAGCGACCGGAACCTCCAGGGTTTCCTAGCAGCAAAGACCCGACTGAAGGCAACCGTCCAAACTGAGAAAGGGAAATACAGCTATCGCCACAGCTAGAATTCCCAGGGCCAGAGCCTGCGGGCAAAAGGGGCTCCTCCGGCACATATCCAAGCTGGGGAGCGGGTTACTGGTGGGATGCCATTGGGACCGAAGACACACAACAGGTGCAGGGAAAGGCAGCCACCACCACCCGTCCGGGAGTAACCACCGCAGCCGGCTGCGGGACCCGTCCATCCAGCCGTTTGTTTTACCGGAGACTCTGTATTCATCATTGGCTGAGTGAGTACCACCGTGCCGTTTGGCACCGCGCTGCCCCCGTGACCCTGCACCTCGCCAACCCTGCCTCCCCCGACACCTCACCGGGCCCCGGGACAACCAACCCCTACCCACGTAGGGGAAAACAACATCCAAGCTGCTCCCCGCCATCGCTCTCGGGATCCCCGTCACTAGCAGCGTTGGTGTCCAACCTCACCACAAACCGTGGGTGGCGTCACAGACCATACTTTCCAACCCCAAACTACCCCTTTCACTCACGGGCGAGGAGCGCCGCTCGAGTCCCCGGATCCGGCCCACTGCTCGAGCCACCGAGCAGTGGCGAGCAAGCAGCAGCACAGAGCCGGACCCGAGCGCGGAGTGAGCGCAGCGGCCCCCCTCCCCGCCCGCGACATACATGCCGGGGAGCGGACTTCCCGTGGGAAGCCATAGGAGTCTAATACACACATACAGGTGCAGGAAACAACAGCCACCATCAACCCATCCGGGGAGAATTAGAACACCGCAGCCGGCTGCGGGCCCCATCCATCCAGCCGTTTGGTTTACCAGAGACTCTGTCCTTCTGTGTCTGAGTGAGTACAACAGTGCCATCCGGCACCACGCTGCACTGCAACATTGCACCTGCGCCTACGCTGCCTCCCCGCATCCGGACCCTGCACCTATACCTCCAACCCCAACCGGGCCCCGGGACCAACAACCCCTACCGACGGAGGGGTCAACACCTCAGCTGCTCTCCACCATCGCTCCCGGGATCCCCCGTCACCAGAAGCGGTGGTGCCCACTGTCACCACAACCCGTGGGTGGCGTCATGACCGACATCCCCTAACACCCAGCAACAACCTCCCCTTTTCACTCGTGGGTGAGGAGGCGCTGCTCGAGCCCCGGGTCCGGCCCCTTGCTCGAGCCACCGAGGAGCAGAAGCAACGGACCCGAGCGCCAGCGATCCCCAGACAAGCGGCGTTCCCAACCCCTCCGCCCGCGACAGTAAATTAACAGAATAAATTATTCACCCCTTCTGTCACCCTCCTGGATCCAGAGCAGGCCGTCCTGTGGTCTGTGCAGCATTAATTATATCACTGTTCTACCAGACACATGACCACTGCAGCTTGTGATCGGCTGCAGCGCTCTGGTGACTTGAACTGTAGGCATCACAAGCTACAGAGGTCTTGTGTCCCATAGAACAGTGACATAATTAATGCCGCACAGAGCACAGGACGGCCTGCTCTGTATCCAGTGGGGGGATAGCAGGTGAATACAATTTATTTTGTTATCTTTACAGAATCTGGCCTCCAGGTAATGACCTTTTGTCTGGACAATCCTTTTAAAAAACTATAAATCTCATCATTCTTGCACCTGACAGCTCTACTGTTCCATTCCCTGATGCTTCTATTTACAATGGATGCAGACATCACAGCCCAGGTGCCTCATGTGACCCCTGCAGACAATCACTGGTTTCAGACTTTTGAGCCATATACTACTGACAGGGTACGGTTCTACTTACGTATGATTCGTGCAGTCTCACATCGGTATCACCCAACACGACGCACACTCTCCAAACAGGAGCACCTCAGCTACATGGAAATACACATCACAGTCAGGCAGTCGTCATATACTGTAACGTAATTGTACATCATCTGTTGATAAGGGGATAAAGTGTAGCTGTCATTTCAGAAGAACTTGCAGCAGAATGTCTATATCCCCCTCCAGCGCCTCCCCCTCCATAGCATAGAATTTTATGAGCACCAACTGTCATCGCCTCTCTGTAATGTGACATTGAGAATGACTGATCAGTTCAGGAGGAAAAAGAAGCAGATTTTCCTGATAAGACCTATTACAAAATGTCTCATCATCACATGCACTATTAATTAAAAAAAACAATGATTTTACTTTAATTTTTCCCAAATCAAATGGAGGAATGATACTGTCCACTATTTTACTGTCCGTACCTTTGGTGTCTGGGACCCAGTGCAATAACTGGTCCCCCAGCTGCCATATGCCAATGTGGCGCCCTGGACAAGCCAGGGGCCACAGGTAACAACACACATGTAACGGGGGCAGGGGGTGTCTTGGGGGGGTGCTGTCATGGCCACTTTGTGCATCAGGCTGACCCCCGGCCCGGCCGTCACTATTAAAGTATGGGTTTCGTTTGTGGGGCAGAGTGTGGATGGCAGGGGCTCTTCTTCAGGCTCAGTAAAACGCCGCAGACAGTCAGCTGGTAAACCAAAAGACACTTTATTGAACATCTTGCTGTACAGTTTCGGCACACAAACCCTTCAGGTTCAAAGTACAGTTCTTGCCGGGGGACTACTTTCCTTTTCTCTTCTGCGGGCGTTACCCGTCTACTTCTGTCTCTTTAGCTATACACGTATTCCACTACTATGGGCTTTACCCACACACTTCTGTTTCTCTCTGTCTAGGCTCGTACGGGTCTTACCCGAGTATTTCTGTCTGCGTGTTCGAGGCACTTTCTCTTCCTTTGGCTATCTGCCACGTGTCGCTCCCACACTCTGCTGCGTTGCTTCTCTCTGTCTCTACACACACTGCACTAACTAACTCTCACTCTGCTACAGAGTCCTCTATCCCTCCCCCCTAGGCTGTCCTGCCCCTCCTTCTCCTGTCACTGTTCCCATGGGGACCACTGTTCCACCCTGACACCTAGTGGGGACACTGGTTACTACTACAAACACAAATAACATCACATCAGCATCACTTGCCACCCCAGCGTGGGGCATCTTCAGGGGGGAAAACTGCTTCTTCATCACCAGGGGTCCGTCCACCCCTTACATTCCTCCCCTCTTTAACCTCAGCCTCCCGGCAAGGTTCGGACCTGCAAGACAACATCTGACAAAAAACACATACACACGGTTGTAAAGCAATCTTCTCACTTTATCGCATAAAACTTTAAAACCAAACTATAGAGCACAACCTCCAAAACACACCGACAGGCACTTGAGTACAGTGCCCGGAGTCCCTCCAAGGGAGCTCCCGGTCTTAATAGCATCTTTGCCCGGAGGCCCTCCGTAGGCGCTCCCGGTCTTAGCTGACCTTCTGCCCGGAGGCTATCCCAGCGCTCCTGGTCTTACGTGGGCAGGAAACAACAAGCAACAAGATTTTTCTTAACAGTCACGGAAGGAGTCCCTGCACAGTCCGGCATCAAGCTCCTCCCGGGCTCAGTACTTTAAACATTGCTGCAACTGAAAACATTCACCGGCTTTCAACAGTACCGGTTCTCAAGAACATCCAGGACCTTCACCTCTGGTTACTGTGATCTCACGCGGGGTAGTAGGTGCGCAACCATTCAGCCCGCTGGGCCCTCACATACTCGGAGAGGGATTGGCCCGGTAAGCGGCGCAGCCTTTGGAACGGTTCATAACTTGGCTGCAGCTCTGATTCTCCTGCCTCCAGTTTTGGCCCCTCAGCCCCCGGCGGGGGTGATGGGATAGCTGGACGGGACGGCTGTGGGCTGCCGACAACAACCACCGGATGCGACACCATGCTCTGGTGAATCGCCAAAATCGCCGGTGCTTCCTTCGCCTGATCCCCTTCTGCCGGCTCGACTACCGGTCCAGCAACTGCTTCGGGCGATGCCGCCGGAGTGTTTTTTGGCCGACACACCTCAGCAATCACCGGTCTCTGCTGCGTGCGCCTCCTGTACTGGCAATCCTCCCACTCTATCTCCTGCTGCCACTGCGCGGCCTCCTGGACAGTGGGCATACGGGTCACTCCCACTGCGAATAGGCCCCGGCAACCCACTTCTCTTCGGAACTTTACCTTCTCGCCCGGATACAGGCTATGGAGACGTTGTGGTAACCCCTCAGTGTCCAAATTGACGCGATTAGAAAAGAAGTGTTCTCCGGTCTCATCATCTTCTATAAACCCGTATCCCTCGGCCTGATTAAACTTGACCACGGTGCCAATACTACACTGCCGGTCAAATTCTTCACTGCGGGACCCGGCCATCATTTCCCTTGCCACGGTCTCGGCCAGGAGCCTCTCCTGCACCGGATCTATTTCAGGCGGTGGGGACTGTCGCCGGGTTAGGGGTGCCGGCTTCACTGGCTCCCAGATAAACCCCCACTCATCTTCCTCAAACTCTGGGATGTTTTGCCAGCCCGGGGCTTGGACTTCTGTGGGGGGAGGAGGCCCTACCTTGACCGACGCAGCCGCCTCCGGACTCTGGAGGGATGCTCCGAGTGTCCCGCTTCCTAGCGTCAGTTGGGTCGTGTAGGTGGCCCGGACTTCTGTGGTCGTCTCCCCGGTAACAGCATCCCACGAGGTGACCCACGTGACCTTTGCGGGCCTCTCCGGTCCTCCGGTCACAGCCGGTAACTCTATGGTAGGTGCCTCTTCCACTAAGCTTCGCCTCGGGCGTCCTCTTCCTAGACCTGTTGCCACCAGCACGCCTGCTTCGGCTCGTTTGTCTGTCTGTGTCTCCATTTTGCTTAGCGCAGGCCGCTGAGTCGGCGTCTCCTGTTGCTCTAGCTGTAATGGCACCGGGGAAGGTGGAGGCGGTCCTTCTTTTCCCGCTCTTGCATGCACTCCACCCCCGGCCTCACCCACCAAGTCGACCCAGCGTAGGCGACGCCTCTTCTTTCCTGCAACGCCGCCCACGTCTCTAGTCCTCCGCAGCATCTTGGGGCAAGTACTTCCCCTCTTTGGGCGGCACACTCTGCACTTCCTCTTCTTCACCGGCCAGCTCAGTGTTTTGCGTTTGGCGCCAACTTTCCGCGCTTCCACCGAGTCTATGAGGACGGCGGCCATCTTACCGCCATCTTGTGACCGGTCCAATGCCTTAGGCAGCACTTGGTCTTCCTCACATTTTTGGGTCGGGGTTCCTTGCAGACAGGCTTCACCCTGCTCGCAGCGCCACTTTGTAACGGGGGGCAGGGGGTGCCTTGGGGGGTGCTGTCATGGCCACTTTGTGCATCACGCTGACCCCCGGCCCGGCCGTCACTATTAAAGTATGGGTTTCGTTTGTGGGCCAGAGTGTGGATGGCAGGGGCTCTTCTTCAGGCTCAGTAAAACGCCGCAGACATTCAGCTGGTAAACCAAAAGGCGCTTTATTGAACATCTTGCTGTACAGTTTCGGCACGCAAACCCTTCAGGTTCAAAGTACAGTTCTTGCCGGGGGACTACTTTCCTTTTCTCTTCTGTGGGCGTTACCCGTCTACTTCTGTCTCTTCAGCTATACACGTACTCCACTCCTATGGGCTTTACCCACACACTTCTGTTTCTCTCTGTCTAGGCTCGTACGGGTCTTACCCGAGTATTTCTGTCTGCGTGTTCGAGGCACTTTCTCTTCCTTTGGCTATCTGCCACGTGTCGCTCCCACACTCTGTCCCGTTGCTTCTCTCTGTCTCAGCACACACTGCATTAACTAACTCTCACTCTGCTACAGAGCCCTCTATCCCTCCCCCTAGGCTGTCCTGCCCCTCCTTCTCCTGTCACTGTTCCCAAAGGGACCACTGTTCCACCCTGACACCTAGTGGGGACACCAGTTACTACTACAAACACAAATAACATCACATCAGCATCACTTGCCACCCCAGCGTGGGGCATCTTCAGGGGGGAAAACTGCTTCTTCATCACCATGGGTCCGTCCACCCCTTACACACACACCCCCCCACCCCCAGCAGTTCACAGCAGTCATCCCCAGTGAGACCTGATTTCTTCCTCGGTTCAGACAGACACACCAGGTGGGCGAAGTCAGGCAGATGGGCATGCCCACCGAGGAGTTTAGCTGGCCTGAGGCAGGAAACAAGACAGACAAGTCCAGGCAGAGGAAGAGAGAGGAGATCCGCAGAGAGGCAGACGCAGACTGGGGCCTAGGTTGGAGCCTATGTCCCTCGTGTAGCAGTCAGGCAGACGGTAGTGGCCGTCTGCAAGAGCCGGGAAGACAGTCTGGTGGAACCGTAGGTAGCCGGGGCTGGGCGGTGGCCCACCGGTATTGAACCGGGGAGCCAGCTGGAAACCAGAGCGCAGGAGGAGCGTACGGAAGGTGCAGGAAAGGACTTACATTACCAACCTGGGGTCAGGGGAAAAACACCGCAGCCGTCTGTGGGACCCGTCCATCCAGCCGTTTGTTTCATCAGAGACTCCGTGTGTGTTACTGGCTGAGTGAGTACCACCGTGCCGTGCGGCACAGCGCTGCCCCCGCACCTCGCCAGGCCCCGTAACCCGCCTGCAATCCATCCCTACCCCATCACCGGGCCCCGGGACAACCAACCCCCTACCCACGGAGGGGAGAACTAACATTCAGGCTGCTCCCTGTCATCGCTCCCGGAATCCCCGTCCAGAGCAGCGGTGGTGTCACCAATCTCACCACAACCGTGGGTGGCGTCACGGACAATATCAAATCCCCACAATCAATCCCCACCCTTTTCACTCACGGGCGAGGAACGCCGCTCGAGTCTCCGGGATCCGGCCCACCGCTCGAGCCACCACCGAGTAGCAGCCGCATCAGCAGCGGCCGGACCCGAGCAGTGGGAGAGCGCAGCGTCCCCTCCTCCGCCCGCGACACCAGTCATGCCTGTTCCCAATGGCTCCATAGTAGCCCATAGGTTGCCTCTATGGTAAAGGTAAAAGGGCATCAAAGTTGCTGCCCCTATGGTAGTGGTTAGAGGGCACTATCTAGGCCTGGAAATAATGGCAGCAGTATCTTATTCAACATTTTCTTTATTACTGCACCATTTCCTTTTCACGGTAAGTCAACTTATCAAATGACGTCTTTCCAAATAACTAATGTATGCAGAGTGTTTACATTGAATAATGAATACCTGATTTCCCAAATTTTGGACAATGTTTTGCCTTTTATTTGCTTTGTGTTTGAATGCCTTGAGATCCTCAGATGGGCAGTACGTCCTCACGTCAGGTCAGATCTTTAGCTGCAGATTTACACAAAATGGAAAAATATTCGGAGGGGAAAAACCATCCATAGGTATCACTTACCTGCCAAATAGGACTCTTTGTGGTCAGATGCCCCCATGAGCGGGGGCCGTTAGTGGCTGTTGGGCTCTTCTTGATGATTTTGCCAGAAAATATGAAAATGAAAACAAATGAGACAAATTCTTCTTGCTCCAAAAATAAATGACCAACATTATTTGTAAGTTTTAGCTAAATCCAGACAGTGAAGATGTTGGATACAGGACATGCAACTACCTTAGGCGATGGTCACATGTCCTGTTGTGATCTGTTAGAACGGATCCTGCAGAGATCCATTAGGAAACGGATTTCTGCCGGATCCATTTTTTGGGGTTTTTGTTTAACATTGGGTCTATGAACAACGGATCCGTTAATGGATTGCTATTTAGCATCCGTTCTTGCATTTGTTTCCTTAACAGATAATGATAAATAGCAATCAGGTAACGGATCCATAGACTCCACATGTTAAAAACGGATCTGGCCGTCATCCATTATTTAACAACGGAAAAAAAGTTGTGGTTGGACCACTTTTTTGCCAACGGATCTCTAACAGATCTGTGATGGATGGTTATAGGACACGTGAACCCAGCCTTAAAGGGGACATCAAAATGTAAAGTATCTGAAAACCATCCTTGTACTTCTGTATACAAAGCGGGAGCTGGAAAACCTAGAAGAGGGCATCAAATTTGCCATTTATGCACAATTTCTAATTAGCTCAAAATTAGATTCTTTTTTATTTGTTATATCCTAATAAATAAAATTTGCATCATCATCTAAAAAAGTGCAGAAAGTAACCATTTTCCTTTATATAGGGGAACAGGACTTTGGAAATCCTCAGCATTGTATGATCTCTCCATGGTTGTGTAGGTTTCTTCCAGGTTCTTCAAATTCCCCAACCCAAAACCATTCTGGCAAAATTAGAATTAGTGTCGTCTAAAATCCAAGATGATAACTGTTCTAGATATTTTAGAGTTTATCAAAAATTCAGCTCCAAGTGGAGTCGCCCTGAGCAGGACCCCTGTACCCCTCTAACCTTCCAGATAAGTAACGCTTTTCTTCCTTACAGCAGAAGATCCTCCTTCTTCCTTGGGTTGGTCTTGAACTGTCTATCTGCCGCCATGTCTTCAGTTAGCCATGGGCTCATGCCCTCGGATGGTCACTCATTAGAGGTTTATATGGGGTGATCAGAGACTAGACACATATTCACTTATGTACCCCATCAACTTGAATATAGAGGGAATTTTTGAAGAAATTATTGTGGTGGAAAAAATGTAAAATTTTGGTGCGCGTCATATTTTTGCAAAAAATTAGAAACTTCCTCTTGACACTGTGGAAAGTTTCTTAAAAGTGTGCGGTGCTAAAGGGAATCTGTTAACAGGTTTTTTCTATGTAATCTGTGAGCAGCAAAGTGTAGGGACAAAGACAATTATTCCAGCAGATTCCTATAGTTTCAATATAGTGGTTTTTTCGGCAGTAGTTTATCACTGCAGGACTAGGTCTCACATGCAGGCCAGTCAGGCTAATCTGTGTAACCCCGTCCCCACCACTGATTGGCACCTTGCTGACAATTTAGAGCGTATATAGGAAGCTGCCAATCAGGGGTGTGGGCGGGGTTATACAGAGCTCGGCCTTCTGAGCATTGCTACATCTGTGGCAGAGAAATCAGGGAGTTTATCAAAACTGCACCAAGCCGCCCAGTAAGTGACATCGCTGGAATCAGGGTCTCTGCCCCCTATATCATGCTGCTCTCAGATTCCAAAGTGAAAACCTGCTCACAGATTCAGGGGGATAGCCACAATCAGACCAATAGATGTATTTTATTTATTATTAATTATGGCAGGAATTGGCACCATTCTTGCCCATAGGCTGGATCTGGTATTGCAGCTCGGCCTCATGCCATGGAAAAAATGCAGGAACCCCTCAGGTGTTTTTTGCTCCCACAAATCCCACTACTGCGGTACAGTTCTGCTCCAGAAGTTCCTAAAATTCAGGAGGTTCATCTCAATTCACTATGGACTGAATGCACATAGGGCTACCCCTCTCCATGGGCACAATATGAGGGGAAGGTAAAGGCCCATGGGGCATTCTCTCCACATGGGATGTAACCATTAAACCCCTGGTGTAAGCAGAGTGACACCCCTTATTCTCGATGAATGCTTCTCCATACACAATAATTGTAATATTTATTTCCTACATGTTTGGATATAAACCTACTGCCATTCTTTGCACTTAGAAGACCAATATTGATGGCCGGCAAAGAAGAATTCTTGTCCGAAGAGTTCAGGGAGCTGGACACCGAGAGGTAGCACCGGCAGGATAAATGGTATATCAGTGCCTTATGTACCCATGCCCACCTACCCACACACGTGTATGTACGTCCAAGCACCCAATACATAATACTGGGATTACAGAGAACACCAGACCCTCTTACTAAACAAAACATGTAGATGATTCACTGATTATGATCTGATTATGTGGTTCAGTCACATGGGCCACATTTATGCAATTCCTTGTATGTACGGCGTATACTGCAGTCACCTAATGCACGTCAATCCACGCCAGCATTGTCTGAACTAGGCAGCTCTTAAAGAGGTTGTGCCATTACCGTCACTATATGATCAATGGGAGGTAGAGTGCAGTGGCCTTCACCCATCATGAGAAAGGGAGACCCATAGTCCCCTGATTGTGGAGTAATGCACATGTATGACCACGGCTCCACTCACTAGTCATGCACGTGCATTACTGCTCCCATAGAAGTGAATGGAGTTTCTGAAGGGGACAATTCGGAAAAGCCAGTGACCTTGTTGGTAGTCCTTGCAAGCCTCCTCTTACCTTCCGATATCCCCAGCGCCTCTTCTGCTTTGTGCCATAAAGTAATGCCATCACTGGACCTACTAATCAGAAGAGGCACCGAGGATGTCCACAGATAGGAAGGGATTCACCGGGCTCTGATCCCGCAGCCACAGACTTCTGAAGTGACCACTGGACCAGAGTCCTGCTAATCTCTTTGCTAAAACCCAATTTTAAGAAATTGAGACAAACATTTCTCTACTTGGATTACTGGGTCACAATTAATGTATTTGTCCAGCTCACTGGTGTTAGAAACTTGGGGGGATGCAGGGAGGATGTGATGGACTCTCCTTGAACAATGTCAGGACATGTAGACTTCTTTTCAACACAACCTTTTTTTATACTTTCCAGAAGAACACATATTATGTGATATATAGACCAATGGTAGACATAGTGATCTATTACACACCCGTGATTTTCCAACAACTGCAAAAACTAATATTCTCAGCACATATGGAATTGTAGTCTTTGCAACAGCTGGAGAGCCCAAGGTTGGGGGTCACCGCACTGCACCTTGGTACAATGTATACTCTGGGTGTTTACCATTGTGTAGCTTTCCGCCATACCGTCCATAAAAGAATCAGGTTTTCACAGTTCCTTCTTCATTCTCTTTCTTAATCCCCAGACTGATCAGCACAGAGCTCTCCAGTGCCAAGTATGTGCCGTACTCTCGGCTTATCTCCTCCTCGAGCTGCTCCTTAGTCTTCACCGGTGGAGAGATTTCCTACAGAACAGAATTATACTCAAAGACTTTCTACTCTCATCTTATGTGATCCCTTCATGGATATAAAAACAGGTAGACGGGACAACACAAAGGAAACTCAAGACCAGGGGCCGAGAAGTGGCGCGAGCTCTACAAATGCACAATGGAACTGGACATGGGGTCTAGAGTCTAAGGCTATGTGTCCACGGTAGAATGTACCTGCGGATTTTTCTGCATGAAAATCCGCGACTTTCGCGGCAAATCCGCACCCGCGCATTTGCCGCGGATTTACCGCAGATTTTTTTTTTTTTTTTCCCCATTCTATACCCAAATCCGCACCAAAATCCGCAACAAACAATTGACATGCTGCAGATTTTTCCGCATCAAAATCCGCGGCAAATCCGCGGAAATCCGCAGCAGAAAAATCCGCAGCATGGACACAGCATTTCCAAAATGCCATTGAAATGGCTTGGAAGTGCCGCTGCTGCAGATTTTCGGGAAATCCGCGGCAAATCCGCGGCAAATCCGCGGCAAAATCCGCGGCAAATCCGCAGCGTGGGCACATAGCCTTAGAAGACACTTACGCTTTTCTTGCTGTGGTCCTTCAGCTCCAAAGTTCTCTTTTCTGCAGCCCGAATTGTCCTCTGTTCGTATTATTCCAGATGACTGACCTCCCTGTCCAAGTAATGCAGGACACCGGTGCTCTGCAGAAGAGAAAGGGGAATATTGTTGCAAACAATTGCAGATGGGACAACGCAAAGCAAAAATGCGCTGTCCCTTAGGGGATCTTCTAATGAAAGCTGCCAATGTCACAGATGCAAATTTCCCCACAGACCCGGTGGCAAATGGTAGAAGTAGCCATTAGTAGTAAGAAGTAATTCACCAATTCAACTAGACCCGGCAGCTTCAGCAGTAGACCTCAATTAATTATAGAGTCCAGATATTAGACCCCTAAACAGTTTCCAGTTATTAGGGTCCATATTACTTCTTCACTTACTCCCCTAGTGCCCATGCTTTTCCTGGCATAATTACATCGAGTCACAGCTGCAAATTGGTGCTAAACAGTTTCAACTTAGGAACCTGCGCCAAAAGAGCAAGTTGTGAAGCTGGGCACAGACACATACTGTATGTGGTGGGAGCAGCGCTTTTTTTGTAAAAAAATATTTGCCGGCATGCATCTCTGAGGCAGATGGAGGGGGCAGCAGCTGATGGGGAGAGTGGTGGCAGATGGAGGGGGCAGCGGATCATGGGGAGAGCGGTGGCAGATGGAGGGGGCAGCGGCTGATGGGGAGACGGTGGCAGATGGAGGGGGCAGCGGATCATGGGGAGAGCGGTGGCAGATGGAGGGGGCAGCGGATAATGGGGAGAGCGGTGGCAGATGGAGGGGACAGCGGATCATGGGGAGAGCGGTGGCAGATGGAGAGGGCAGCGGATCATGGGGAGAGCGGTGGCAGATGGAGGGGGCAGCGGATCATGGGGAGAGCGGTGGCAGATGGAGGGGGCAGCGGATCATGGGGAGAGCGGTGGCAGATGGAGGGGGCAGCGGCTGATGGGGAGAGCGGTGGCAGATGGAGGGGGCAGCGGCTGATGGGGAATGCGGAGGCAGATGGAGGGGGCAGCGGCTGATGGGGAGAGCGGTGGCAGATGGAGGGGGCAGCGGATCATGGGGAGAGCAGTGGCAGATGGAGGGGGCAGCGGCTGATGGGGAGAGCGGTGGCAGATGGAGGGGGCAGCGGCTGATGGTGAGAGTGGTGGCAGATGGAGGGGGCAGTGGCTGATGGGGAGAGCAGTGGCAGATGGAGGGGGCAGCGGCTGATGGGGAGAGCAGTGGCAGATGGAGGGGGGCAGCGGCTGATGGGGAGAGCGGTGGCAGATGGAGGGGGCAGCGGATCATGGGGAGAGCAGTGGCAGATGGAGGGGGCAGTGACAGATGGGGAGAGCGGTGGCAGATGGAGTAGGCAGCGGCTTATGGAGGGGGGAGGCAGATGGTGGGGGCAACAGCTGATGGGGAGAGCGGTGGCATATGGAGGGGACAGCGGCTGATGGGGAAAGCGGTGGCAGATGGAGGGGGCAGCGGCTGATGGAGGGGGGAGGCAGATGGAGGGGGCAGCGGCTGATGGGGAAAGCGGTGGCAGATGGAGGGGGGCAGCGGCTGATGGAGGGGGGAGGCAGATGGAGGGGGCAGCGGCTGATGGGCAGAGCAGCGGCAGATGGAGGCGCGACAGCAGATGGAGGGGGGGGCGGCGGCGGCTATAACTTACTGATGTGGCACTTGCAAGGATCGCTCTCCTCAGCTTCCAAGGATGGAGTGAAGCTGAGGTGAGCAGTCACCGGCCCCAGATTGAAATTAAAAGGTCCTTTAACTGCAACAGTTATTCTATTACAGACTCAAGATTATTAATTGCATCTTTATTATTGCAGCAAAGCAGCATTTTCGGGCTGTGGCCGATGACAGTGGCACCCTCCATGGATTACAGATCCCATGGACCTTACATCACCCGTCCGCTAATGAGGTTGGTTCAGGGGCCGATTCTTTATCTATTGAGCACCTTAATAAACATGTAAAGTCTCATTTCATTTTCACCGATGTTAATTTATCCGACTTCTATAGACTTGCACAATGTTTGCTTTTCTCCTTTTTCTTGTATTACATTTCTCTCAATCTTTCTGTGGCGGTGCATAAATTGGTTTTAATATGGGGGAAGACACTTGAATAACAAGAATGTTTTGACCTAACCTTTTTCGGTTCTATACTAACCAATTTAGATGGTTCCCATGAATCATGTGTTGCAAGAGTTAGTATTGATACTTCAGTTTGGGTCTGTAGTGGTGATACAATTAATTTTTTTTTTTTTTCAATCTACCACTTATCCCTAGAGGTCCTAGTGTCGCGGGCGGGGAGGGCGCTGCGCTCACCCACTGCTCAGGTCCGGCTGCTGCTGCTGCTCGCTCGGTCGGTGGCTCGAGAGGTGGGCCGGATCCCGGGGACTCGAGCGGCGCTCCTCGCCCGTGAGTGAAAGGGGTGGTTTGGTTTAGGGATATTGTCCGTGACGCCACCCACGGTTTGTGGTGAGGTTGGGACACCACCGCTGCTCTGTACGGGGATCCCGGGAGCGTTGACAGGGAGCAGCTGAGATGTTTTCTCCCCTCCGTGGGTAGGGGGGGTTTGGTGGTCCCGGGGCCCGGTGGTGGAGGTCGGAAGGTGGGTTGCGGGGCCTGGCCGGGTGCAGGGTCGCGGGGCAGCGCAGTGCCAGACGGCACGGTGGTACTTACTCAGCCAGTAACGCACACGGAGTCTCTGGTAAAACAAACGGCTGGATGGATGAGTCCCACAGACGGCTGCGGCGGTCACTCCCGGTAGGTTGGCGGGAACTGTCTCTCCCTGCACCGGTGTTCTGTTCTCGGCCCCAATGGCTTCCCACTGATAGCCCGCTCCCCAGCGGTATGTTGGCTAAGGGAGCCCTTCCTTTGCCCGCAGGCTCTGGCCCTGGGAGCTCTAGCTCTGGCGGTAGCTTTATCTCCCTCACGGTTTGGACGGCTGCCTTCAGTTGGGTCTTTACTGCTGGGAAACCCCGGAGGTTCCCGTCGCTGACGGATTTGACCGATTTAACGGTGACTCCAAGCCTGGTCGGGGTCCGTAGGCCCTGCCGAATGGTGCTGGCCTCTCTTCGCTCCCCGGTTTGGTACTGGTGGGCCACCGCCCGACCCCGATCCTACAGTTCCGCGTCGATCGGCCTCGCCTGCAGACGGTCACCACCGTCTGCCAACCTTGCTCTCAGGTGCCCGGGCCACGTACCCGGACACGGTCAGTCTGCTCCAGCTCCTCAACTACTACTTCCCCTCCTTCACTTTCCCTCACGGAACTCCAACTCCTTGTCACTATCTGACCTTCTTTCCCACCTCCAGGACTGTGTACTCCTCAGTGGGAGGAGCCAACCGCCTGGCTCCACCCCACCTGGTGTGGACATCAGCCCCTGAAGGGAGGCAACAAGGATTTGTGTCTGACCTTGATGTTCCTAACCGGGGTGTGGGGTGTGTTGTTGCAGTACCTGTGACATCCTGGCTTGTCCAGGGCACCACATTCCCCCTTGGTTAAGCACAGACCGTCCGCGGGCTGCTCGTCCATCACCGGTTTTATTTTCACAACTAGGAAAAATAGAAAATGGTGAAACATAAAACACAAGCATTTCTATAAAACTTCCCTTAACGGGAGGCACTTTCTTAAACGTTGCTAACGGTAGTCAATTTTATTAATGGTAACGGCTTCCGCTCTCCCCCCGCCCAAACAACCTGGCCCTGATGCTGCCCCTAAGAAGTGGGCAGCACCCCTTGCCCCAGTCCAGAACCAAGTTGCCCGAGCGGGTACGGTCCCTTTCAGGGGACCCACGTCCATGGGGAACCCCTGACCCCAGGAGGATCGCCACCGGTCCAGGTGGTGGCCGGGCCCCAGCCTACTCCACTGCGGGCCCTTCCTCCAATCTGCCTCTCCGGAGGCGGTCACGGTATTAAGCCAACAAATATATTTACATGCCACTAAGTTTGTGGTTGCCCTGCAAGTTCACGGGCGTGTCCGTAAGCAGTTTGTTACGCAACGGTTGCAGAAAGTCCCTACGGGGACTAGTTGCCGGCAACGACCGCTTGAATCACGGTGTTAATCTGGTCATAGTTCGGTTGATTTCTTTCATTTTCCTTATCATTCAACAACATTAAACATTCAACGTATCACACGGTGCTGGTGGTGCTAACGGGGACAACTTGCGGTGGGTGGACCGCTGCCATCACTTTAGGTCCACCCCACCTGGCGGGGGAGGGGGCTGGGCTGGTGTTTGAGGCTCCTGGCCTCCTCTCAGCCTAGCGTCCAGGGCAAACCAGTCCCTCTCCCCGCAGTGCCGGGTATAATTAACAAGGTCGCCGGGGAGCAGGTTGCGGTCCGGGTGATCCTCCGGCAGGTGGTCGTTCACGTCCCTTCGGGCTATGAAAATTTTGACCTCCAGGCCCGGTTCGAAAATGAAGCCGTATCCTCTACGGACGTCGAACCTCCTCACTTGTCCTTCGTACCTCGGGCCCCGTACTCGGAAAGTGGCCCGGCGGAGGTTCTCTTTCTCTCTTATCGTGCGTGCTACCAGCTCCGCCTTCCTCTTCTCTCTCTAGGCAATCTCTTGGCCCAGCGGGGTCTGTTCCCTGTCCCAATAGGGGGCTACGGTAGGCCCCTGCGTGCGGATCGGGTCCCGCGAGACCTCCTTCACACTGCCAACTACTGGCGTTCTGGGCGGCAGGTCCCGCGGTGTCATAGCCTGGGGCGCTGCCTCGCAGCGGCGACCCGACGCAGCCTCAACCGAGGCGTGGGGGGTGGGCACAGGGATCTTCTCCCGCTCGACCTCCGTCTCCTCGTGTACGGAACAAGCTGCCGGAGTCGGTTCGGGCCCGGGTACGGCCTCTACAGGTGCCTCTGGTGCATCTCGGCTGACGGGCTCAGCTTTCGGTTTGTGTGTGAGGTGTGTGTGAGAGTGAGTGAGTGTGATCTGATATGTGTGTGTCTGTTCTTATGTGTGTGCGTGTGTGTGTTCCGCCGCTGCAGGACCTTGATGCGCTCACCTGCTCCCGGTCGGCGTCTGGTGAGTATGACTGCGGGGTCTTCTTTCTTCTGTCTTCTCTCTTCTGGGGGTGCCCGCTGCCTATAATGAAGTGTTTTGCAGTGTCTTTAACTCTTTCACCACTGCATTGCACTTCATTATTGACCACAGCGTATGCTGGCTCCCTGCACAATTGTTACGGGAGCCGGTGTTCGCTGGTAACCATGATACACATCGTGTAACTAAGGGAAGCGCTTCCTATAGTTACGCGATGTTTATCATGGTTACCAGCGTACACTGGCTCCGTCACGATCCCAGCATCGCAAGGTTATGTCTGCCGGGGGCGAGCGGGCGAGGCGTCAGCGTATGCCGGCTCCCTGCACATGTGTACCGGGAGCCGGTGTACGCTGGAGCGGGCGATGCATGCGGAGGGCCGGTGCGAGCGGCTAATCTATGCGGGGGGCGGGGCCAGGCCGAGGCGAGCGGCCAATCCGACAGTTGTCACTGAAATGACACTGTCACGGTGACACAATTTTGGAGCAAGACAGACAGACAGACAGAATAAGGCAATTATATATATAGATATGGCTGGGTAGGTATGCAAGGTTATCACATTATAGTTGATATCACGGTATCACAAAATAACCTGATTACAATATAGGTGTACAATTATACAAAGCTCTCATGTGTATACTTCATAGTACATCATATTATTATTATTATTATTATTATTATTTATTATTATAGCGCCATTTATTCCATGGCGCTTTACAAGTGAAAGAGGGTATATGTATAACAATCATTAACAATACAAAACAGACTGGTATAGGAGGAGAGAGGACCCTGCCCGCGAGGGCTCACAGTCTACAGGGAATGGGTGATGGTACAATAGGTGAGGACAGAGCTGGTTGCGCAGTGGTCTACTGGGCTGAGGGCTATTGTAGGTTGTAGGCTTGTTGGAAGAGGTGGGTCTAATATCCATTAATACATATCCATTAATACAGTTGGGGTAAGAATCAATTCACCCGAATAAATAATCCATATGGTTAAATATCATGCTGCAGAATTATACAATCATAAAGATAGCAGATTTAGCCATGTCCATATATATACTTTAACAGAGAACAATAGAGAAGGGGTTTATGCTGCGCTATTCATCAGGAAGGAGAACAGAGAGATGATCAATGTTCCTTTATTGTAGCTTGTGTCTACGCGTTTCAGGAGCTCTGCTCCCTTCATCAGGACATACAGCACAAAAACAACATATCTCATATTTTTTTTGTGCTGTATGTCCTGATGAAGGGAGCAGAGCTCCTGAAACGCGTAGACACAAGCTACAATAAAGGAACATTGATCATCTCTCTGTTCTCCTTCCTGATGAATAGCGCGGCATAAACCCCTTCTCTATTGTTCTCTGTTATCAACCACGGGGGCTGCAGCAGATTTCATCCCAACAACATAAGCTTTCATAGGAGTTGTGACTGTCACAACTCCTTGAGGTGAGTGCATTCCTTTCATTTTCCCCGGATATATACCGGGTAAGACCCTATTGCGCTTTTTCTCTCCACAGTTTACTTCATATATATACTTTATGATACATCGTATCCATGATAGCAATATGGGTAAAAGTTAATTCCCCCAAACAAATAATCCATACAAATTAGGTATCATGCTACTAGCTTGCACAATCATAGAGATCAGGATAACAGATTTAACCAAGTTCCTTGAAGCATGTGATCTGACCCGTGCTGTACAATTGCAGTGATCCCACTGTCAATATTATAGTTACATATGGGAAGATATCTGGGCTGAGTGACTTCACTCAAATAGCCCATTAATCAGTGGGGTCAATGCAGTAAACGTCACAAGTCAGTAATCACCATGCATATATTACCAGAGCATACCGACCCGCTGTTGCCATAAGTGTCACGACCACACTGCCCTGCACCCCAACGCGTTTCGCCGCAGGCTTCGTCTAGGAGGTGCAGGTACAGTGAGGAAGGCACTATTTATGAACCGTAAATGTACTGCACCTGTGTATAGCGGCGCACGCCGTCCGGTCTCCCCATCGCCCACCGCGGCGCCTGGCGTCCCGGAAATCACACAGCGCATGTGCGCAATGTGCAGATCCGATCTAGTATTAGCCTCTTTCCCTCCCCCTGCAGTCTCTAGTATTACTCTTTTCCTCCCCCCCAGCAGTCTCTAGTATTACTCTCTTTCCCTCCCCCCTGCAGTCTCTATTATTAGCCTCTTTCCCTCCCCCTGCAGTCTCTAGTATTTCTCTTTCCCTCCCCCCTGCAATCTCTAGTATTAGCCTCTTTTCCTCCCCCCTGCAGTCTCTAGTATTAGCCTCTTTCCCTCCCCCCTGCAGTCTCTAGTATTAGCCTCTTTTCCTCCTCCTGCAGTCTTTAGTATTAGCCACTTTCCCTCCCCCCTGCAGTCTCTAGTATTAGCCTCTTTCCCTCCCCCCTGCAGTTTCTAGTATTATTCTTTCCCTCCCCCCTGCAGTCTCTAATATTAGCCTCTTTCCCTCCCCCCTACAGTCTCTAGTTTTACTCTCTTTCCCTCTACCCCTGCAGTATTCAGTATTAGCCCTTCTTTACCCCATCCCCCCGTGTATATAGCATTATTCTTCCCCCCCCAATACCCAGTCTGTAGCCTTAGCGACACCTCCACCTTGCCCATTAATCTTCAGCTCTGTGAGCGCATACCTGCTCCGGTTCCTGCCGCGCTCTTTCTCCGAGTCTTCTCTTCTGGCTCCAGCGTCAGCCACCTCCTCCTCCGCGGCATATGTTGTCTGCATTGAACGCCGCAGCACGGAGCAGGGAGCTGATTGGTGCGCACGCCTCTGACCCCGGAAGTGCAGGTGCTGGTACTTCAGGGGTCAATCAGCTCCCTGTGTTCGGCGCCCGCAGTGTATTTATTTGTACGGATATAAATAAATTGAGGTGCGCCTCTCCCACCCCGAAAACGCAGTGGATTCTTTAGACTAACGAAGGGGGGGAGGATGTAAAAAAAAATATTTTTTTTTCTTTCTTGCTGTCAGAAAGTGCCGCCCCCCCGCAACGCGCCGCCCCAGGCACGGGACCACAGGTGCCTAGTGGCAAATATGGCCCTGGGCACCAGCAGTAAAGATTGAGCCAGGGACCAGAACAGAACACCGACCCTACAGGGTTTGCACTGCCCGCCGTACGGACGAGAAACTGCCGACAGACAGTAAAGGACCCACAAACAATCCAAGCTACAGGGTCCCACCAACCAGTTAGGGGTGTCGGGGAAAGAGACTACTAGGTCACCACACTGGCACTGGAACAAAAGGGACCAGGTGTCTGAACCAGCCATCCTCCGTGCCAGAGCTCAACATCACTGTGAGTAAACAGAAGCTGCACTGCATCCCCATCATGTGGTCTCCCTTCTTTCTGCGAGGGACCCCTCCATTCACTCCCTGGAGCCCGAAACTACTTTTGGAGGGCCTACCATCCAGGCTGCCACCACCATCAGCCCCAGCGGTTCCATCACCATAACCGCAACCCGCAAGTGGCGTCACAATACAAACTCTTTCATTCCCCTGTATATAACTCCTTTTAAAAAGTGTCCCCAGGGTCACAGAACCGAGCATCGGCCATTATACAACCATGACGCAGCATCCCCATACATATACGGCCTGGGACCGAGTATCCCATAGCCCTAGACGACACAATGGGAATTCAGAGTTGAGGTACCGCGACAAGACTTTTGGTGCAATTTTACATTGTTGAGTTTCTGCAAAAAATAAAAATACCATAACAATAATGCAAAAAAAAATTATATTAAAACCTTACAAAACAGTGATGTTTCACGCGTGTCACCTGTAACACTATCTCTGATTTAATCTTTGTTGCTTCCAGATGACTTAGTTTTGATGTTACTGCAGAGTTTTATTGCCCTCTAGTGGACAGAAGACTTATGGCGATGTTATTAAAGGGAACCTGTCAGCAGAAATTTCGCCCAAAACCTAAAAGATTCCCCCTCTGCAGCTCCTGTGTTGCATTCTAGCAAGGTTCCTGTTGTTATTGTGCCCCCTTTGAGACCAAAATAAAGACTTTATAAAGTCTTACCTTTTCCTATGCAAATCTTTTTTATAGTCACGGTGGCGGGCTCTCTTGCGTCAGTTATTCTCCCTCCTGGTCCTTTATGCCGTCCCCCATCGCTCCTTTCCATAGCTGATGACACCGCCCAGTGCTCCTGCGGTCCCCGCGCATGCCCAGTGCCAGTCTCACGGGATTGAGCACTGAGCAGTGTGACCGCTGGTGACGTGTTGCGCCGGGAAGAGCTTATGGGCGGCGCTGTGATTGTCATCAGCAAGTACCCGCCCATAATCTCGTGCTCACGCTTTCCCCTCTGCCTCCACCGTTCTGCACAAGCGCTGGCCAGATGACCCCACGTCACCTCTTACCCACCTTTCCCTGGAGCAGGAAATAGATGGGAGGTGACGTGGGGTCATATGGCCAGCGCTTGTGCAGAACGGTGGAGGCAGAGGGGAAAGCGCGAGCACGAGATTATGGGCGGGTACTTGCTGATGACAATCACAGCGCCGCCCATAATCTCTTGCCTGCGCACACGTCACCAGCGGTCACACTGCTCAGTGCTCAATCCCGTGAGACTGGCACTGGGCATGCGCGGGGACCGCAGGAGCACTGGGCGGTGTCATCAGCTATGGAAAGGAGCGATGGGGGACGGCATAAAGGACCAGGAGGGAGAATAACTGACGCAAGAGAGCCCGCCACCGTGACTATAAAAAAGATTTGCATAGGAAAAGGTAAGACTTTATAAAGTCTTTATTTTGGTCTCACATGGGGCACAATAACAACAGGAACCTTGCTAGAATGCAACACAGGAGCTGCAGAGGGGGAATCTTTTAGGTTTTGGGCGAAATTTCTGCTGACAGGTTCCCTTTAATGTCCATAAAGGACTGGTCAAGCCTGAAAATGACAAATGCAGGTTCTGTGTTCGGTTCATTGAGGAAAATTGTCCATCTGCACAGGCACACGCTCACTGGCTATTACCCTATGTAACAAATTTGAATTTTTTGCTTGTTCTTGGGTACCAAAGGTTTTTTTGCCAATCACTTATGACTAAAGTGAAAAGAAAATGGCAAAAATTACCAAGTCAGGACATTGATAATTTGAAATACATTTTTTTCTCGAACATGCGCAAAACGTGCAACATTGTGTAGACCGCGATAAACTTACGGAAATGTTTTCTTTGTCTTTGAGACAGCCGGGACACCAATCAGCACTATCACAGGCGGGACTGGCCACAGAGGACTGAGTTTTCTGTGGGAAAGAATAACGTGAAGTGGGAGCCATTGGTGGACCCACAGAAAGTGCTGATGCCACCCCTGCACATCAAGTTAGGCCTGATGAATGTTTGTCACAGCTCTAGATAAAAGATAGAAGCTAAACCCAAAATAGCAAAGGGGTAGTCACAAAAGCCAATAATAGAGACTTAAAACATAACTATTAATACTGTGCTCATTAATAAGTGATAAAAATCACTATTAAAACTGTGAACCTAAAAACTGACACATAAACTACTTTACCACCAAGCTCAATTGGACCAAAGTACCATGTGAGGCCCATCATAAACCAAACATCCCATATCGTACCAAACAAACACCATTAGAATGGTTAGAAAAGACCCCAAAACACCCATATAGAGGGAACCGCCTTCAAGTGAAGTAGATTGGGTTTAATGTAATGGGACTACAGTATATGTAATGCCAGACCTTCTTATAAAACCAGGATCCCACCCTTCACCACCTTGGATGGGTCCCGTTCAAGAAAAGGAATGGTCTTGCGGCACATTTTGTTGGCGTCCGGTTACGTTGGACACAGTTGTCCATTTGGGGCAATCTATTTCTAGAACGTCAGTAGGTATCACACTGACAGGATGCAGAGCATCATATAAGAAGACTCCCCTGATGAATATTTATTATGAAACGCGTTGGGAGGATGCGTTTTTTCTGCAGTTATCTAGCAAGCCAGATTTAGGGCGACATCTGGTATTTATAAATTCCACTGGATGGTAACCAAAGTGAAGCCTTGGCTTGAATGTTATATATATGCCCATCTGTTTATGGTAAGACCATTCCTTTTCTTGAACGGGACCCATCTAAGGTGGAGAAGGGTGGGATCCTGGTTTTATAAGAAGGTCTGCCATTACATATAGTCCCATTACATTAAACCAATCTACTTCACTTGAAGGCGTTTCCTTCTATGTGAGTGTTTTTGGGTCTTTTCTAACTATTCTAAAGGTATTTGTTTGGTAGGATATGGGATGTTTGGTTTATGATGTGCCTCACATGCTACTTTGGTCCAATTGAGCTTGGTGGCCAAGTAGTTTACGTGTCAGTTTTTAGGTTCATGGTTTTAAATAGTGATTTTTTTATCACTCATTAATGAGCACAGTATTAAAAGTTATCTTTTAAGTCTCTATTATTGGCTTTTGTGACTACCCCTTTGCTATTTTGGGTTCTTACTCCTTGATTGGGGTTCTGTTAGGTATTTTTGCTACTTATTTATTTAACGGTAAAAGCTGGTACCTTCGTCGGACCACAAATCAAGAATTCGCAAAGAAGCTGACTCAAAAAGAGAAAGCAGCTTGAAGCAGCTTTGCTGCAGTGGTGCATAGTGTCCTGGGTAGTAGAGAGATATATACAACTGGTTCAAACTCTGATAAAGAACTTTTTAAAAATGGGATGTAGGATGTCTCTCAAAATACATATCTTGGATGCTCATCTTCACAAATTCAAGGGAATATGGGGACTTAGGCCGTCGTCACACGCTACGATATATCGGTCGATATGTCGTCGGGGTCACGGAATTTGTTACGCACATCCGGCATCGTTAGAGATATCGTAGCGTGTGACAGCTACGAGCGAGTGTGAACGAGCAAAAATACTCACCTTATCGTTGCTCGTTGACACGTCGTTCATTTTCATAAAGTCGTTCCTCCTGCACGCCAGTTGTTCGTCGCTCCCAAGGCAGCACACATCGCTCCGTGTGACAGCCCGGGAACGACGAACACAGCTTACCTGTGTCCCGCTGGCAATGCGGAATGAAGGAGGTGGGCAGGATGTAACGTCCCGCTCATCTCCGCCCCTCCACTTCTATTTAGGCGGCCGCTGTGTGACGTCGCTGTGACACCGAACGTCCCTCCCCCTTCAGGAAGAGGATGTTCGCCGCCCACAGCGAGGTCGTTCGGGAGGTAAGTACATGTGACAGGGGTAAACGACTTTGTGTGCCACGGGCAACAAATTGCCCGTGACGCATAAACGACGAGGGCGGGTGCGATCGCTCATGCGATCGCACGGTATATTGTCCCATGTGATGCCGGCCTTACTCAGAAGACCAAAGCGAGTGCTTTCATCAGGATACAAAGGACTTTGAACGACGCTACCAAGGACAGTATAACGAGAACATAATGGAAGGCTTTATTTGGGGGTTGATTCGTGAAAGTGATTTGCAGTATTATCGTAAATCGACAAAAGCTACTCACTTCTAAACCACTCTTGCTCATCTTGGCCAATATTAAACACGTATACAATATTTTTGTAACTGTATTAAAAAAAAAGAAATGATGAACATTTTCGATTTCCCTATGTAAATATGTAAAACTGAATATTTCATTGTCCTGGTCACAGAAGCAAAGTCTATAGTTAATTAAATAGTTCTTCTTGACTATTTAGGCATGAGTAACTGGAATATAGCACTTAAAAGCTTAAGACAAAAATTGTGTTACATAATGTTATCGATCCAGGTGTGGTCCGTGAACTGATCCGGACAGCAATCGAGCATATTATTTGCTCATCTGAACGAGACCTTAAATGCAGGATTAGTTGCTATTGACTCATGCTAGGCCGAGTTTGGTGGTCTGGTGGCTGTACTCCTAGCCCAAACTCAAGTACTTCATAAGCATACATGAGTGTATGAGAGGATAAAGTAAGTGAAGGTTCTAGCATGTGCAGTGTAGTAGGTACTTCCCGGTTGCTGAGTGAATGAAGAGCCATGATTGCAGAAGCGACAAAGAGCAGAGGGTTGGCTGATGAGACAGGTGAGAGAGAATTTAGTTCTGCAGAGAGGTAACGGGTGTGTGGACGGTTCTTGGCAACTTGGAACTGTCAGGGAACCTGGAAGTATCCTCCATGTGTCCAGAGTCTACGGCTTACCTCAGGATGAGCTGAGTGTAGCCATCCGTGGCAGCAATTGGACATGGTTAGCCATGGAGACAAGAACGGGATAAGTAGAGGCTTTGATTTGGCCGCAGTACTTGTGTAGCACCCAGGAAGTCCAGGTCAGGTCTCGTACCTGTTTACTCATCAGCGGTCCGGTGAAGTACCCCAGAGAACTGCAGCAACAGAACGGGATATGTTATGATTCAGGGACCGAGGAGGATCAAAAAAAGCATAATCCCAAAAGGTAACAGAGTGGCTGGAACCTTAACGGACTGCAGACCTAATCCTGACACACAACTAGAAGTAGCCGTGGGGCGTGCCTACGATGACCTGGACGCCTCAGCAAAGTCGGAGAATTAAATAATCACACAGATAGAGATATAAGAAAGCTAATCTGCCTCGGAGAAGTCCCCAAAGATAGATAGATAGCCCCCCACATGTAAAGGCTACGGTGATATAGAAAAACACAATACAAAGCTAGAAAAGACAGATTTCAGCAACGATGAGGCCCAAACTATCTTTATAGGAAAGAATAGGAAAGAGCAACTGTCTGCAGCCGTAAAAACCCTAATATATACCAGCACATCTGATATGGAAAAATCCTGAGGTCACAGAACCTCTCCCCCACTGTATCAGCACTCTGATGTTACTGGGATCCAAAAACACTAATAAAGATGAGGGACTGAATTAATACCAAGCATGAAAAACACAATACCTTGCAGAATCATGGAGCTAAGTATACAGACACTCCCAGAAGGGAATGATCCCATTCCACCAAGAACTCCACACAGATAAAATAGGAATCAAGCATTAGTATTAAAGCAGAAAAAAACAACAAGAAAGTGGGAAACAAACAGCAGAGGTACAAAGACCACTTATCTGAGAGGAGTTCTGGTAGTGAGCAGAGCTGGTTACAGAATGTCCTTAACACACAGGTGACAATGACCACCGGCAAGTAACAAGAGAAAACTACTCAGTTAAATAGCCCAATCTGACCCTGACTGCCAGTCCTCCACAGGTGTGTGGCTTTCATTCCACACATCAACTGCACCGCCAGCACTGACCACAAGAGGGAGCCCCAAACTGGAAAATGTATTCACAACAGGGATAGTAATGGCCATGGTTGTCAAGAAAGTTGAATAACGAATAAACCAGATCATGTTGTTTAGTAAACAGACTCTCTGTGTGATGTGTTGCCTTGCTAAATCTACAACGGTGACCAGTTGCGGGGAGGTGGACACACCCTCAAAGACCAAAGTAAATGCCGCACCTCCTGTCCGGATCGGATCCCAAACTCAGGTTAAGACTGGTGAAATAGAGTGGAGCCCCGTAGACTTGGCGTTTGCTCCCCTCTATACTGAAGCTGCTTTACATTCGTCTTGGTTCAGTCAGTTTTTACCATTAGGCTTTGCTCACACAGACAGTTTTGAGCCGATAAAAAAACATGACTTTTTAAGTACAAAACGTTTCAAGAAACACCTTTTTGGAGACATTTTTGAAGAAGTTTTTCTTTTTAGAAATAATTTTTCCTTTTGATTTGACAGTGCTTAGTATGGAGCATATTCCATTAGGAACTACTTCAAAGTGACATGAATTTTTTTCTCACCATGTGTTTTTGAAAACCTATTTGGTGAAAAAACACTTACAGGAACAAGACATTGGGTTTCCCATAAAAATGAAAAGAGGAGGAGGTTTCTAACTGATTTTTGAGGAGGGTTTTGGAAAGGATTAGCTAAAAAACAACAACTCCTCAAAAAACTCCAAAGTAAAGATAAAGCCCAGAATAAGACAAGCGTAAGAAAAATTGATTGTTCTTAATTCCAGAAAAAAAAAATAATAATTATCATCCATTTTTACATACATATGAAATGTTATACATGAACAATTGAAAAATTCTATAAAGCCAGATTCATTTATTAATAATTGGGTCAGTAAATTTGTTTTAAGACTTGGTTCCACTTACACATAGTTTCCAATGTGAGAGTATCGGAAGCGATATGCTAATGACCATCTGCTGCGAGCGTGAGCCGAGGGTCATGCGACTGTTATCCAATCTTGAGATCAGATCACAGCTGCGGAGGAGAGGGGGGGAGCACTTTCTCCCCATCTACTCCGCGGCCTGTCTCTGCGTACATCGCACTGCAATTGGATGACTTGCGAGTGCAGTGCGATGCTTCCCACACATCCATAGACTTGTATGGGGGTGATTGATCCGAGACGCGCTGCCAAATGAGGCATGCTGCGATTCATTTCTCATGCCAATATGGCATGAGAAATCAATTGCAGATGGACATGTCTGGATGCAAAAAAAAAAAATTTTATGGATCAGAATTAATGTATGTAATATAAAGGCAGCTCCTGCACCTGTCCACAAGGTGGATGAGCACACGGAGGTGTACACAAAGCCATTCGCAGAAGCGACTAGCCCGGATTTTAATATGAGGTCTGAATTTGAATTATTTTGTATGCAAAAGAAGAAAACTCATGAAGCAGATGGTGGCTTCCGCTACCTTTTTAAATGTCTACTTCACACAATATATGACCATGCTTACTGCTATATAATAAATCACAATGGTTAACCACTAATAGCGCCATACTGCTTGGCTGCTATGGTGTCTGGTAGTTGGGGGTACTGCTAAATAACATGCCTCCCTGCCTTGATTTCATCAGCATGTGCATCCTCAGGAGTCAGATTCAGTTGAATGTAATGATGGAAGAAGGAGCCGCCGAATTTCTGCACCACTCTTCATCCTGTGTGGTGGCAGGTATGGATCCATAACACCATGACTGGGCTTATCCTGTTGGAGTGTAACTAAGTTTTTACTGGGTCTTCACAAGTGACTCTGATAGTGGGGATGGCCTGGGCTGCTGATAGACAACACTCCATAGCAGTCCCACGGAGGGTCAGAGATGCAGGTATGGGAAGGCAGGATGGAAAAAGGCAGAACTACAAGCAGGAATTGGTACTGGAGGCTAGCAGGATGTAGTTGAAGCAACTAGCAGGAGTCTTTACTGGAAGCTGGCAGGAAAGAGTCAGAACAGCAAGCAAGAGACTGATATGTCAGTAAGAACTAGACAAGGTTGGAACCTAATTGCTCAGACACCTCCACACATGGGAAGGTGCCTTAAATACTCAAAAACTCCCAACCATAGGTTGGGAACACATTAGGGTACACAAGCTGTCCCTTTATGAGACTGGAGCATGCGGCTATAAGATTCTGCCAGGAGAGCTCACTAGACAGAGCAGAAGAGGAGAGTGGGGAGGAAGTTGGCATCTCTGTCGGGAGGAGGCAGCTAGGCAGTGCAGGGACGCTGGCGTTTACATTGTATTATGTGAATTGTATTATAATGTATGTGTAGGAATGTAATGTTAATGTAGAATGTTTAATAAGAAAGTTCTGCCCAGCAACAGACAGCAGGGTCATAAATAATTACAGGTGTGGACAAAAGTGTTGGCAGCCTTGAAATTATTATAGAAAATGAGGTATTTCTCCATGAAAATGATTGCAAATGCACGTCTTGTTATACATAGGTTTATTTCTTTTGTGTGTATTGGAAAAACAAAAAGTGAAAAAAGGCATATTGGACTGTAAAGATGGCTTTACACGCTACGATATTGCTAGCAATTTCTAGCGATATCGAGCATGTAAGTACCCGCCCCTGTCGCCCATGCGATATCGTGTGATCGCTGCCGCTGCAAACATTATCGCTACGGCAGCGTCACACGCACTTCCCTGGTCGGCGTCGTCGCTGTGACTGACGAAAAAACCCTCCCTCAAGGGGGAGGGACGTTACGCGTCACCGCGACGTCACTAAGCGGCCGGCCAATCAAAGCAGAGGGGCGGAGATGAGCAGGACGTAACATCCCACCCACCTTTTTCCTTCCGCATTGCGGCCGGTGGCAGGTAAGGAGACGTTCCTCGCTCCTGCGGTGTCACACATAGCGATGTGTGCTGCCGAATGAGCGATGAACAACATGGATAAACAACCCTTACCGATTTTTGAGTTTGGGACGACCTCTCCATGGTGAACAATTTTCACTATTTTTGAGGTCGCTTAAGGTCACTGGTAAGTGTCACACGTTGCGATATCGGTAATGACGCCGGATGTGTGTCACTAACAACGTGACCCCGATGATAAAACATTAATGATATCGTAGCGTGTAAAGCCACCTTTAGTGTTGGGACTAGCCCCTGGGAGGTGTCAAGCAAAAGGGAAAGTGATGGTTCATTCTGGATGAGTCAGTGAATACCTTGTGAGTGAATTTGACGAATACGTAGTCGGTCAGTCATGAAGGTTGCATATAGTGGTTGGCTAGTAGCAAAGAAGGAGAGGAAATGAAAGGCAAGATAGCGTAAACGAGACACAGAGTGTGACCAGCCTTTAGAGACTGTTCCTCAAATGGAGTGGCCCCAGACATTGCCAGCCATCGGAAAGAACCCTGTCAGCTAAGCCCCTTTAAAGTCAAGGTACCCAGTGATCTCAACTGATGCAGGAATTTAGTAGCCAAGTACCTTAATCATCAAGGTACCGGGTGGACCGTATCTGGCGTGTCAACATAGTCAACTATTTGAGCGGTTTCCTGCTAGGCTTCCGGGAAGGCAAAACTTTACTCCAGTCATTGTGGAACCCCTAAGGAGACTGGACGTGGGACTGCAGGAAATTAAGATGCTCGACACAGAGTGCACTGTTATGCTGCACTGGGTTGAGCTGGAGCTCACATGTCTGGTTAGATCTGAAGCGACCGAGAGGTTTGTTTAAAACGGTAAAGTTTGGATTGTGACGTTGTGACAGAGAGTGAACCATATAGTACAGAGTTTTGGTTTAAAGTGGACTCTTGGGCTCCTTGTGAGTTGTCATCCAGCCCTAGCCAGCCACCAGTGACAGTGTGCGGCCTACATGGGTTCACAGCCCGTACAGAGAAAGTCCACACAACAAGCCAGGATCAGGTATTTGTAGCGTGCTGGGGCCTATTGATCACTTCTGGACATAAATTGAAGAGGGCCCCTGTGTAGGAACATTATATTGGCCCTTTGCAGTGCAATAGTTCATCATAATACACAATTATACCTGCTTTGAAGGTGAAAACATGCCACCTACACTCTTGGGCCCCAGGTTCCACCAATTATCTGTCCATATGTTGTTTGAATGTTTTTGGAACATGTCCTATTTTTTTTTGCAAATTGCAGTCTGTGGACCAATAGAAGTTAATGGGTCCGCAAAAAAAGTGTAGTTTTGATGACGATTTACAACATATGAACATTCAGCCGTCAACATGAAAGTGGAAGCTGGCGAATTTCTGTTACCTCGTTTGGTGGTCTGCACTTCTGCTCTTGCTGTCGTTGTTCTGTCCCCGTTCCTCTTATACTACTCCTGATAATTCTGTTCTTCCCTTTTAATGCACTTGTTCAGTCACCTGACTACTACTTGTTTGTAGTTTCCTTATTCACTGAGGTGGTAAATCATATTTTCAATCATGTGATTCCTATAACGCTATGAGTTTTCATTCTTGGTGTTGCAATTTCAATGCTGAGGATTGAATGTACAACATACAAACACTACAAGTATATATACAGATACACCATACAAACATCTACAGATGTACAGGTGCATCTCAATAAATTAAAATAGCATCAAAAAGTTAATTAATTTCAGTAATTCAATACAAAAAGGGAAACATTATATAGAGTCATTAGACACAGAGGGATCTATTCCTATATATTATATAGAGTCATTACACACAGAGGGATCTATTTCAATTTTTTATTTCTGCTAATGTTGGTGATTATGGCTTACAGCCAATGAAAACCCAAAAGTCATTGTCTCAGTACAGACCAAAAGTTTGGACACACCTCATTCAAAGAGTTTTCTTTATTTTCATGACTCTGAAAATTGTAGATTCACATTGAAGGCATCAAAACTATGAATTAAAACATGTGGAATGAAATACTTAAAGTGTGAAACAACTGAAAATATGTCTTATATTCTAGGTTCTTCAAAGTAGCCACCTTTTGCTCTCATTACTACTTCGCACACTCTTGGCATTCTCTTGATGAGCTTCAAGAGGTAGTCACCGGAAATGGTTTTCCAACAGTCTTGAAGGAGTTCCCAGAGATGCTTAGCACTTGTTGGCCCTTTTGCCTTCACTCTGCGGTCCAGCTCACCCCAAACCATCTCGAATGGGTTCAGGTCTGGTGACTTTGGAGACCAGGTCATCTGGCGTAGCACCCCATCACTCTCCTTCTTAGTCAATTAGCCCTTACACAGCCTGGAGATGTGTTTGGGGCCATTGTCCTGTTGAAAAATAAATGATGGTCCAACTAAACGCAAACAGGATGGAACAGCATGCCACTGCAATATGCTGTGGTAGGAATGCTGGTTCTGTATGCCTTCAATTTTGAATAAATCCCCAACAGTGTCACCAGCAAAGCACCCCCACACCATCACACCTCCTCCTTCATGCTTCATGGTGGGAATCAGCCACGTAGAGTCCATCCGTTCACCTTTTCTACAAAGACACGGTGGTTGGATCCAAAGATCTCAAATTTGGACTCATCAGACCAAAACACAGATTTCCAATGGTTTAGTGTCCATTCCTTGTGTTCTTTAACCCAAACAAGTCTCTTCTGCTTGTTGCCTGTCCTTAGCAGTGGCTTCCTAGCAGCTATTTTACCATGAAGGCCTGCTGCACAAAGTCTCCTCTTAACAGTTGTTCTAGAGATGAGAAGGTGTGTCCAAACTTTTGGTCTGTATACATACTGTATATGTGGCGCCCCTGACCTAGTCAGGCGCCATTGAGTACTGCACCCATGCTGTGGTAATCCTGAAGGCTGAATAGGGTGTGTACGCACAGACACATAGCAACCAGGTCTCACACACACTCTAGAGGGGACCCCTGGGCAGACCCAGTAGGGGGGCGTGGCCTCCACATCTCAGCTAGGAGTGTAGGGGAGGGGCTGGAAGCTAGTGTAGCAGTGGCAGTCAGAGAGAAAGGAGCAAGAGAGGAGTAGAGCCGAGTCTGAAGCGGAGAGCGGGCACGCAGACACGCTAGTCAGACCCTGGAAGTGTAGTGGCTGTTGGCGGAGGAGAACGGTCACCAGAAGTTAGACAGAAAGACGCTGAGGAAGCCAATTGGTCAAGAGGACACTGAGGGAATCAGCTGGTCGTGTACGGAGACTTCTGGAGGGCTAGGCACACACGGGGTACAGGTCCCTAGAGCCAGACATCCATTTAGTGGTCTGCTAAACCTGACGGTGGGGTGGACAACAAGTCCCACACCAACCAACACAGAGTCCGAGCATCAGCAGAAACGAGAGGGCCCATAAGGAGGATCGAGCCTGAAGCTATCCACCTTAGTCCAAGCTGCCAGCAAACGGGCCAGAAAGGGGAGAAAAGGCAGCTGCAACTTCCCTGGATAAATCTCACAGTTCTTTAAGTCAGGGGTTGTCTGAAACAAGAAGTGCTAGGAAGGCGAGCTAACAGTCACCCCTACATCAGCGTGACAGATACCTGGTTCCCACCTGGTGTATCTCAGCATCTTCCGGGTTACCTCACAACGCCAACTGAAAGTGAGTAAACAAGTTGATAGACACCTCGGACTGTGCTTGAATGATTCTACGACCTGGGGTTCCACACGCACATCCGAGCCCCTGGGGCCAGCCTCACTCTCGTGAGGCCACACCCCCAGACTACAGATACCATCAGCCCCAGACGCTCGTTAAATTGCAGTGGCGGTCACCACCCTGACCGCAAACCGAGAGTGGCGTCACGACTCCTATGCAAGTGAACCTGATATACCTGTTGCCAGCGGTAATCAAGTGGAGCCCCTGTGGAGTCCCAGAAGGTGGAGTGACGTCTCTGAGGAGACCGCTACAGGTGGGCGAGACATATACTGTATGTATATATGTGTGTATATAAGTACATTATACACACATTCTAACACTATTGCTTTACAGTGCTGGGGTTTGGGGTTCATATCCCACCAATGACAACATCTGCAAAGAGTATATATGTTGTTTGTATGTAAATATACAAGTCATAACTTTCGCACTCAATTAAAAATTCTGTTGGATGCACGGTTTGATTTGCGCTTTTTGTACCAGGTCTCTGTCTCCCAGGTCAATGCTGCGATGGTTTGAACATGTGACATGAGTTCATTTATGACTTATGAAAGAAGCATGCAGTGATTTTGTTTTTTTGTGGTCTGAGAGTGTCTGGTGCTGATATTTATCGGAGGCTTTGTGCACAGTATGGAGAAAGTGTGTATAATGGACAGAGAAGTTGATGGAAGGTCGCACAAGTGTCGTCCATGGGGAGAGAGCTGAACATGTGTGAGATGGGCATGAAAAAACTCAAGGAAGAGCACAACAAAAGGAGAAACGAAATTTTGACAGATTCTCTAAGAAAGGTGAGTTTGTGAAATCCCTATGAGAGCGAAAATTCACGTCTGATGAAGAGGTGAAGACAGCAATTCATGACTCAGGGCTCAGCCAAAAATATTTATAAGGAAATACAAACGATTTCTGACAGATGGACAAAGTGTATTGAAAAGCAGGGAGATTGTGTGAAACACTTGGCGCATTTGTCGTTTCTAAAAGTTGAGTAAAATACATTTTACAGCCAGAATGCCGTAATTTTTGAAAACTATGAAAAATAGCAGAAGCACTGTTTCTGGTTTTTTTCACTTCTTCCCCTTTAAAAAAAATGTCATTGACCAGAAAATGATAAAAGTTATAACTTCTGGATAGTGAGGAAGAAAAAAAGATGGGCAGTGAGCCCCATAGGGGTGAATAGGCCCCATGACGAGCGGAAGGGTCAGTGTAGGAAGGGGTTAAGGCATATGGCTAGGGGGCAGTGAATGGGGCTTTAGGATTGGTGGGAGTGTCGGCGGAGGGGATTGGGGGAAACCAAGGAAGGGGTGGGGCGGTCCAGGGGGGGTATAAAGGGGGCTGTGCCCTGGTGGCCTCCTCTTTGTTGCCCAAGCTGTGTGTCCCACCCGCCCGCCCTACAATAAAAAAAAAAAAAAGGGGGGGAATTGTATAATGTTCCTAATAAAAAAGAAAATTTTTTTGTCACAGCTGGGGTGATAGGTCCGTTCAGAGAGGTTGGGAGTACCGACAGTCGGTTTGTTGGTATGAAGTCACTCAGGGGGAGTGGCCTCGGATTGGTTTGGAATTTGTGGGCGGAGGTCCTGCAGGTTCTGGGGAGGGGTAATTAACGATGGAACGTTGTTACCCCACACCTCGGGTCGGTTGGTCACGGCCGAGGTGGTCCTCTGGGCCGGTTGGAGGTTACAGCCGGGGGATAGGAAGGATGATTGGCCTCCCGGACGGATCTATCAGGTGTGTTGGTTATATATATATATATATATATATATATATATATATATATATATATATATGTATATATATGTACAAGTTATGTGTTAACAATGGGTGACATGTTGAGCCATGAGTTTGGGTACATATATATATATATTGTTAAATAAAAGCTGTGGCCATTCGAGCAATAAAGTCGTTGTTGTGTCATTATTTTAAGTATAGATTTGGAAGGGGAGTTTTACATTGGAGACCCGTTTATCCCTGATAGATGCGTCATGCAGTAGTTCTTCAGTTTTTCATGATAGAAGGGACAGCCGACAGCCAGATGCCATGACGCTTGTTTGCCTGCATGCCATCGGGAGGGAGACCCTCTAAAGCAAAGCGATCATCCAAAAATGACATATTTTCCCATTAGGCTTTTGTGCTATTTTTTTAACACATTACAGCCTATGTTAAAATATATTCTCACTGGCCATTGGGGTTTTTGTAGACTCAAAGTGTCATGCGATGTTCGAATCTGCACGCACTTGGTGGCACGGCAGCGTCAGACTCTGGTCACACTACAGACTCTGGCAAGCAACCTGAGGCTTCTGAATTGTTCAGCCAGAGCGGTAGGTGTTAGCTGATTCATGTTCACTGGTGTTCAGCCTTGTAGGAGTTAATTCCTGAGCAATCAAAAAATTCCACAGAGCGTCAATGTAGTGAAATAGACAATCAAAAGATCCCCTATCATGAGCCAGCTAATTCATTCATAAAAGGGGATAGTGACCATGACAATAATGTTAGAGTAAAATACTACATTTTTATTAATAGAATATTTTAAAATGCAAATCACATTAAAAATACAACAACTCATGGACAAGAATGTTCCCTTATGCTAGCAGCAAAGACACAGGAAAATTAAGTGCATCGTGCAGAGATCAACCATACAATATAATCCAATAATACATTTTTATTCATCAGAAGTTAAGTATTTAGATGGTGGAATGCTAGTGAGGATCAGAATTGTTCCCACTATATATCTCGCATATGAATTGAACTGTGTAATACATTAAATGGGAACAATTCGGTACCTTAATGTATGGCCACTAGTCCTGCTTGCCACAAAACCCGACGCGCATTTTGTGCGATATTCTTCCTCAGGGGTGCTGCTGATGCAGACTGGTGAGCAGGATCTAGAAGCCTAGGTTGCTAATTGCCACCTGCAGCTGTGTCTTTCTCATTTAAAGGGAATCAATCGCCAGGATATTTGTATATAACCTAAAGCCAGTGCTATACTGGCACTATCAGGCTGATTCTCATGGGTCATACCCATTTGACCAGAAGGGGCGGGGCCTCAGCCAACAAAACTGATACCACAAAGCAACATTTTTCTGTTGGATGAGGTCCCGCCCCTTCTGGTCACATGGGTATGAGCTCACACAAGTCCTGCAAGTGAAAAAGTGAATCGTTTGTATAATACTTGTGCTAATTCTAACAGGGGGAGGGGATAACGATGAATACCCCCAGATATTATCTGATCCACAGCTGCTGTCACTCAAGAAGCTGACGATTTTATAAACTTTACTTTCTTGGGTTTCAAAACCTAAACATCCGAGCTGACCATTACAGGTTTGTTGAGAATCAGCCTGATAGTGCCAGTATAGCACTGGCTTTAGGTTATATACGAAAATTCTGGTAATTGGTTCCCTTTAAGGCATGGCTTTCTTCTACTATGCGCCGGTGACAACTTCAGCATAAGCTCCAGCGATCCTGGTCTTTTTGGTGGACCTGTTTATGGCGAACCTGTTATGTGTTACTTTCTCCCCTTTTCGTTGTTCCCCTGTACACATATTGTCTCTTCTGTGTGTTTTGAATGCAGTGTGTACGAGTTTTTGTTCTCCCTTGTCCGTGTTGTTTTTGTGGGGTTTTGTTATTGTGGTCGTAGCCAGCAGTGAGGGCGTCCGGATGGTCCAAGCCCCTGAGCAGGAGGAAGCGGAGCACGGAACCAGTGTCCCGTACTGGAAGTGGCAGTGGCAGCAGCTGAAGACCGAGATCGAGGCCTGGAAGAAGCGGAAGGCCGAAGTGTTGAATTGTACATACCGGGAGAAAGACAACCTCCGGCAGGCAACTTTCCGGGTGCGGGGCCCGACGTACCAAGGACAGGTCCAGCATTTCAACCCCCAAAAGGGATGGGGCTTCATTTACGAGCCGGGCCTGGATGCCGAGATTTTTGTATCCCGGAGGGATGTGCCCCTCATTTGCCTACGGGCCACCCGGATCGAGACGTGGAGCCAGGAGAGCTGGTCTCCTATACCCGGCACTGCAGAGAGAGGGGGTGGTTCGCCCTCGACGTGAGAAAGTGGGGAAAGATGGATGAAAAGGTGTGCCTCTACCCCCCTCCGCCATTTCCAAGCAAGAAAGATGATTAAGGTAGCGGTTCCCGGCTACCCCAGTTAAACCCCGTTAACAGTTCTCAGTTGTTCAGTTTAAAAAGGACCGTGGCTTTTGGACTGGAAAAGCCAACCCAAAATCTTTTGGGCTTTGTAAATAAACTCCGACTTACTTCCAGTCCCGCCACGGTCTCTGGAGAGGCTGATTGGAGGAAGGGCCTGCGGTAGAGTAGGCCAAGGCCCAGTCACTACTGAAACCGGTGACTAACCTCAAGGCCAGGGGTCCCCGGACTTGGGGCCAATGACAAAGACTGCCGGGTAAGGAACTTTTTACCCGGCCCACGTGGGCGTCATCCGGACCCGTTCCTGGACTTGGGCAAAGGGGTGTGCACCGGTGCTTAGCGGTGGCACCAGGGAAAGGGTTGTTTTGGGTGGGGGCGAAGTAAGAAGGTGGTCCGTTCCGTTCCGTTCCGTTATGCAATGTTTAAGCTAAGAGCTTCCCCTACTGGAAAGAAATGTACTACTGTTATTATATTTGTATTTGTTTTCTTTTTCCCATTCCAGTTGCAGAAAAAAAAAATAAACGGTGGTGGTTGGACAGCCCGTGGACGGTCTGTATTAAACCAAGGGGGAATGTGACGCCCTGCCGAAACCAGGTAGTCACACAGTTTAGGCCCCCGCACAACACCTCTCCCACACAGGGTTAAAGCAGCCGACCTGAAATTCTAGTCACCCCCTTCTGGGTAGTACAGACACACCAGTGGGCGGGACCAGGCGGATGGAGAACGCCCACCTAGGGGTCTGGAGGGCCCGGGGCAGGAAAAGCAGTATTTCAAGTTTAGAGCTCAAGTTGAGTGGAGTGAAGGAGGTGAAGCTCAACAGCAGAGGCACCGGGGTTGGAGCCCTAGTGCATTGGCTAGGTGGCAGATGGTGATCAGTGGCAGGAGGAGACGGGAAGCCGGGTGACGGAGATCCGAGGTGGACCGGGGCGGGTTGTAGCTCGCCGGTACCGACACCGGAGAACTGACCCGGAAACCGTGCACAAAGGGGGTACTTGGACCCTGAAGCCAAGACCGGCACCGACGGCCTAGCTAATTAACCAATTGAGGGTAGGATTATAGGTCCTGTCCCAACCTAAGTCCCGAAAAGCCACCATCACCTTGGTTTACCAAAAGAACTGTGTGTTTATTGACTCCACACATCAGTGCAGCCTCATCCAGCACCACGACAACCGAACTGTAAGTGTGCTGATTCCTGCAACCCTGCACAACACTGGGCTCCGGGGCATCCATCCCTACCCACGGAGGGGTTAACGTCCAGCTGCCATCACATCTTCCCCGGGCATCCCATAACAGCAGCGGTGGTGCTACACCTCACCACACACCGTGGGTGGTGTCACAGACAGTTTATAGTAAATACCGTACAATTACGTCCCCTTTTTATTCTAAGTGTCCGCATGACCCCCGGGTCCGGTCGAGTCCCTCGAGCCATACCGCAGATCAGGATCCGAGCAGCACCGGCTACTGGCACGGGGGCGGCACATTATTATCAGTTAATGTAATCCTGCCTGTTATGGTAAGGAGCATGCTGCAAACTCTTCCTGAACGGTAGTAGGAGTCTAAAAAAACCTCAAATAACCAGTGTGAACATTGAAACGTTATTTTTTTTATTTTTTTTTAATTAAAGATCGTAATAGGAAAAAAAAAATACGTGGAACACAAAAACCTGATAACAGGTAATTTTCTGATGATAGTTTTCTTTAAGGAACTCCAGAGGTTTGGGGTATTACTGCGCTACACTAAATGGAGGAAGACTTTGCTAATGAGCTCAATGCTGAGGCCCACTGGAATGAATACCACCCTCTAGGGCGGAGGATCGGGGAGTTGTGTGTGCACCTGAAACTAATGAAGTACAGCATTAGCCTAAGGGCCTTGGTTCCACTTGCGTTTTGCTCTGACGAGTGCAATCTGATAAAACATCAGATTGCTCTCAATCTAGTGCAAAACTATGGGGCAGTGTCCATCTGCGATCGAGCTCTCATGCCATTGTTGCGCCCCGGGGCATCCGGGATGCTCGGATCCGGACAGTCCGTGGCTCCAGGTGTTCCGGATCCGGGGGCACCATTGACCAGTTTTAAATAAAAAGAAAAGTAAAAATAAAATTGTTGAGGAGAGCCATAAGATGAAATACTTAATTAACTTCTTGACAAGGTATTGTGGGAAATATATCGATTTGCCTTACATAATTCAGGTTTCAGATCATATACATGACACAGATATAAAGATGGCCACCATTTCCTGTTATCCACACCTTGCTTGGAATGCAAGGTATGTCCAGATGAAAGAAGACCACCATATAAGGGAAGATCCCTGGTCAAGCTGGAAGACATCCCAGACCAAACCATCAGCATGGATGCACCAGATGACGTCCCTCCCATCGTCATGGTTTCATCCACTGGAGTCAGACCTGCCCATCAACAGCAACACGGATCTCTCCATTCGCTAGCCCATGAACTGTCCCACTAAATGGGCATATCTGAACTTGTGTACGCCCCTAGCCTATATCAAGAGGATGCATGAGTCTCCTCTGTCTGTTTTGGTGCCATTTTCTACTGTGACCAAGAAGAGATTACACATCCGACTGTGTCTGGTGTGGATTCTTTTATGCATGCACTTGGCCCATATCAATTTGGCCAGGCAGTAGGCAACTAGTGATCTCTGGTTAAGAGTTCACCTTAACATTATTGGTGCCCAACGTGGAGCCAATAGACGGAGACGCCTGAAATCCTGATGAACCGGCAACTGGAATGGCATGACGTGCTGGACACCCCAGGAAACTGATCACTTCCTAACGAGAGTATGGTAAGTCTGCTGATTTTTCATAATCTGTAGTCTTCCCGTGGTCTCGGTGCGGTGTGTGGCACTGATTGCCTGACTGTGTCCGGTTTGTTGGGGTATCTGTTGACGGGCAGACGGGTCTCACGGCTATTGGCCATATTAATCTCGGAAGAACCGTCACATATTCAGTTGCCTGCTGCCTGTTGTGTATTTGTGAAGAGAGCATGTGGGTTTGTGAGTGGTGTCTGTAAAACGTGTAAAGTATATGGTTTGTGGTTGCCTGTGATACGGTTTGTGGTTTTTGTAGTGCCAAGCTCAGATTGAGTGCAGAGCAAGATGTAAGGGCCCATCTCAGATTGAGTGCAGAGCTTTTTGTAGTGCCAAGCTCACTGAGTGCAGAGCCAGATGTAAGTGCCAAGCTCAGATTGAGTGCAGAGCTTTTTGTAGTGCCAAGCTCACTGAGTGCAGAGCCAGATGTAAGGGCCAAGATCAGCTAGACTTAAGTGCAGAGCCATATGTAAGGGCCCAGCTTTAGCTAGACTGAGTGCAGAGCCTTACGTTATACATAAATCTAACCTTTTTAAAGTGTTTTCCTGGAGTGAATTGGCTGGTATAGACACCTTGTAGTCAGGGGTGATACTAGGTGGTTTTTTATTAGGCTAGTTGTAAGTCCTCCAAGAGAGGCGAATCAGCCGGTATAGACACCTTGTAGTCAGTGGTGATACTAGGTATTTTTTTGTATATTACGGAATGCAGAAATCAGACAGGGACCACGTGGCAGTATAAGGAAGGATTTGGAAGTGTGTGCTGCAAACTTCAGGTTTTCTTTAGTGTTTCAGTTATTTGTCATCTCCCCCGTCTTTTTGTTTGTCTGTTTTTATCTGGTATGCATAGAGAAAGATTGCTTGTTTGGTGTTGTTTATCTTTTGAGAAAGATGGAAAAATTGATGAAGCGGTGTCTAGTTGTGCCGGAAAGATCCGGATGAAAGTGGACTTTGTTGGGATGTGGGGACTCTAGGCCACAATCCTGTGATAAAGCATGTGCTAGTCATGGAGGCAGACATTTTAGGTAAGATTTTAAAATGGTGGACGAAGCACATGGCTACAGCATGATTGAGACAAAGAAAGCAAAGTGAGTCAGGGGTTTGTGTGAAGAAGACCATGTGCTCTGTAAATGTTTGAGCAATGGATTGGATGGAGTACTATATACTTAGACCGAAAAATAAGTGTTTTTATCTATAATTAGACTTAGATCTGGGACATATGTGTGTGTGTATAAATATATATATGTATAAGTACAGACTATAGAAAATGGGGAGACAGAGTTTGAGCAGATGTGAGGTCAGTTTTCCCTTTTCTCTGCCACATGTTCCTACAGATTTTAAAATGGTGGATGAAGCACATGGCTGAATGGAGTAGTACATACTTAGACAGAAAAATTAGTGTTTTTAACTGTAGTTGGACCAGGACTGTGGATATTTAAATCTGTGTGTATATGTATAGAGTATGGAATATAGGCAGGAAGGATAATTGGTTAAACTTGTAAGTTTAGCAGAAGTAAAATCAGTTTCTCCCTTCCCCCTCTCATGTGGTTCAACTGCCCTTACACAAAGAAGCCATGTGCTATTCTGGCAGTGGCCATTTTGTTAGTAAATCTGTATGGAGCCCTTTAGTGGAGCTGACAAAACTGCAGCCACTGAATAACATGAAGTGTTAGTAAATGTTTATAGCACTAAAAGATGGAATACTGTATGATTGGGTAGTTGTGGAAGACACTTAATATAGATCCAGTGTGCAGGTTGGATTGAGTCAGGACAGTCACAAGGAGCAATATCTTATTAATTAATATGCAATAAAAGAATAAGAGAAAAACCTTAAAATAAACGTACCTTTGCGGCAGATGTCATGATAAATAATACATATTCCAATTACGAATGTGGCGAATGATCCTGAGAGTTGTATGTTTTAAAAATAAATATATAAAAAAATTAAATATATCCATGCGAAGAGAGGTCGCAATGTTGACTTGTCTTGCAGAAGGAAAAAAAAAAAAAAAGAAACCCTGTTTTTGGCTACAGGGAGAGGAGGAAAAATACAGGCTTTTCCACTAGAGTATCAGGTTATGGGGGGGGGTAGTTCTATCTATTTAAATTTACACCTTAAAAAGCAGCCCAAGAAAAAAAAAAAAAAGAGCTTTCTGCATTTAATTCATTGCAAATTATACTGAAAAAAAAGTATAATTTATTTTACTAATTTTATCCTAAAGGAATAAAACTTAATTGTGTAAATGTTTAGATTTATTGGTAGATACAAGAGCATGGGAAGCTGTTTAATCAGATGGATTTCTATGGTAAATCAACATTTTAAAAAAAAAAAAAAAAAAAAAGTAATAGTATTTATGGACAGAATTATCACAGAGATGCTGAAAATTTCCTGATAATTTCCTCAATTTTGCAAATATGAACGCCTCTATAGCCAGAGGTTGTGTTACGTTATTGATATTATTGTTGTTAATAATAATGATACAAATAATAATTATTAATAATTTATTCATAATTACAATTTTTTTTAAAAGTATGTGGATGATTTATGGCATTCTGTGTTTTATATATAATGTATTGAATCATCTGTTTCCTTTTTATAGAAAGAAAGATTGTAATGCAGATTTCTGTGGTTCAAGCGAAGGTTCAAAAGCCATTGAAATAGTTTTCTATTATAAGGTTATACATAACATAATATTTATTTTGTTCCCGATTAGGTACAATCTACACAATGTGACTTTTATGCCTAAATGTAGAGATCCGGGGCCACACACTTTTTGAATCTAATTATGTTTTGGATAATAGATTCATAAAGGGGGGGAAGATGATGTGGAAAATCACACATTATTTAAGGTTTTAATTAGTTCATCGATTGGGTTTTTCTATTAAGTGTTCTTTATATTTTTATCTGTAAGGAGGATACAGCAGACATACATATATCTCATGATTGCTCTGATGTAACAAGAATTGTCAGGTTTTGAACATGTCTCAGATGAGCCCATTGCTAATGCAGATTTTGAGTTTTTCCGTAGATGGATCCAGATACCAAGATGCTGGTTGATTCTGCACTGGATATGCTGAGGTTACACAACATGAGGTATTAAAAATCAAACCACTCCTCTCTCATTGGAATAGGAGAATGAGATGAAGATTTGCGATCACTGTGGTTTGTAGAGCGGAAAGGGGTAAGATAGTCAAAATGTGGATATAGGCAGCAGCCGGAGATGCTCGCACAGGTGCACAACAAAGAAGCAGTGAATGGGCCTAGAGTTGAGAGTCCTTATACAAAGCAGACCAGTACCTCGGTGGCTCCTGTCACGTCGTCCGTGACATTGGTCACTCCTTGTGTTCTTAAATCCTTACAGGAACAAGCGATTCAGCAAGGAACGGAGTGTGAGACGCAGGGAGCCAGTGACTGAGAAAGGTCTGTGGATAAAGGGCGGTAAGCTTTCTCTGCCATGAGCGTTCTACTCAATAATGGCCCAGGTAACCCATGTGACAAAGGTGTTGGGATGGACAAGATATTGGCGGCACCACTGCTCAGTACCCAGGTGGCCAGACACATCCAGTCTAGTAAGACGTGTGCCTATTAAGGTAGAAAAACTGTAAAGACCTCGTAGCAACACCCCCTCATCCGCTCTACTGCTCCGGTGATTGCAGATTAGTCATATACATCTACCATGAGCAGGTTTATATGAGTTTTGTGCGTGTTGAGTGAATTTCTTTTCAGGCCTGCTCTGAAACATGTCCAGTGTGGAAAACATTACTGCTAAAAAACTCATGGTGCTGGTGGTATGTAAAGATGGAGTTCCTAAAAAGTGGTAAAAAGTACATATTCCATAGCACAGGTCATTATAAAGATCTTACAGTACCTGGGGATGCCCCTGATGAACCCATCTGCCATTGTGAAGAGGGGAGAAATGCGTTGCGCTTCTTTCATGCTAAGTGTCTGATAAATATGCGTTTATTTTATTAGCCTGAGTGTGAATTGGACAGTGGAGAGTCTGTGATTGGACGAGATCTCCTCATGACTTTGCCTGACTTTATTATTATTGTATTTATACAGTGGGTACATGTTATACATGTGAGATATTTAATTTATTTTAGGGTTTAGTCCTTCAATTTTGCTGTATCATATTGATTTAAGCTACCAAACAGCTATGTAAATACAGAGTGTGAATATTTAATCTTTTGGAAGGAATTGGATATATATAATTGCATATAGACGCCTCTTTATCCCTGTATCTCACGGTTTCTATATTCCCTCACTGACATTAGCAGCACGTATTAGCTTAGCAGTGTAGGGATAGGGAGGGTGAGCCGTCGGTGAGCGGGGGCGCCAATTCGCCTTATAGGGTGCCGACCTCCGCTGCGAGGTAGGGAGAGTTTAGGGCTATTGCCCCAATCCCTGCCCCTCCTTTATTGGAATATTTAATTGTGTCTATAGTCAAATGGGTGTATGTTGTTTGGAATTTTAATGATTATAACATAAACATGTAACGATCCACAAGATAATGGTGAACGCTGCAAATCATGTAACAAATGTTCGTTTTCCTTTAATAATTCGATCTTTATATAAGGTATTTTTGGTTTAGTACCTAGAGCGTGATTATATTTCTCACAGATACTGCAGATACAGTGTGATGTCCTGACCAGTGATGTACGAGCCGTATACAACTGCCTATATAGTGTGTTAAACATGTGTATCCTCCAATTCCAGATCCTAAATCAGTGTCAGGAGCACGTGGTCTCCAGCCAGGAGACCGGGTGATCCTAAAAAGACAAGTCAGAATGAGCCATGAGTCAGAATCAGATGGGCCGATCCAGCTTATCCCAACCACAGCGACTTCCATGAAGCTTGAGGGAAAACCCATCTGGAGACAACAACCACTGTAAAGAGTCCATCGTACCAGCAGAATGAGGGTCACAACACACATAGTGCTGGATTATCCCACATAGAACTTTATGGAGAATTTCTAGATTGGGGATGATACATGGGAAATAACCATAAGGGAACAATGGGTACAGGAACATTACACAAATAAGGGCTCATGGTGGGAAAGACATTATCTGACCTGAACCAATCAATTATTTTAAGGGTTTAAGTGACTAAAGGTCCAGTCACACTAAGCAACTTACCAGCGATCCCAACAACGATAGGGATCGCTGATAAGTTGCTAGGAGGTTGCTGGTGAGATGTCACACTGCGACGCTCCAGCGATCCCACCAGCAACCTGACCTGGCAGGGATCGCTGGAGCGTGGCTACACGAGTTGCTGGTGAGCTCACCAGCAACCAGTGACCAGCCCCCAGTCTCCTAGTTACAGCACACATCAGGTTAATTAACCCGATGTGTGCTGCAGCTAAATGTGCACAGAGCAGGGAGCAGCGCACACTGAGCGCTGGCTCCTTGCTCTCCTAGTTACAGCACACATCGGGTTAATTGCCTGATGTGTGCTGCAGCTATCTGTGCACAGAGCAGGAGCCGGCAGCACAGGCAGTGAGAGCGGAGGAGGCTGGTATCAAAGGTAAATATCGGGTAACCAAGGACAGGGCTTCTTGGTTACCCGATGTTTACATTAGTTACCAGCCTCAGCAGAAGCTGGCTCCCTGCTCACTGCACATTAGTTGTTGCTGTCTCGCTGTCACACACAGCGATCTGTGCTTCACAGCAGGACAGCAACAACTAAAAAATGGCCCAGGACATTCAGCAACAACCAACGACCTCACAGCAGGGGCCAGGTTGTTGCTGGATGTCACACACAGCAACATCGCTAGCAACGTCACAAAAGTTGTTCGTTACCAGCGATGTTGCTAGCGATGTTGCTTAGTGTGACGGGGCCTTTAAGGATAACATACACTTGTAGGTAACTGGTATTGTTTTATTTGTTGGTATTTGAGGCCGTAAAAGTGCTACTCTGTGTTACTGAAGGTAATCGGATCCATGTGTAAGGGAAATCTTGTTAAAAGCCTCCTGGTGGTAGATTATAGACCCGAGACAAGAAGAGATCCATTAGTGTTGTGATACAATTAGGTGTATTAAGGTAGAAAAGTCTCGAAGACACGGACAGCACTTGGATATTGACTGAGAATCAGCCTTTCAGAAACAGTAACGCTAAAAGCTGCAGCATAACAGTAAGAAGCTTATTCTTACAATTGCCTTACTCTTTCTAATTGATTAATCTCGAAATATGAGTGAGCTCGTCCGCATTAAATAGTCTGTTCTAGTTACCTATACCTCTGTGAACTGTGTGTGCGGGATGTGATCAACTCTCTGATCAGCAGTCTGTACCAGTGAGGGCAAAGGCTTAGTATTGCTTGTATAGCGGATAGAAAAATGAAAAAAGGTTGCAGTTAAAGCATTAGAGCTGATGTGTTAGAGGACCATGGTAGGGTCAGAAGGTTAATAAAGTATTTAGGGGGGACTGTTGAGGAGAGCCATAAGATGAAATACTTAATTAACTTCTTGACAAGGTATTGTGGGAAATATATCGATTTGTCTTACATAATTCAGGTTTCAGATCATATACATGACACAGATATAAAGATGGCCACCATTTCCTGTTATCCACACCTTGCTTGGAATGCAAGGTATGTCCAGATGAAAGAAGACCACCATATAAGGGAAGATCCCTGGTCAAGCTGGAAGACATCCCAGACCAAACCATCAGCATGGATGCACCAGATGACATCCCTCCCATCGTCATGGTTTCATCCACTGGAGTCAGACCTGCCCATCAACAGCAACACGGATCTCTCCATTCGCTAGCCCATGAACTGTCCCACTAAATGGGCATATCTGAACTTGTGTACGCCCCTAGCCTATATCAAGAGGATGCATGAGTCTCCTCTGTCTGTTTTGGTGCCATTTTCTACTGTGACCAAGAAGAGATTACACATCCGACTGTGTCTGGTGTGGATTCTTTTATGCATGCACTTGGCCCATATCAATTTGGCCAGGCAGTAGGCAACTAGTGATCTCTGGTTAAGAGTTCACCTTAACAAAATAATAAAAAGTCAGACTATGCCACTCGCGGTGTGTGTCCAGGGACAGGTTCCCGCTGGGGATAATGGCTGTGGGCAGCAAGGAAGGTGAAGCCCTCTGCTAGCAGGGCTTTTCCCCAGAGGTATGTGAAGGGTTAACGTGGAGATGCAGGGCAATTAATCAGTCCAGACAGGGGAGTGCAGTTTGGTTGTCTTTAGTTACTACTGGGTTCACACCCTGGAGACATGCTGGATCCCTGGTGCGCCCGAGTCCTCTACAGCTGTGCCAGCCAACCTGGTGCCACTCTCCCACCGATGCACTCTTGTGTATTTGTCAGTCCTCCATGGTGTGGAGCTCCTGGAGGTCCGTCTGGTGTTTGGGTCCTACCGCAGCCAGCTTGGACTATTTAAGGGAACTTCTCCCGGTCCTCCCTTTGCTGCTGTTGCCTCGGATGTTAGTGGTGGCAGATGAGTCCTGAAAACCCACCCGCCTGGCAGAGTTAACAGATGGCTTGAAGTCCTGGTCTGTTCTGGGATCTACACTCCGTGCTTGCAAAGAACTGGGAGCCCTGGATGTCCACCCCACAGGATCCCTCTCTCCTTGGAGCTTGCTCTCTCGGTCTGCAGCTACTTTCTCCTGTGAGTGGCTGATCTTTCGACTCAGGTTCTGGCGGTGTCTTTGCTACTTTCCCTGTGTCTCAAGATTCCATTGTCTGTCTTGACACCTGTCCTTTTACTACCGCTCACTTCTCAGTCCTCTCCTCAACTCTGAACTCCTTTCTCTTCAACTCCTTTCTCTCTCTCTCTATCTTTCGCTGACTAGCTACACTTTCCAGGTCACTCGCTCCTCCCCCAGGTCTGGTCCCTCCCTTCCCAGTAGGCTGCCTGTTAGCTCAAAGTGCCCAGCCCTGTCACCTACTTCTATGGGGGGGTCTCCCGCCCTGGTTGTGAGTGTAAATGTCCTCGTGTGCTAGTGAAACGCCCGCGCCGGGGCCTGCAGGGATGGCACGGTTACTGGGCCGGTGGTATTCGTGGTCAGGCTGTGAGTGGCCCGACCCGGCTTCCGTGACCCCGGTGATTTTCAATAAAAGGAAAGTCCGACAGTCAGTCCGGTGTGACAAGGTGATGGAAGAAGGGTGACGGGGTTCCTGGGGAGCTTGCCATTGCTCACAGCGGCCACTGAGGTCTCGGCCTCCTCTGCCGCAGCTCTCCCACAGGAAACAGTATGGGACAGGTACAGGGTGCTAGCAGCGCCACCCGTGGTATGCGGCCAGATGTTTAGCCGCCGCTGCGCAGTCTCTCTCCGAGGCACGTGTTACAGGCAGCCAGATGGAATCACTCCCCACGGGTGGAGCCTTGGGAGCCCCGGGAGGTTAATGAGACCCAGGGCAACAGTCCTCAGGGACACCGGGGGCATGGGGCGGTAGTATTACTCACACCAGTCATGGAGTGCGGGTTCCAGTTTCTCTTTATTTACAGTCTGTTCTATATCGCACCCAGGTGCTGGTCCTCGCCGCCTGTAGCCTCTGGTCGGTCCCGGGCAGGTAGGAGGAAGGGGTCCAGTGAGGTGTTCTGGGGGTCCCTCTCTTTCGTGTGCGCATAACACCAACCGCCACCGGGTACGACATTCTCCAAGGTACCCAGTCCTCAGCTCCATCCCCTTCCTCTAGATGTTATAAGCCCTGGTCTCGTGGCATCTCCTCAGCGGGAGCTATTCTCTGGAGGTCTGCACTCTCTCGCAGCCTCTGTTGTTCTGCTGAACTTCCTCTCTGTCCTGCACTGTACTCACTCCTCCTTCAGGGCCCCCCTCCCCTTGGGTTGTCATGGGAACCTGCCAGTGTGCAGCCACCTGCTCATTAAGGAGACAGGATGAGTCATGAGGCTCAAACTACATGCTGCAAATGTTATTAACTCCTTCCTGCCAGTGTGATGTGTGTGTGTGTGTGTGTGTGTGTGTGTACTTCACTCCTTCTGCCCGGGAAAAATGGGAGTAATATGTAATACCCTGTAACGACCCGGCTGCAGGGGCGATACACTAGTGTGTGTACTGACTGGGACAGTCATGTAGGACCCGAGCTGTTACACTTGTTACCTTGTTTCTGTGACACCTGGTTACTGCAGGGGCATCACACCATATTGGCCTATGAAATGAATCGCAGCATGTTGCATTTGGCAGCGAGTCTCGGCTCCCATGCACCCGTATAAGGCTATTGATGTGTGTGAAACATCGTACTGCACTCGCATGTCATCCGAATGCAGTGCGATGTACGCAGCAACAAGCAGTGGAGGAAATCGGGAGAAAGTGCTCCCTCCCTCTTCTCAGCAGCTGTGATCTGATCGCAGCAGAGGGTCATTAGCATATCGCTTCCAATGCTCTCGCATCAGAAGCTATGCGCAAGTGGAAACGAGGCCTAAAGGTGAGTTCTGACTGTTTGCTTAATATAATGGTACACCAAATTACATTACCTGGGGGCCCCATAGCAGAAGTCTTATTTGGGCCCCTCTCCCTCCCCCCTAAAAATAATTAATTTTATTAATAAATTATAATTAATATTTGGCTGGGTCACATACCAGCATATCTCACAACTTTCCTGCTCTTTCAAAGTAATTTTACTCCTATTGAAGCCCCTAGATTCCCCTTTCATTCTACCCATAAAATTATGTCAACAATAGTGCCCTACAAGCACTATATGATACCCAGACAGTCAATTCCTCCACAAGCACAGTATGATGACCCTACTGTACCCCTCCTCATCTATCAAGCAAAGTATCGCGACTCTAACACAGTATGATCCTCAACCCTGAGCCCCACACAACCCTCCATGCAGTATAATAGGCTTATATACTGTATAATGGCCCCCACACCTCTATACACTTTAAAATGGCCTTCAACCCCGCCCTCAAATAGCCCTCCATAAAATGTAAAGGTTCCCTCATAGACCTCCAAATATTATAATGACCCACACCAAGCCCTCTAAATATTATCATTGCCCCCATATAACCTTCCAAAGTATAATGGGCCCCACATTGCCTTCCATAATAATGCACCCCATTGTCCTCCGTATAGTAAAATGCACCCCATAGTCCTCCACATATTATATTGCACCTTTCATAGCCCTCCATACATTATAATGCACCCCATAGTCCTCCATATATTATACTGCACCTCATAGTCCTCCATATACTATATTGCACCCCATAAACCTTCATATACTATAATGCACCCTGTAGTCCATATATTATATTGCACTCCTCATAGTTCTCCATATATTATAATGCACCCCCATAGCCCGCCATATATTATAATGCACCCCATAGTCCTCCATATATTATAATGCACCCCATAGTCTTCCATATTTATAATGTACCCCATAATCCTTCATATACAGTGCCTACAAGTAGTATTCAACCCCCTGCAGATTTAGCAGGTTTACACATTCGGAATTAACTTGGCATTGTGACATTTGGACTGTAGATCAGCCTGGAAGTGTGAAATGCACTGCAGCAAAAAAGAATGTTATTTCTTTTTTATTTATTTTTTTTAAATTGAGAAAAGTTTATTCAGAGGGTCATTTATTATTCAACCCCTCAAACCACCAGAATTCTGTTTGGTTCCCCTAAAGTATTAAGAAGTATTTCAGGCACAAAGAACAATGAGCTTCACATGTTTGGATTAATTATCTCTTTTTCCAGCCTTTTCTGACTAATTAAGACCCTCCCCAAACTTGTGAACAGCACTTATACATGGTCAACATGGGAAAGACAATGGAGCATTCCAAGGCCATCAGAGACAAGATCGTGGAGGGTCACAAGGCTGGCAAGGGGTACAAAACCCTTTCCAAGGAGTTGGGCCTACCTGTCTCCACTGTTGGGAGCATCATCCGGAAGTGGAAGGCTTATGGAACTACTGTTAGCCTTCCACGGCCTGGACAGCCTTTGAAAGTTTCCTCTCGTGCCGAGGCCAGGCTTGTCCGAAGAGTCAAGGCTAACCCAAGGACAACAAGAAAGGAGCTCCGGGATGATCTCATGGCAGTGGGGACATTGGTTTCAGTCAATACCATAAGTAACGTACTCCACCGTAATGGTCTCCGTTCCAGACGAGCCCTTAAGGTACCTTTACTTTCAAAGCGTCATGTCAAGGCTCATCTACAGTTTGCTCATGATCACTTGGAGGACTCTGAGACAGACTGGTTCAAGGTTCTCTGGTCTGATGAGACCAAGATCGAGATCTTTGGTGCCAACCACACACGTGACGTTTGGAGACTGGATGGCACTGCATACGACCCCAAGAATACCATCCCTACAGTCAAGCATGGTGGTGGCAGCATCATGCTGTGGGGCTGTTTCTCAGCCAAGGGGCCTGGCCATCTGGTCCGCATCCATGGGAAGATGGATAGCACGGCCTACCTGGAGATTTTGGCCAAGAACCTCCGCTCCTCCATCAAGGATCTTAAGATGGGTCATCATTTCATCTTCCAACAAGACAACGACCCAAAGCACACAGCCAAGAAAACCAAGGCCTGATCAAGGGGGAAAAAATCAAGGTGTTGCAGTGGCCTAGTCAGTCTCCTGACCTTAACCCAATTGAAAACTTGTGGAAGGAGCTCAAGATTAAAGTCCACATGAGACACCCAAAGAACCTAGATAACTTGGAGAAGATCTGCATGGAAGAGTGGGCCAAGATAACTCCAGAGACCTGTTCCGGCCTGATCAGGTCTTGTAAAAGACGATTATTAGCTGTAATTGCAAACAAGGGTTATTCCACAAAATATTAAACCTAGGGGTTGAATAATAATTGACACTTTTATGTTGAAAATTTATTAAAATTTAACTGAGCAACATAACTTGTTGGTTTGTAAGATTTATGCATCTGTTAATAAATCCTGCTCTTGTTTGAAGTTTGCAGGCTCTAACTTATTTGCATCTTATCAAACCTGCTAAATCTGCAGGGGGTTGAATACTACTTGTAGGCACTGTATTATACTGCACCCCATAGTCCTCCACATACTATATTGTACTTCTCATAATTCTCCAAATATTATAATACACCCCATAACCCTCCATATATTATAATGCCCCCCATAGTCCTGCAAATTAAACCTCGCTGCCGGAAAGAAATTAACTTTAATCATCTCGGCAGCGTTAGGGTTTCAGTCACGGGGTAAATGCGGGTTCAGTCACTGCTCTGTGTATGGTGAGCCGCGGCTGTAACTGTGCCCCCCGAACTGACTGACAGCTGCTTTGTATTAGAATCTGATCTGAGTGCATATATTATAATGTACCCCATAGTCCACGATATATGATATTGCACCTCTCATAGTCCTCCATACAGTATATTATAATGTACTCCCCATAGTACTCCATATATTATAATGCAGCCCTTTGCCCTCCGAATTAAGCCCCCATAGTTCTCTATCAGTGTACTCACTGATTAAAAAAACAAACAAAAAACACCCTCACTTCTCCTCATTTCCCCGCTGCTCTGGTCTCTGCAGCGGCGTGTGTTCGGCAGCTCTGCACATCTCAGTACAGCAGTAGTGATGTCATTGCACTCGCTGTGCTGAGATGTCAGAGGGCAGAAACAGCGGAAGAATAATGGTTGGAGCATCAGCGGAGCACTCTCTTTTTCATAATTGCCTTCAACTGTATCATTATCTGCGATGCCACTACAGTTGAAAGTGCAATGTCTGGCTGGGGGGGCTCAATGTGCCACCGACCTACGGGCCCCATGGCGGCCAGGTGCTCTGCTGCCACTGCCCTGGAGAGCAGTACAATGATTTGTCAGTAGGGTGAGCGAAGTGGGCAATGCCAGCACCATTATGGGAGGTGGGTGGCAGCATGTTGTCACAGAACTCATGAGCCCTGATTCAATAAGACAGGTGAATAATATGGCAGTCTTAATGAGGGCTGTGCAGGCATAGGATGCGCCAAATTAAGACTTGCGGAACCAAAAATGTTACTCCCCTCTGTTACTTTTGCTGAATTTGAGGGGTGGACTTGGCTACTCCCCATCCAGTGTCCACATATTTTGGCAAAGCTGCTTTAAACTGGGATGAAAAAGCCAAAAGTCGCAAAAGTTTTGTACAACTCTGCATTGCCCAAAAATGTTGTGACTTTTCATGGTTTGTCATGTCATTCTTCTGGCAAAAAAAACATTTGATGATTCCCCCCCATAGTGTTCACCATTACTTAGAGGTGCCAGTCCTGGGGCTGTAGAATAATAATGAAGACTTGTTTGGGTGGGGAAACTACGGGAGGAGTATACTGACTACATTCTGGTGACTGCTTGTAGATTACTGGGAATATAATAGAATGGTTAGGTGTGCACACGGGGCTGTTCATTACCTTTAGACAAGTTATGACAAATTATCTGCCTGTTTATTATCTGTTCTTATCACTAAAAGTAAAAATTGAGGAAGTGGACGACTTCCTGACTGCACAAAAACAGCCGACGGCAGGGTTTTCTACACTATTCTCCTCCACATAAGGCCTTCATCCAGCTCTGATATATAATTGACAGTGTAATACTTAATTTCCCCCGTGAAGGCGCTGTAGGGAAATTAAATACTTTCTACCATGTTTCCAAAGAGATAAGAACTCATCGCAGGGGGTGAAGAAGAGGAGCATTTTGTCAAACGAGCCCCCTGACAAAGCTTACGTTCTTAACGTCTTGATTTTGTCAGGACTGTATGGAATTTTTAGAAGATGGCCTTGCAAATCTCCAGTGTCCCAAAGCGAAAAGAGGTGACCTTTCCATAAACACTATCCACATGGGTGCGCTCACAGGTGCGCCATTATCGGATCGCATCACCCAGCGCAGCCACACACTCTCCTGACAGGAGCGGGTCGGCTGCATGTATTTCTATGCAGCTGACATGCTCCTGTCAGGAGAGTGTGCGGCTGTGCCGGGTGATGCGATCCAATAATCATACGCTCGTGTGAGCGCACCCCAAATGGGAGTCTTTGGGTGGGACCTGGTTTGAGAAAGACGACTCATGGGTCATTGAATCCAGGTTTTCATTCAGTCCCTGATGTATAATATCCATTCCGCCGCCGTCTGCCTTTACTAACGTGTCACAGAGCGGCTGGTGGTGAAGAGCTCACTGATACCAGCACATCCTGTAATAGCAGCCAGCGGTATAATAACTTCCATTATTACATTTCTTTCCTCCTAAATATTCCACCATCACCTGTGAGTGGTATTATTGAAATGTGGAAGGAATCGCAGAAACTCAGCCACAAAGTGGAGACCACGTAAAGTAACAGAACAAGAGGAGCAGCACACTTAATATTATTTGTGATCAGATGTCTTATTCCAGAGAAATCCATGATTTTTTTAATATATAAGTGACCTTTTAACATCTCTGGGTCGGAAATAGATCTGCCGAAGAATCTGCCTCCAGAGCTTATGTTAAATGAAAGATGTTACCAGTGTGAGACATATAGATCAGGAGAACAGACTGTCAGTCATTACATGTCTCACACTGGTAATGCCTCCTTTCATTTAACATAAGCTCTGGAAGCCGATTCTCAGAGAGGGCTATGTCCGAATCATAGATCTTAACAGCTTCTTTACATATTAAAGAGAACCTGTCACATAGAAAAATCCTATTAACCTTCAGATATGGGGTTAATCTGCTAATTAATTGCATTCTGAACCTTCCCGGTGCCTTCACATTAAACCTCACTGCCAGGAGGAAATAACTTTAATCGTCTCGGCAGCGTTCGGGTTTCTGTCACGGGGGAATTGTGGGTTCAGTCACCACTATGTGTATGGAGAGCCGCGGCTGTAACCGTGTCCCCCAAACTGACTGACAGCTGCTCCGCATTAGAGTCTGCTGTCAGTCAGTACAGGTGGCACGGTTACAGCCGTCGCTCTCCATACACAGAGCAGAGACTGAACTTGCACTGGCGCCGGCCACGTAACTGAAACCTTAAGTCTGCTGGGAGGATTAAAATTAATTTGCTCCCAGCAGCGGGGTTTAATGTGCAGGTTCAGAATGCTATTAACCTGCAGATTAATCTCATATTTGCAGGTTAATAGCATTTCTCCACCTGACAGGTTTCCTTTAAGAAAAAAAAATCATTTCTGTGGAATAAGACATTGGATCGCAGATATCAAGGTATAATTTTATTTAACTTTATATGACCTGAATACTCATATAAACACTGCTGAGAGAGGGCCATTGGATCAAATACTTAATTAACCTTGAGACGTAGGGAATTGTGAGAAATCACTGATGAAACGTATTATTTCACCTTACATAGCCAGTTCAAATATATCATCATGTGACGCATATTAAAGATGGCCGCCATTTCCTGTTCCCCACACTCTGCTTTGGTATGCAAGGAATGTCCAGATGTAAGAAGAATCACCATATAAGGGAAAGACCTACTGATCAACCTAGAGGACCAAACCATAGATAACCTCACGGTTCTGCCCACAATGACTCCCACTAATCAGCCCATGGACTAACCCATTGTTCAACCCACCGGCCAATAGGCATTTCTGAACAAGCCTACTACAGACCAACCATGCCCCATACCCTAGTTTATATAAGTTGCAGCTCTGACAAATAAAGGGTCTCTTGGTGCCAACCTCTGATCAAGGAGAGTTATTCTTTCACGCATGTGTGGCGCCCTGGACTAGCCAGGTTGTCACAGATAACACACAAACACCCCCACCCCCATCAGACAGGGACATCAGCCAAACAAAAACCCTTGTTGCCTCCCTCCAGTGTCTGATGTCCACACCACGTGGGGCAGAGCCAAGCAGTTGGCCCCACCCACCGAGGAGTTCACAGGCCTGGAGGCGGGAAAAGTGTCAGTGAGGAGTTGAGTGTTGGAGTTTGAGGAGTGAGGACTAAGCACTTGAGTGTCTGGGTTTGTGGCCCAGGCACTGACAGCAAGGTTGGCAGACGGTGGTGGCCGTCTGCAGGAGTGGTGAAGCAACGCGGAACCGCCGGGTACCGACCAGGGAGCGAAGTGAAGCCAGCACACACAGGCAGGGCCATCGGACCCCGACCAGGCTTGGAGCCGCCGACAATAGTCAAATCCAAATGTGACCGGAACCCCAGGGGTTTCCTAACAACCAAAGACCCGATAGAAGGCAACAGCCCACACCGTGAGGGTATACAGCTACCGCCTAAGGCTAGAGACCCAAGGGCCAGCGCTTGCGGGCAAACGGGCTCCTCCGGCATCCATCCACCGGGGAGCGGACTACCATTGGGGATCCATAGTAGTCAACTGAGTACATCAAGGTGCAGGGAAAGACAGCCGCCATCACCTGTCCGGGGAGAGACACTGCAGCCGGCTGCGGGACCCGTCCATCCAGCCGTTTGGTTTACCAGAGACTCTGTCATTGACTGCCTGAGTGAGTACACCAGTGCCATCCGGCACCGCGCCGCGCTGCCCCTGCAACCCTGCACCCTAGCCATCCAGCCTCCCCGTATTATCACCGGGCCCCGGGACCACCGACCCCTACCCACGGAGGGGGAAAACAACATTCCAGCTGCTCCCTACCATCGCTCCCGGGATCCCCGTCACCAGCAGCGGTGGTGCCCATCTTCACCACGACCCGTGGGTGGCGTCACGGACTAAATCCCCCAAACCAACCACCCCTTTCACTCAGGGGCGAGGAGCGCCGCTCGAGTCCCCGGATCCAGCCCACCGGTCGAGCCACCGAGCAGCAGCAGTCGCACCAGCGCCGGACCCGAGCGTTAGCGAGCACGCAGCAGCGGCGGCCTCCTCCCCGCCCGCGACACATGCACTTGTGAAGATCCCATAGTGTTCACCCTAATAACGGGTTGGAGGGGTGATCCTGCTGACAAAATACCTGTAAAAGAAGCTCAAAAGTCTCAACAAATGAACATCAAGTGGATTTTACATAGAAAAGCAAATATTCATTCTTCTGAGCAGTCACTCACTGCAGCTTCGCTCTCATCTCCTTCAGATGAAACTGACATCTGAAAGAAGAGCTGCTACTCTCTGACTTCCCCAAATGTCAGTTATGTCAAAAGGAACTGAGAGTGAAGCTGCCATTAGCGTGCACTGATTGGCTGCAGGGCTCACGTGGCACTGACATCACTGGAACAGCATTGGAGTTGTGTATAGGATGCATTTATTTTACATGGGGGACTATAATTAAGAAACGATTGTCCTAGAAGTGGACAAATTCTTTAACCTCTTTACCCTCCAGGCGAATTTCTGTTTTTCATTTTTTCCTTCCCGTCTTCCAAGAGCCATTACATTTATATGAAGGTTTGTGTTTTTTGTTGGGACGAGTTGTACTTTTGAATGACACCATTCGTTCTACCACATATTGTACTGGAAAACAGGAAAAAAAATTCCAAGTGCAGCGAATTGCAAAAAAACCCCAAAAACAATTCAACAATCTTTTTTTTTTTAATTTACCATGTTCACTATATGGTAAAACTAACCTAACATTATGATTCCCCAGGTTAGTCCGAGTTCATAGATACCAAACATGTATAGTTTTACTTTTATATTTTAAGTGGTGAAAAAAATTCTGAAGTTTGTAAAAAAAAAAAAAAAAGAATTGCGCTTTTGTCGCCATTTCCCGAGACCCGTAATGTTCTCATTTTTTGGCATCTTGGGCTCGGTAATGGCTTATTTGACTTGACAGCTGATGTGTGAGCCCACATCAAAAGCAGGGACATGGCCAATGGGGTAAATATAGATCATCGGTTGTGAAAGGGTTAATACTTCAGCATACCAAGACATATTGGACAACTGTAGCTTCCATCTTTGTGAAAACCAATCGGGGAAGACCCTTTTCTGCTTCTTATGACTGTGCTCAGTGCATGAAGCAAGGTCCATAAAGGCACAGTTGGGTGAATGTTTTGTACAAGGACATGACCAGTCATACCGGGCCCTTCTACTCCATCTCCATCGAGCACCTTTAGGCTATGTGCGCACGTTGCGTCGGAGTACCTGCAGTTTATTCTGCATGTTTTCCTTCCCTTGGCTTTTGACCATTTTTTAGCGCTAAAAACCAATGCGTTTTTACCGCGTTTTTAGTGCGTTTTTAGCGCTTTTTACCTGCGTTTTCACCTGCGTTTCTGCAGATGCGTTTTTGAGATCAAGACACTGAGAAATAAAGTTGAATTAGTCAAAAAGAATGAAAAAAGAGAAAAAAAGTATAAAATTAACTTTTAATAAAACTATATGGGAAATTATCATTTTTAATGAGAAAATAGTGGTTATGCACATTTTATCAGAAAAATATGTGAAGTTTCAAATTTTTTAACATTTAAATTTTCGGTTATTGTGTGTGTGTAAAGGAACATTAGAACCCATTAATTTTTGTCCAGAAAAGAATGCGTTTTTGGAGCCAAAAACGCAGTGGAAAAGCAGGTAAAAAGCATGAAAAACGCAGGAATTGTGATTTTGGTTGCGTTTTGCCATTTCTCATTGACTCCAATGTTAAGGAAACGCTGCAGAAATGGCAAAAACAACTGACATGCTGCTTCTTTTTCAGCATGGTTTTTGACCACAAATATGCAAATTAAACGCTGCAGAAAAAAAAGCAAAGTGCAGACAGGATTTCTGCTTTTCCCATAGACTTTGCTGGCAATCAAAAACGCATGCGTTTTACCGCAAAAACGCTGCTGCTAAAAACGCTGCAGAAACGCGGAAAAAAACGCAACGTGCGAACATAGCCTTAGGATGAACTAGAATGGAGATTGTGACCTTGGCCCTCTCATGGAATATTAGTGTCTGACCTAACAAATGCTCTTCTGGATCAAGGGGCAAAAATTCCCATTGACACTTCCAAAATCTTTTAGAAATCTGTCCCAAAAAACAGAGCCTGGTATAGCTGCATAAGAAGACTTCCATATTAATGCCTATGGATGTAGAACGGGAAGTCAGAAAACCTCCTATAGGTGGAATGTGGAGGTGTCCCAGTACATTAGTCTATATATTCTTTGATATTGGGCACTGACATTTCAAAAGCAGAACCTGGAATAGGATGTTACATGTATTCATCTTTTGGCCCCCATATGGAAGGGGTAGGCTACAACTGTGTTTGCTAGTGATGAGCGAGCACTACCATGCTCGGGTGCTCGGTACTCGTAACTAGTGATGGGTGAGCACTACCATGCTCAGGGGGCTCTGTACTCGAAACTATTCATGAGCGAGCACTACCATGCTCAGGTGCTCAGTACTTATAACTAGTGATCAGTGGGCACTACCATGCTCGGGTGCTCGCAACTAGTGATGAGCAGGCACTACCATGCTCAGGGGCTCAGTACTCGTAACTAGTGATGAGTGAGCACTACCATGCTCAGGGGCTCAGTACTCGTAACTAGTGATGAGTGAGCACTACCATGCTTGGGTGCTCGGTACTCGTAACTAGTGATGAGTGAGCACTACCATGCTCGGGGGGCTCTGTACTCGTAACTAGTCATGAGCGAGCACTACTATGCACAGATGCTGAGTACTCATAACTAGTGATCAGCGGGCACTACTATGCTCGGGTACTCGTAACTAGTGATGGGTGAGCACTACCATGCTCGGGAGGCTTTGTACTCGTAACTAGTCATGAGCGAGCACTACTATGCACAGGTGCTCAGTACTCATAACTAGTGATCAGCGGGCACTACCATGCTCAGGTGCTCGGTACTCGTAACTAGTGATGAGCGAGCACTACCATGCTCGGGTGCTCAGTACTCGTAACTAGTGAGGAGTGGGCACTACCATACTCAGTACTCGTAACTATTGATGAGCGAGCACTACCATGCTCGGGTGCTCGCAACTAGTGATGAGCGGGCACTAAAATGCTCGGGTGCTCGATACTCGTAACTAGTGATGAGGGAGCACTACCACGCTCGGGGGCTCAGTAGTCATAACTAGTAATGAGCGGGCACTACCATGCTCGGGTGTTCAGTACTCGTAACTAGTGATGAGCGAGCACTACCATGCTCAGGTGCTCAGTACTCATAACTAGTAATGAGCGGGCACTACCATGCTCGGGTGCTCAGTACTCGTAACTAGTGAGGAGTGGGCACTACCATGCTCAAATGCTCAGTACTCATAACTAGTAATGAGCGGGCACTACCATGCTCAGGTGCTCAGTACTCGTAACTAGTGATGAGCGGGCACTACCATGCTCAGGTGCTCAGTACTCATAACTAGTAATGAGCGGGCACTACCATGCTCGGGTGCTCAGTACTCGTAACTAGTAATGAGTGAGCACTACCATGCTCAGGTGCTCAGTACTCGTAACTAGTGATGAGCGGGCACTACCATGCTCAGGTGCTCAGTACTCATAACTAGTAATGAGCGGGCACTACCATGCTCGGGTGCTCAGTACTCATAACTAGTGATGAGCGGGCACTACCATGCTCAGGTGCTCAGTACTCATAACTAGTAATGAGCGGGCACTACCATGCTCGGGTGTTCAGTACTCATAACTAGTAATGAGCGGGCACTACCATGCTCGGGTGCTCAGTACTCGTAACTAGTGATGGGTGAGCACTACCATGCTCAGGGGGCTCTGTACTCGAAACTATTCATGAGCGAGCACTACCATGCTCAGGTGCTCAGTACTTATAACTAGTGATCAGTGGGCACTACCATGCTCGGGTGCTCGCAACTAGTGATGAGCAGGCACTACCATGCTCAGGGGCTCAGTACTCGTAACTAGTGATGAGTGAGCACTACCATGCTTGGGTGCTCGGTACTCGTAACTAGTGATGAGCGAGCACTACCATGCTCGGGTGCTCAGTACTCGTAACTAGTGATGAGCGGGCACTACCATGCTCAGGGGGCTCTGTACTCGAAACTATTCATGAGCGAGCACTACCATGCTCAGGTGCTCAGTACTTATAACTAGTGATCAGTGGGCACTACCATGCTCGGGTGCTCGCAACTAGTGATGAGCAGGCACTACCATGCTCAGGGGCTCAGTACTCGTAACTAGTGATGAGTGAGCACTACCATGCTCGGGGGGCTCTGTACTCGTAACTAGTCATGAGCGAGCACTACTATGCACAGATGCTGAGTACTCATAACTAGTAATCAGCGGGCACTACTATGCTCGGGTACTCGTAACTAGTGATGGGTGAGCACTACCATGCTCGGGAGGCTTTGTACTCGTAACTAGTCATGAGCGAGCACTACTATGCACAGGTGCTCAGTACTCATAACTAGTGATCAGCGGGCACTACCATGCTCAGGTGCTCGGTACTCGTAACTAGTGATGAGCGAGCACTACCATGCTCAGTACTCGTAACTAGTAATGAGTGAGCACTACCATGCTCGGGTGCTCAGTACTCGTAACTAGTGAGGAGTGGGCACTACCATACTCAGTACTCGTAACTATTGATGAGCGAGCACTACCATGCTCGGGTGCTCGCAACTAGTGATGAGCGGGCACTACCATGCTCGGGTGTTCAGTACTCGTAACTAGTGATGAGCGGGCACTAAAATGCTCGGGTGCTCGATACTTGTAACTAGTGATGAGGGAGCACTACCATGCTCGGGGGCTCAGTAGTCATAACTAGTAATGAGCGGGCACTACCATGCTCGGGTGTTCAGTACTCGTAACTAGTGATGAGCGAGCACTACCATGCTCAGGTGCTCAGTACTCATAACTAGTAATGAGCGGGCACTACCATGCTCGGGTGCTCAGTACTCGTAACTAGTGAGGAGTGGGCACTACCATGCTCAAGTGCTCAGTACTCATAACTAGTAATGAGCGGGCACTACCATGCTCAGGTGCTCAGTACTCGTAACTAGTGATGAGCGGGCACTACCATGCTCAGGTGCTCAGTACTCATAACTAGTAATGAGCGGGCACTACCATGCTCGGGTGCTCAGTACTCGTAACTAGTAATGAGTGAGCACTACCATGCTCAGGTGCTCAGTACTCGTAACTAGTGATGAGCGGGCACTACCATGCTCAGGTGCTCAGTACTCATAACTAGTAATGAGCGGGCACTACCATGCTCGGGTGCTCAGTACTCATAACTAGTGATGAGCGGGCACTACCATGCTCAGGTGCTCAGTACTCATAACTAGTAATGAGCGGGCACTACCATGCTCGGGTGTTCAGTACTCATAACTAGTAATGAGCGGGCACTACCATGCTCGGGTGCTCAGTACTCGTAACTAGTGATGGGTGAGCACTACCATGCTCAGGGGGCTCTGTACTCGAAACTATTCATGAGCGAGCACTACCATGCTCAGGTGCTCAGTACTTATAACTAGTGATCAGTGGGTACTACCATGCTCGGGTGCTCGCAACCAGTGATGAGCAGGCACTACCATGCTCAGGGGCTCAGTACTCGTAACTAGTGATGAGTGAGCACTACCATGCTTGGGTGCTCGGTACTCGTAACTAGTGATGAGCGAGCACTACCATGCTCGTGTGCTCAGTACTCGTAACTAGTAATGAGTGAGCACTACCATGCTCAGGTGCTCAGTACTCGTAACTAGTAATGAGTGAGCACTACCATGCTCAGGTGCTCAGTACTCATAACTAGTAATGAGCGGGCACTACCATGCTCGGGTGCTCAGTACTCGTAACTAGTGATGAGCGGGTACTACCATGCTCAGGTGCTCAGTACTCGTAACTAGTAATGAGTGAGCACTACCATGCTCAGGTGCTCAGTACTCGTAACTAGTGATGAGCGGGCACTACCATGCTCAGGTGCTCAGTACTCGTAACTAGTGATGAGCGGGCACTACCATGCTCAGGTGCTCAGTACTCATAACTAGTAATGAGCGGGCACTACCATGCTCGGGTGCTCAGTACTCGTAACTAGTGATGAGCGGGCACTACCATGCTCAGGGGCTCAGTACTCGTAACTAGTGATGAGCGGGCACTACCATGCTCGGGTGCTCAGTACTCGTAACTAGTGAGGAGTGGGCACTACCATGCTCGGGTGTTCAGTGCTCGTAACTAGTGATGAGAGAGCACTACCATGCTCAGGGGCTCAGTACTCATAACTAGTAATGAGCGGGCACTACCATGCTCGGGTGCTCAGTACTCGTAACTAGTGAGGAGTGGGCACTACCATGCTCGGGTGTTCAGTGCTCGTAACTAGTGATGAGCGGGCACTAAAATGCTCGGGTGCTCAGTACTCGTAAGTAGTGATGAGCGGGCACTACCATGCTCGGGTGCTCAGTACTCGTAACTAGTGATGAGCGAGCACTACCATGCTCGGGTACTCAGTACTCATAACTAGTAATGAGTGGGCACTACCATGCTCAGGTGCTCAGTACTCGTAACTAGTGATGAGCGGGCACTACCATGCTCAGGTGCTCAGTACTCATAACTAGTAATGAGCGGGCACTACCATGCTCGGGTGCTCAGTACTCGTAACTAGTAATGAGTGAGCACTACCATGCTCAGGTGCTCAGTACTCGTAACTAGTGATGAGCGGGCACTACCATGCTCAGGTGCTCAGTACTCATAACTAGTAATGAGCGGGCACTACCATGCTCGGGTGCTCAGTACTCATAACTAGTGATGAGCGGGCACTACCATGCTCAGGTGCTCAGTACTCATAACTAGTAATGAGCGGGCACTACCATGCTCGGGTGTTCAGTACTCATAACTAGTAATGAGCGGGCACTACCATGCTCGGGTGCTCAGTACTCGTAACTAGTGATGGGTGAGCACTACCATGCTCAGGGGGCTCTGTACTCGAAACTATTCATGAGCGAGCACTACTATGCACAGATGCTGAGTACTCATAACTAGTGATCAGCGGGCACTACTATGCTCGGGTACTCGTAACTAGTGATGGGTGAGCACTACCATGCTCGGGAGGCTTTGTACTCGTAACTAGTCATGAGCGAGCACTACTATGCACAGGTGCTCAGTACTCATAACTAGTGATCAGCGGGCACTACCATGCTCAGGTGCTCGGTACTCGTAACTAGTGATGAGCGAGCACTACCATGCTCAGTACTTGTAACTAGTAATGAGTGAGCACTACCATGCTCGGGTGCTCAGTACTCGTAACTAGTGAGGAGTGGGCACTACCATACTCAGTACTCGTAACTATTGATGAGCGAGCACTACCATGCTCGGGTGCTCGCAACTAGTGATGAGCGGGCACTACCATGCTCGGGTGCTCGCAACTAGTGATGAGCGAGCACTACCATGCTCGGGTGCTCGCAACTAGTGATGAGCGGGCACTACCATGCTCAGGGGCTCAGTACTCGTAACTAGTGATGAGCGAGCACTACCATGCTCAGGTGCTCAGTACTAGTAACTAGTGATGAGCGAGCACTACCATGCTCAGGGGCTCAGTACTCGTAACTAGTGATGATCGAGCACTACCATGCTCAGGTGATCAGTACTCATAACTAGTAATGAGCGGGCACTACCATGCTCGGGTGCTCAGTACTCGTAACTAGTAATGAGTGAGCACTACCATGCTCAGGTGCTCAGTACTCGTAACTAGTGATGATCGAGCACTACCATGCTCAAGTGCTCAGTACTCATAACTAGTAATGAGCGGGCACTACCATGCTCAGGTGCTCAGTACTCGTAACTAGTGATGAGCGGGCACTACCATGCTCAGGTGCTCAGTACTCATAACTAGTAATGAGCGGGCACTACCATGCTCGGGTGCTCAGTACTCGTAACTAGTAATGAGTGAGCACTACCATGCTCAGGTGCTCAGTACTCGTAACTAGTGATGAGCGGGCACTACCATGCTCAGGTGCTCAGTACTCATAACTAGTAATGAGCGGGCACTACCATGCTCGGGTGTTCAGTACTCATAACTAGTAATGAGCGGGCACTACCATGCTCGGGTGCTCAGTACTCGTCATAACTAGTGATGAGCGGGCACTACCATGCTCAGGTGCTCAGTACTCATAACTAGTAATGAGCGGGCACTACCATGCTCGGGTGTTCAGTTCTCATAACTAGTAATGAGCGGGCACTACCATGCTCGGGTGCTCAGTACTCGTAACTAGTGATGGGTGAGCACTACCATGCTCAGGGGGCTCTGTACTCGAAACTATTCATGAGCGAGCACTACCATGCTCAGGTGCTCAGTACTTATAACTAGTGATCAGTGGGCACTACCATGCTCGGGTGCTCGCAACTAGTGATGAGCAGGCACTACCATGCTCAGGGGCTCAGTACTCGTAACTAGTGATGAGCGAGCACTACCATGCTCGGGTGCTCAGTACTCGTAACTAGTAATGAGTGAGCACTACCATGCTCAGGTGCTCAGTACTCGTAACTAGTAATGAGTGAGCACTACCATGCTCAGGTGCTCAGTACTCGTAACTAGTGATGAGCGGGCACTACCATGCTCAGGTGCTCAGTACTCATAACTAGTAATGAGCGGGCACTACCATGCTCGGGTGCTCAGTACTCGTAACTAGTGATGAGCGAGCACTACCATGCTCAGGGGCTCAGTACTCGTAACTAGTGATGAGCGGGCACTACCATGCTCGGGTGCTCAGTACTCGTAACTAGTGAGGAGTGGGCACTACCATGCTCGGGTGTTCAGTGCTCGTAACTAGTGATGAGCGAGCACTACCATGCTCAGGGGTTCAGTACTTGTAACTAGTGATGAGCGAGCACTACCATGCTCAGGTGCTCAGTACTAGTAACTAGTGATGAGCGAGCACTACCATGCTCAGGGGCTCAGTACTCGTAACTAGTGATGAGCGAGCACTACCATGCTCAGGTGCTCAGTACTCATAACTAGTAATGAGTGGGCACTACCATGCTCGGGTGCTCAGTACTCGTAACTAGTGAGGAGTGGGCACTACCATGCTCGGGTGCTCAGTACTCGTAACTAGTGAGGAGTGGGCACTACCATGCTCGGGTGTTCAGTACTCGTAACTAGTGATGAGCGGGCACTAAAATGCTCGGGTGCTCGATACTCGTAACAAGCAGTCGGACGGGCTCGATTTGAGTACCGAGCATAAGTCAATGGGGAACTCATGCATTTTTCCTGGAAGATTTTCCCATTAATGTCCAAGTCACGCCCATCTGACGTCTGACACCTCGTTCTGAGTACCGAGCATGGTAGTGCTCACTCATCACTAGAGTTGCCCTTGCACCAGTAATCTTGGCACCAAGACTCCCTCCCCAGCGGTGGACCTGGCGATCGCTCCCGGTGACCTTCGCTGTCTCTGCTCTCCTGCGGCTCAGTCTGCATCACATTATGTGTTACTTCTCTGCAGCGTCGGAGGAGGCAGACGCCAGAAGCATCGCATTGTCTCAGTATCATTACACAAATGACTCTGCAGTTCTACATCCAGAAATCCAAACTTCTTTCCTCAGATTACTAATCTGTTTCAGGAAATCATAAGTGGACTATAAATCTTAATTGTCAGAATTCAAAAAGGACAAAACATCAAATCATCCTCGGAAATTACCTTGATGTGACCATGAAATACCTTGATCACGTTTACCCTCTATTGTTTTTTGATGCAAATCTGTTGACATTTTTTTTTGTTATTTGACATTTTTTGTTATTTGTTTTTTGTTATTTCCTACATAAATGCATGTACAGCTGAAATCAGAAGTTTACATACACTATCTATAAAGACACATCTGCAGGTTTTCCCTCCGCTCTCTATAGAGACACATCTTCATGTTTTTCTCACTATCTGACATGAAATCAGAATTAACCTTTCCCGTTTTAGGTCAATTAGGAACAAAAGTTATTTATATTTGCCAAATGCCAGAATAATGAGAGAGAGAATGTTTTAATGCATTTTTATTACTTTCTGCAAAGTCAAAAGTTTACTTACACTAAAGTACTATGCCTTTAACCCCTTTACGACTAAGGATGTACCGGCCCGTCCTTGGTCGTATAGCGGTAATCACCGCTGGCTGCTGCAGTGAGCCGGCGGTGAACCCTGCACGTCTGCCATCCAGTTGTCAGCGGGCTGTCCGGTCGCCAGCAGGCCATCCAGTCGTCAGCAGGCCATCCCGTTGTCAGCGTGCCATCCGGTCATCAGTGGGTCATCCGGTCGTCAGCATACATCCCGGCTGTCAGTGGGCCGTCTGGTCATCAGCAGCAATCCTGGCTGTCAGCAGGCCGTCAGCAGGGCATCTGGTCATCAGCGGATATCCTGGTTGTTAGTGGGCCGTCTGGTTATCAGCGGGCCTCCTGGCTGTCAGCAGGTCGTATGGTCTTCAGCAGGGCAGCTGGTCATCAGCGAGTCAGCCGGTCGTCAGTGGGGATCCTGGCTGTCAGTGGGCCGTCTGGTCGTCAGCAGCAATCCTGGCTGTCAGCAGGCCGTCTGGTCATCAGCAGCAATCCTGGCTGTCAGCAGGCCGTCTGGTCACCAGTGGACATCCTGGTTGTTAGTGGGCTGTCCGGTCATCAGCGGGCCTCCTGGCTGTCAGCAGGTCGTATGGTCTTCAGCAGGCCAGCCGGTCGTCAGCGAGTCAGCCGGTCGTCAGTGGGGATCCTGGCTGTCAGTGGGCCGTCTGGTCGTCAGCGGGCATCCTGGTTGGCAGAGTGGTTTGTCTGGTTATGAGGAGGCCGTCTGGTCATCGGCGGGCATCCTGGCTGGCAGGTTGGTTTGTCCGGTTATGAGGAGGCTGTCTGGTCATCAGCGGGCATTCTGGCTGGCAGGTTGGTTTGTCCGGTTATGAGGAGGCCGTCTGGTCATCGGCGGGCATCCTGGCTGGCAGGTTGGTTTGTCCGGTTATGAGGAGGCCGTCTGGTCATCGGCGGGCATCCTGGCTGGCAGGTTGGTTTGTCCGGTTATGAGGAGGCCGTCTGGTCATCGGCGGGCATCCTGGCTGGCAGGTTGGTTTGTCCGGTTATCAGGAGGCCGTCTGGTCATCGGCGGGCATCCTGGCTGGCAGGGGGTGACCAGTATACCCCTCGATCTATTCCTCACCCCTTTCTGCAAACATTTTATCTACACAGGTTCACATAACAGCAAAAATAATGGGAGCGACCAGCAGTAATGGCCCCAGGGATGTAATTTGAAGCTCATAGGCTCCAATGCAAAGATTTCAACAGGGCGCCAAGTATGGAGGGGCTCTAAGGCGAGGGTAAGACTGCACCCACTGTAGTGACACCAGTGGAGGGCCCCTTACTCCAAGGGCCACAGAACAGCCAGACATGGCACCTTCACTCATGGAAATTAAAAAAAATAAATGAAAAGGAAGCGCGGTCTGCAGAGGAGAGGCGCCTCCTCCATCACCAGAACGTGCAGCACAATAACAACGGGCCTGTCAGCCTGCGCTCTGTCCACCAGGGGGAGACAGCGGTCAGCGGCCTCCACGGTCTGAGCCCCGGACTGTACAGCCAGGAGCAGCTCGGGACCGACAGTGCAGCGCCCAGCACCGAGCACACCGACACTGAGCACGGCACCGGTCCGGGGTGACCTGCTGCTCACCCGCCGCTCAGGATGTGGCTGAACCCGGAGGAGGTGCTGCTGGCCAACGCGCTGTGGGTGACCGAGAGAGCCAACCCCTTCTTCATCCTGCAGCGGCGGCGGGGACACGGGAAAGGCGGAGGCCTGACAGGTGACGGCGGGGGGTCCGGGGGCAGGGAGGACGGGGGCGGCCAGCAGCCCCGGATCACTCACACCACTGCACCTCCATCATGGAGGCTCCTACGGTGTAAACAAGGAGAGATCACATCTGTACAGCACTGTGTATACACTGCCCCGGTGTATATACGGCTCTTGTATATAGTTCCACTGTATATACTAACCCCGTGTATACTTCTGTGTGCAGTGTGTATACGACTCTTGTATATAGTTCCCCTTTATATACTGCAGTGTATACTGCCCCTGTATATAGTGCCCTTTTATATACTGGTGTGTACACTGTGTATACTGGCCGAGTGTGTAGCGCTGTGTATACTGGCCCCGTATGTAGCGCTGTGTATACTGGCCCCGTGTGTAGCGCTGTGTATACTGGCCCCGTGTGTAGCGCTGTGTATACTGGCCCCGTGTGTAGCGCTGTGTATACTGGCCCCGTGTGTAGCGCTGTGTATACTGGCCCCGTGTGTAGCGCTGTGTATACTGGCCCCGTGTGTAGCGCTGTGTATACTGGCCCCGTGTGTAGCGCTGTGTATACTGGCCCCGTGTGTAGCGCTGTGTATACTGGCCCCGTGTGTAGCGCTGTGTATACTGGCCCCGTGTGTAGCGCTGTGTATACTGGCCCCGTGTGTAGCGCTGTGTATACTGGCCCCGTGTGTAGCGCTGTGTATACTGGCCCCGTGTGTAGCGCTGTGTATACTGGCCCCGTGTGTAGCGCTGTGTATACTGGCCCCGTGTGTAGCGCTGTGTATACTGGCCCCGTGTGTAGCGCTGTGTATACTGGCCCCGTGTGTAGCGCTGTGTATACTGGCCCCGTGTGTAGCGCTGTGTATACTGGCCCCGTGTGTAGCGCTGTGTATACTGGCCCCGTGTGTAGCGCTGTGTATACTGGCCCCGTGTGTAGCGCTGTGTATACTGGCCCCGTGTGTAGCGCTGTGTATACTGGCCCCGTGTGTAGCGCTGTGTATACTGGCCCCGTGTGTAGCGCTGTGTATACTGGCCCCGTGTGTAGCGCTGTGTATACTGGCCCCGTGTGTAGCGCTGTGTATACTGGCCCCGTGTGTAGCGCTGTGTATACTGGCCCCGTGTGTAGCGCTGTGTATACTGGCCCCGTGTGTAGCGCTGTGTATACTGGCCCCGTGTGTAGCGCTGTGTATACTGGCCCCGTGTGTAGCGCTGTGTATACTGGCCCCGTGTGTAGCGCTGTGTATACTGGCCCCGTGTGTAGCGCTGTGTATACTGGCCCCGTGTGTAGCGCTGTGGATACTGGCCCCGTGTGTAGCGCTGTGGATACTGGCCCCGTGTGTAGCGCTGTGTATACTGGCCCCGTGTGTAGCGCTGTGTATACTGGCCCCGTGTGTAGCGCTGTGGATACTGGCCCCGTGTGTAGCGCTGTGGATACTGGCCCCGTGTGTAGCGCTGTGGATACTGGCCCCGTGTGTAGCGCTGTGGATACTGGCCCCGTGTGTAGCGCTGTGGATACTGGCCCCGTGTGTAGCGCTGTGTATACTGGCCCCGTATATACTGAAGCATACACTACAGTTTGGGAAAAATAAGTATTTGATCCTTTGCTGATTTTGCAAATTTTCCCACCTACAAATAATGGAGAGGTCTGTAATTTTACCGTAGGTACACTGCAACTGTGACCGACAGAATTAAAAAAAAAAATCCAGAAAATCCCATTGTATGATTTTTTTTTAAAATAATTAATTAGCATTTTATTGTATGAAATAAGTATTAGATCAACCAGCAAGAATTCTGCCTCACAGACCTGTTATCTTTTCTTTAAGAAGCTCCTTCTCTGCCCTCATTATCTGTATAAAATACACCTGAACACACAGCAATCACACTCCAACCTCTCCACCATGGCTAAGGCTACTTTCACACATCAGTTTTTTGCCATCAGGTTCAATCCGGAAAAAAACGGGTAAAACGGATCCAGTACCGCATCCGTTTTTTCCCCATAGACTTGCATTGTTACCGGATTGTACCGGATGGCTTTGCGTTGCATCCGTTTTTTTCCGGATGCGGCAAAATTAGTTAAAGCGGCGGCCGGAGGCAACGTAGCTTGCAACGTTTTTTTGTCCGGCAAAAAAAACGCATCGCGCCGGATCCGGCGCGATATGGCGTGTTTTACAATAGAAGCCTATGGATGCCGGATCCGGCGTAATGCGGTAAAAAACGGATGCGGCCGCCGGATCCGTTTTTCTAAACTGAGCATGCTCCAATGTAATTAACAAAACGGATCCAGCCAAAAAACGGACGAAAAGGATGCAAAAACGGATGCAAACCGTATCCACCGGATCCGTTTTTTAACGGATCCGGCATAACGGATCCGTTAAAAAAACTGATCCGATGGATACGGTTTTCACTTTTTTTTCAGGATCCGTTGGATCAGGAAAAAAAAGGACTGTGCCTGAATACAGAAAACTGATGTGTGAAAGTAGCCTAAGACCAAAGAGCTGCCTAAGGACACCAGGAACAAAACTGTAGACCCATACAAGGCTTTGCATGGGCTCCAGGACAATAGGCAAGCAGCTTGGTGAGAAGGCAACAACTGTTGGTGCAATTATTAGAGAATGGAAGAAACAAAAGATGACTGTCAATCTTACTTGGTCTGGGGCTCCATGCAAGATCTTGGCTTGTGGGGTAAGGAGGAATCTGAGGAAGGTCAGGAACCAGCCCAGAACTACATGGGAGGACCTGGTCAATGACTTGCAGAGAGTTAAGACCACAGTCTCAAAGATTACCATTAGTAACGCACTATGCCGTCATGGATTAAAATCTTGCAGGAGGGCGTACAAGGTCCCCCTGCTCACACCAGCACATGTCCAGGGCTGTTTGAAGTACACCAATGACCATCTGGATGATGCAGAAGAGGCATGGGAGACAGTCGTGTGGTCAGATGAGACCAAAACAACTTTTTTGGTATCAACTCCATTCACTGTGTTTGCTGGAAGGATGAGGACAACTCCAAGAACAGCGTCCCACCCGTGAAGAATCGGTGTGTAAACATCACACTTTGGGGGTGAGTTTCTGCAAAAAGAGACAGGACAATAGGATGGATGGGGTCTTGTATCACAAGGTTCTGGCCAACAATCTCCTTCTCTCAGTAAGAGCATTGAAGATGGGTCATGTCTTTCTCTTCCAGCGTGACAATGACCCGAAACACACAGCCAGGGCAACTAAGGAGCGGCTCCGTAAGAAGCATTTCAAGGTCCTGGAGTGGCCTATAAAGTCTCCAGACCTGAACCTAATAGAAAATCTTTGAAGGAAACTGAAACCCAATGTTGTCCAGAGACCGCCCCGAAACCTAGAAGATCTGTATGGAGGAGTCGCCAAAACCCCTGCTGCAGTGTGTGCAAACCTGGGCAAGAACTACAGGGAACGTCTGACCTCTGTAATTGCAAACAAAGGTTTTCACCAAATATTAAGTTCTGGTTTTCTATTGTATCAAACACGTATTTCATGCAATAAAATGTAAATTATTTATTTAAAAATCCTACAATGTGACTTTCTGGAGATAGATAGATAATAGATAGATAGATAATATATCTCTTCATATTTCCTATGTAAATTAGCCGCTGGCCACATGGGCGGCGCCTTGCCCTATGGGTATCATGCCCCTGTGGGCATGATACCATGCAGTCACATGAGCGACGTCCCCGTCGCTCATTCTATCCTGCGTGCAATGTGGCAGGCTTCTTTTCCGGGTGTTCACTCGCCGGCTTCAGACACTCACTGCGCATGCGCAGTGCGCGTCTGAAACTGACAAGGAGAACCCGGAAGAGAAGCCTGCCACAATGGTAAGTATAAACGTGCGCAAGATAGAATGCGCGACGGGGACGTCGCTCATCTGACTCCATGGTATCACGCCCACAGGGGCGTGAGACCACGGAAAGTATGCAGACGTCCATAGGGCAAGGCGCCGCCCATGTGGCCAGCGGCTCTCTAATTTACATAGGAAATATGAAGGTAATAAAACGTTTTTTATTACTTTCATATTATACAATTTTACAGCACAGGGATGGGTAGGGAGGTGTAATTAGGGCACACGTGTCTGCTGATAGGTCAGAATGCATATTCTGGTGACAGGTTCCCTTTAACAAAGTTTTAGTCTACGGGTGTGCATACTTATGCAGCCATATTATTTTAGTTCTTTATATTTCTTTTTCCCACCCAAAAAGATGTTTGTCCCTCATTGGATATCTACAGATATTGGTGACATTAAGGTGGAAAAAGCTGCTGTTAATATGTGTGTGTCTGTATCTAGCTATATATAAAATTATTATTATTATTTTTATTTATTTTTTTTCCAATGACAAAAGCCTGACATTTTAACAGGAATGTGTGGACTTTTTTTTTTATGTATTTATATCTACTGTTACTGCTGGGTCCCAACATTGCCAAAAATGTCCAATATTTGGGGTGCCTCTGTGAAGAGAATCTGTTACCTGGTTTTTGCTTCCCCAACTGAGAGCAGCATGAGGTAGGGTCAGAGCTCCTGATTCCAGTTATGTCACACACTGGGCTGCTTGCTGCAGTTTTAATAAAATTGATGCTTTATCTGCTGCTGAGCTCTGTATAACCCTGCCAACACCACTGGCGGTGTTCTGTGTACACTGTGCATAGGCAGAAAGCTGCCAATTCGTGTTGATGGTAGAGTTATAGAGAATATGGAGGACTGCTAAGTTTACAACTCATCTAGTGATAATCTCCTGCTGATAAAACAATGATTTTAGCTAAAATACAGCCAGCAGCCAAGTTAGTGACACCTCAGTGGAATCAGGGGCTCTGCCCCTACGTTATGCTGCTTTTAGATTAGGTGGCAATATCCAGGTGACGGGTTCCCTTTGACCTCTCTGCCTGTTTAGATCTTATCTACTTTACAGACTTGCTTGTAAACCTGTAATACTTGGGTGTGTGTTGGCTGCGTGTAGTGCGGAGCACACGGAGTGAACGTCTGACCTTTGTGATAAAAAAATTGTTTAAAAGAACAGAGAGTCCTCAGTGGTTGATACCTTTTAATGGCTAACTGAAAAGATGGTAATAATTGCAAGCTTTCGAGACTACTCAGGTCTCTTCATCAGGCATGGTATAACACAAAATCTGAAGAGTCACGTATTTATACACAACAGGACTTAGAATAGTGCAGTAAAAAAAAAAAAAAACAAAAAAAAACAAGTTATATGAAACAGAACTATCTCTATGGCAGGGGGACAAGCTGTTCTAGCCATAAATACTGCTGCAGTTCAGTGTGAAAGTTTTATTGTCCTTTGATAAGGGTCTGGTCCAGGGCTGGACCAGACCCTTATCAAAGGACAATAAAACTTTCACACTGAACTGCAGCAGTATTTATGGCTAGAACAGCTTGTCCCCCTGCCATAGAGATAGTTCTGTTTCATATAACTTGTTTTTTTTTGTTTTTTTTTTTTTTTTTTTTTTTTTTTTTTTACTGCACTATTCTAAGTCCTGTTGTGTATAAATACGTGACTCTTCAGATTTTGTGTTATACCATGCCTGATGAAGAGACCTGAGTAGTCTCGAAAGCTTGCAATTATTACCATCTTTTCAGTTAGCCATTAAAAGGTATCAACCACTGAGGACTCTCTGTTCTTTTAAACAATTTTTTTATCTCTACTGGCTAACACGGTACAAAGATATATTGACCTTTGTGAGACACTTTCTGTGTATTGTTTTTTGCCAAATGATGAGCAGTCACATGCTGACGGTTTACACAATACCTGTCACATGATAATGGTGATGAGACGCTGCTGTTCTCACTATTCCCCTTTCTCTAGGCTTGCTCGTGGGGACTCTTGATGTTGTGCTGGACTCCAGCGCCCGCGTTGCTCCTTATCGAATATTGCACCAGACGCAGGAATCTCAAATCTATTGGACAGTGGCCTGCGGTAAGAGGAAAAAATGTATCTGAACTAAAGCCTTGTTCAGATTGCAGTATTCAGTCATTGTGCTGTTAGTGCACCCAACGGATAGAACACTGACCTGTATTAAAGGGGGTGTCCAGGACTTACATTAATGGCCTAACCTCAGGAGAGGTCACCAGTATGTGACTGATGGGTGGGGGCGCGTCACCTATTACCCCTGGCACTGGCGGCAGATGGATATTACCACTTGAGGAGCGTCGTCACCTTCAAATCAGTTCGGGGTGGTTAGCAGGACCCAGGTGTGGCCACTATACTATAGATTAAGGGTATGTGCGCACGTTGCTTTTTACCTGCTTTTTTGCTGCTTTTTCTTCTGCGCTGTTTAATGCCAAAATGGATGTGTTCTTCAATTCAAGCAAAGTCTATGGGAATTTGGGTTTCTTGTTCACACTATGTTGTTCAAAATGCTGCCTTTTTGTGGCAGAACTTTGGTCAAAAACTCAGCTTTTCAAAGAAGCAACATGTCAATTGTTCTTGCCATTTGGGTTTTGCACTGCAAAGCTGAGTTTTTGACCAAAGTTCTGCCACAAAAAGGCAGCATTTTGAACAACATAGTGTGAACAAGAAACCCAAATTCCCATAGACTTTGCTTGAATAGAAGAACACATCCATTTTGGCATTAAACAGCGCAGAAGAAAAAGCAGCAAAAAAGCAGGTAAAAAGCAACGTGCGCACATACCCTTAGGCCGCTTTCACTCTGTGTTCCGATCTCCGTTCAGTGCTCCTGACGGGTCTTCCGTCCGAAGGCCCCCCCCCCCCCCCCCGATGGAGGTGTTGACTATAATGGTGCAGGCGGAGTCACCATGTGCTCTGTCGTGTACCGTTTTTGGAAGTATATGATTACTGGAGGCGGACCCCCCTGCGTCTATATGTCCGCCTCCGGAAAGCATATATTTTTGAAACTGGTGCACAACAGGGCACACAATCTGCACCATTATAGTCAATGGCCCCATCGGCGCACACGTCCAAAACCCGTATTGCGTGGAGACCTGACGGGAGACCTGACGGGAGACCTGACGGGAGACCTGACGGGAGACCTGACGGGAGACCTGACGGGAGACCTGACGGGAGACCTGACGGGAGACCTGACGGGAGACCAAAGCTGTGCAGCTTTGCAACCAGTTGCTTCCCACTGACATCGGTAACAACTAACCAGCAGAAAGGGTGAGGGAAGTCACACGGCCACCAATCGTGTATTGATGACCTATCCGACGGATCCATGTAAAAGTTCTGGACAACCCCTTTAACTCCTTCTGTGATTAACTGTCCTATTGCTGGTATATGAGTTGATCCTGCTCCACACAGTGCCAGCTGTGTTATACAGCTAGCACCTGCTTGTAAATTTGAAAATGTAACCTTTGCACAAGTGTTGAAGAATGATTGTCCTCGTAGTCCAATGTCTTTTTGGGGAAAAATGGCAACCGTCTTCGAAGTGGACGAGTACAAAAGGCTCCACGTGGAGCTTGGCTCATCCGTAGTTTGCCATCAGAACCAGCCCCTCTATCTATCTAAATATTTTTTTTTTTTTTTTTTTAACCGTTCTCTCTCCTCTTCTGAGCTGATGGCTCATATATAATAATAATTTAATAATAATTTATTCATTTATATAGCGCTATTAATTCCATAGCACTTTACATACATTGGTAACACTGTCCCCATTGGGGCTCACAATCTAAGGTCCCTATCTGTATGTCTTTGTATATCAGCATCTTATGTATCCTGAATGTTCTGCTTCAATTGGGTTTCTTGGCTCCCTTGAATTTCTATTAGTAATTAAAAGGGTACATGGTGTACTAATGACCGCTGATACTTTTCTCATTCCAGGATCATCCCGAAAAGACATCACTGAGCACTGGGAGTGGCTGGAGAGCAATCTGCTGCAGACCCTCTCCAACTTTGAGACCGAGGATGACATCACAACCTTCGTCAAAGGAAAAATCCATGTAATAACGACAGTAATATGCAATGTCCTCATCTATAGGGCCAGGTGTATATACATAAGGCAGGGCGTGTATGCACAGAGAACCTAACATTGCTTTTATTATAGAGCATTTGCTTTGAAATTATTTTATCCAAAATTTTGTGACCCTTTTTTGGAGAGACGTAATGTTTAACTATTTTTGCCAATTAAGCTGTTTGAGGCCTGTGTAAGCAGTTTTGGAATATATACAACATTTTGATCACTTTTTCTTTATTTCTTGATTGGGGACACAGGAACCTATGGGTGTATGCTGCTGCCACTAGGCAATAAACAAAGTTATCTCCTCCTCTGTAGGATACACCTCCCAACCAGAGTCAAGGTGATCAGTTTTAGCTTCGTGTCTGTAGGAGGCAGACACAGGGCTGCACCCACCACCATTTCTACTTTTAAGTTTGTTGGGTTTTTTTCTTCTTGATGTCCCCTTTGCTTTCAAATACAGCTTGTGACTTGGACAACAGAGTGTAATCGCTCACTCTGTCATCCCACCAGTATATGGTCCACATGGTACCCTCTCTGGCCTGTTCAGTAGGACCCTACCCCCCCCCCCCCCTCCCAACACATCAAGAATGTCTGAGGGCACCCACTTGGATGGATGGTCCTCGCCGTCCTTCCCCAGCCCGATCATCCACCATACATCCATTCACATAGACTCCTCCCGGGATCCTTGGAACAGTCTCCCATTTTTCACCTACCTCCAGCCCGCTCGTCCACCATAGCGAGACACATGCCAGGAGTTAAGATGGTCCACTATTCCGGTGACTCCCTTTCTCAGGACTCCTGACTACCATCTTTCTCAAGCTATGAAGGATTCAGGGGCCTTCAGGACAGGTACCTTCTCTTTCCCCAGGTCCCAGCCAGTTAAGGGGGCTCCCGTGTGTAAAAACAATACAAAACAAAAAAAAAAGGTTCCGGCAGTGAATGTCCTGTATCTCCCTCCCTCGCCCCTGTGCTGGTTTGCTCCTAGCCTATCGGTCTGCCGCACGGGTACTCTGCTTGTGCTTTCAGTGTCCCTCCGCCTCCAAGTTTTTCCGACTCCATTTTTCATACTCGCCAGTAAGAAATCCACTAGATGGCAGCCGAGGGGCAGCCAGATCCCTCTTAGGTGCGTGTCTCTTAGCGTTCAGAACCCATTGAATCAGAGGCCATTAGTAATATACCTAGGCACCTAAATTTGGCTGGTAGATGAGTTCATTTTTAATCTGCATCCACACGTGCTACAGAACAAGGTTCACTATGCAATTCCCACTGGAGCCCCCCACATTTTAATTTTTTTTTTTCTAGTCCCTTTCTCTTCCCACCCTTGTGGACTGCATTTCGACTTCCCATGATTTCCTGTGTTCCCCAATGAAGCGACAGAAAAATAGATTTTGGGTAAAATCTTTGAGTCTTCATTGGGGGACACAGAACTCACCCTTTATAGATTCTCTGTTGGGCTAGTCTATTTTATTAGGCTGCTTTCACACTAACTGATCAGCCTGACTCCTGTTGGTGGATGTATCCTACTGGGGAGGAGATTATTTTTTTATTGCCTAGTGTCGGCCTCCTAGTTGCAGCAGCATACACCCATGCATTCCTGCGTCCCCCCCAATGAAGGCTTCAAGAAGGAGATTTTACGCCGAGTACCAAAAATCTACTTTTTTTGCAATGATTAGGGGGCGATGAACAAATTGCCAATTCTGGCATTTTGATATTTAAAGTCATGGTTTTCTATGAAGCCCAACCCATGACTGGGCTTCATAGGAGTATCAGCATGGCAATCTATCAACAACCCATGGTTGGGCATCAGGTTGGCTGATGGGTATGTGGAACAGAATTGTACACAGCCCAAATGGGACAACTGGGTTAATGGTAGTAATCTGAGCCTGTATTGCATTGCTGCTGTTACTGGCTGATGCTGGCTGTGCAACACAGCTGGTATCTGCCGGTCATGGTTCAATCTGAACTCTCCTATGTCAGAAGTTACAGCTTCAGAGGAAGTTTTAGTCTTGCTAGCGTCACCCTGAGATGATTGTATGGTTTGCTGTCCATGTTTTCCTTCCTTTTTTTTTTTTTTTTTATAAATTAAACCTTCAGTTTCCTCAGTGATACATCTCCGGCTTCAGACATCACGTACGGGAGGACGTCTTCTAGTGCAACTCCTGTTTATTTAAATTAGTGAGATCAGGGTGATGTGATGTAGAAAACCACAGTTTTAGGCTATGTGCACACGGTGCGTTTTTCTCGGCGTTTTTGCGCGTTTTTCGGGTGCGTTTTTGGCCTCAAAACTGCATGACTTTGCTTCCCCAGCAAAGTCTATGAGTTTTCATTTTTGCTGTCCCCACACAGCGTTTTTTTTCAGCTGCGTTTTTGTGGTGACCACAAAAACGCAGCATGTCAATTATTCCCGCGTTTTTCACTGCGCTTTTCATCCATTGAGTTCAATGGGATGTTGAAAGACGCAATGAGAAACGCAAATAGCTGCGTTTTGGTGCGCTTCTAAGACCAAAAACGCAGCTATAAGCGCAGGAGGTGGGTAGTAAAGTGACGTGTACAGGAAGAGGATTCCTTCTGTCAGTATAGACAGAAGCATGAATCCTCCCGGTACCGTCACCGCCGCGTCCATCTCCCGTCCTGTGCATGTATGCTGCCGTGCGGCGCCATGTACAGGCAGGAGGTGGAAGCGGCTGCGAAAACAAAAGTTAACAGTAGAATAAAAAAAAAAGTTATACTCACCTGTCTGCAGCCTCCCGGTGCCATGCCCGCTCCCATCTCCTCTCACGGTATCGCCACCCCCGCTCCAGCTGTGTGCAGTCTCCCCGGGGCAGGACCTTGCTTGCAGGACCTGGCGATGGATCACCTGATGCAGTCACCTGACGCATCAGCTGATCGAGTCTCGGGCTGACGCGGGCGCCCGGCCGGTATCAGCGGATGCGTCAGGAGACTTCATCCCTGATTACCGGCAGCTGCTGCAGCGATCGGACAGGATCAGACTCCCGCCCCATCGCTCCGGGAGCTGCCGGTAATTCAGCACATAAGTGAGTATTATTTTTTTTTTTTTTCTACTGATGCATCTGCTGATTGTATAATCGGCGTTTATGCAATCAGCTGATGTGTGATGGGATTCAGGCACTTGATCCTGACAGATCATCTGATCGCTTTGCCTTCCAGCAAACCGATCAGATGATATTGGTTCCGGATTGGACGGCGCGGGACCCTAACCCAGGATTACTGCGGAGGGGGGGGTTCTTTATTTCAATAAAGATGGAGTCACTAATTGTGTTGTGTTTTATTTCTAATAAAAATATTTTTCTGTGTTGTGTTTTTTTTTTTTATCTTTACTAGAAATTCATGGTGGCCATGTCTAATATTGGCGTGACACCATGAATTTCGGGCTTAGGGCTAGCTGATAATATACAGCTAGCCCTAACTCCATTATTACCTGGCTAGCCACCCGGCATCAGGGCAGCCGGAAGAGTTGGATACAGCGCCAGAAGATGGCGCTTCTATGAAAGCGCCATTTTCTGGGGTGGCTGCGGGACTGCAATTCACAGCGGGGGTGCCCAGAAAGCTTGGGCACCCTGCACTGTGGATTCCAATCCCCAGCTGCCTAGTTGTACCCGGCTGGACTCAAAAATGGGGCGAAGCTCACGTCATTTTTTTTTTTTTAAATTATTTCATGAAATTCATGAAATAATTTAAAAAAAAAGGGCTTCCCTATATTTTTGGTTCCCAGCCGGGTACAAATAGGCAGCTGGGGGTTGGGGGCAGCCCGTACCTGCCTGCTGTACCCGGCTAGCATACAAAAATATGGCGAAGCCCACGTCATTTTTTTTTTTTTTTGGGGGGGGCAAAGAAATCCTGCATACAGTCCTGGAAGGAGGATGCTGAGCCTTGTAGTTCGACAGCTGCTGTCTGCTCTCCTGCATACACTATTGGATGGAGGATGCTGAGCCTTGTAGTTCGACAGCTGCTGTCCTGCATACACTATTGGATCGAGGATGCTGAGCCTTGTAGTTCTGCAGCTGTCTGCTCTTCTGCATACACTAGTGGAGAATGAAGAACACATTGAAGAAGGAAATGACATCAGACCTTTTTTTTTTTTTTTTTGTTCACTGATAAAAAACGCATAAGGACGCAGTGAGCAAAACGCAGCAAAAAAACGCACCAAATCGCGGCAAAACGCGTGCGTTTTTTGCCGCGTTTTTTCGACGCAGGTGCGTTTTTGTGCGCTTTTAGCGGCCAAAAACGCACAAAAACGCAGCGTCAAAAAAACGCAGCGTGTGCACATAGCCTTAGAGACGGATCTCCCTCTGGGGCTGTGGTTTACCGGTGAATGTGATTCTCCAGTGTTTAGTCTTGAAATCAAGAAATGCATTCAATTGGAAAAATACATTTTATTCAGATTGTGTACGAGTAGAATCAGTCGTTAGCTCAGATTATAGAGAAGTAAAAAAACAAAATACGCTTAACCTGTTTATCACTCTATATTAATATAATATATACTATAATATATTCTGTACAGGTTGCTTCTGGTGTTGAAGGGGGCTCGGCAGCCAAGCTCGTTCCTTACTCTGCTGGTGCCACTTAAATGCTACTGTCAAATTTCTAACCGGAGCATTTAGAGGGGTTCTACACTTCTTGGATAACCCAATCTCAACAGCCTTTTACACATTTCTGGTGTGGCACTCTTCCAGCTATGTTGAGTCTCCTGGGGCTCACGTGACATTTATCTGCTACACAAGTCCTGCAGTCAATCAGTGGCCACTTCACACTTTCTTGAGACAAATCTATAATCTGGAAGAAGTGGAGCATCTTCCAGTTGTCCGTTTTTTGTGTGAAGGAAGTGAGAGCGAAGCTGGGGGGCTTACATGACATTTTAACATCATGCAAGCCCTGAAAGACCGGTCTACAAAATCGCCATGGCTGTTACATTGCCCATCGTCGCATGCCAGGCAGGGCCTACTAAAGGGCCACAATGCAGCCATCTACTCTTACAATTTCACATCATTTCCCTCTTATTTTTCAGTACATGACATTGTAAACTTTAAAAAATCTAAATAAAACTAGCCATTATATGGAAAAATAAAGTTATAACTTTTGGAAGAGGGGTAGAAAAAAAAAAAATAATCGAAAAAGCAAATAAATGGCCACATCCTTAAGGGCTTAAAATAAATATCCAATGGAATACACACAGTGCATGACAGTTCTTGATTCATTTTTGGTGAAGGAAATATACAACTTTGTCCATTTGAAAAGATCTGAAAGCGGAAATGACACCTCATCCTCTCTTGTCCTTTTCAAATATTTCTATCTGTAATATCCATGTCAAAAATGTTTGACCTTACCGTAAAGTTGTGTTCACATCTGCATTGGGGGTTCCTATTTGAGGGTCTTCTTGCCGATGAAATGGCTCTGCATGGAGCAGTGGGTCCATCAGGTGCTGTTGGTTTTTATCTGGGCCTCAGAATGCTTAGTCAGAAGGCAAGTTAGAAGAGTGTATACAAGTCCGTTGGGTGGTCACTAGAGATGGTGCGAGCCGTTTCTCCAGTGGCCACATCGGTGATCCATGGCTGTCAGACAAGAGTTCTGAAAGTTACCTTTCTACCACCCGGCATCTCTAGTTTTTGCTTTGATCAGCCAGGCCTGGTGTGACCTCCCATGTGGACCCCGCCGCAACATTGACATTGCTCCAGGCCGGGCAATCAAAAGAGGAGCCATGGATGCCATCAGATATGAGGTGGTTCTCCAGGCTCCCATTCGGTGGCCACAGATCACTCAGAACCATCAAGTATCCCCATCTATGATTTTAAATGTACAGACTTTAATGTTTTAATTTAGTTTTGTTTGATACGACAGGGCATCATTGCTGAGGAGAATAAAAGCCTCCTGCCCAAAGATGAAGAGGATCCCGGAAAATTCAAGGAAGCAGAACTGAAAATGCGGAAGCAATTTGGAATGCCAGAGGTGGAGAAGCTGGTCAATTATTACTCCTGCAGCTACTGGAAGGGACGGGTCCCCAGACAAGGATGGCTATACCTGACTGTCAACCATCTCTGCTTCTATTCATTTCTGTTGGGGAAAGAAGGTGAGAGCAGTCACTTCTCATACAATGTGAACTCATTTTACAAATTCCTTGTCCGCTTAGGCTATGTGCCCAAGGGACTATGTACCCGCGGATATATCCGCAGGTACTTCCGCAGGTTTCCCGCAGCTGATCCCCAGAATCCACAGCTATCCATAGCTGCGGGATTCCAGCGAAATAGCTGCGGTAAACCTGCGGACATTCATGCGACTTACCTGCGGAAGTCCTGGCCTCTATCTCCATAGTGGAGAGGCGGGACATCCACAGATATTTCCGCAAGAATAATTGACATGTAGTTACGTGCGGCTGCGGGACATCCGCTGCATGTTCCGCAGCCTCACATACTGCAGCATGGACACACACTCCTTATGTCCAATAGGATAACATGGGGAGTGTCTGTGCATGCTAAAACCTGTGGATTTATCTAGAAAATGCAGATAAATCCGCAGGTTTTCCGCAGCAAAATCCGCGGGTACATAGCCTAAGGGGTACTTTGCACACTACGACATCGCAGCTGCGATGTTGGTGGGGTCAAATCGAAAGTGACGCACATCCGGCGTCGCTGTGGTTATCTGAGTGTGTAAATCATTTTTTATACGATTAACGAACGCAAAAGCGTCGAAATCGTATCATTGGTGTAGTGTCGGTCGTTTCCATAATGTCGCGGCAGCGACAGGTCCGATGTTTTTCCTCGTTCATGCGGCCGCACACATCGCTGTGTGTGAAGCCGCAGGAGCGAGGAACCTCTCCTTACCTGCACCCCGCGGCTCACGCCGGCTATGCGCAAGGACGGAGGTGGGCGGGATGTTTATGTCCCGCTCATCTCTGCCCCTCTGCTTCTATTGGCCGCCTGCCGTGTGACGTCGCTGTGACGCCGCACGACCCGCCCTCTTAGGAAAGAGGCGGGTCGCCAGCCAGAGCGACGTCGCAGTGCAGGTAAGTGCGTGTGAAGCTGCCATAGCTATAATGTTCGCTACGGCAGCTATCACAAGATATCGCAGCTGCGACGGGGGCGGGGACTATCGCGCTCGGCATCGCTGCCATCGGCTTGCGATGTTGTAGTGTGCAAAGTACCCCTTAGTGCAGGGGTGGGCAATTAATTTTCCCATGGGGCCGCATGAGAAATTGGGATGGTTTTAGAGGGCCGGACTAATATAATTAACTCGGTTCTACACATATATATATGTATATGTATATGTACACACAAACACGCATATATACTGTGCGTGTATAATATATATACACATACACACAATGTATACATACACACACAATCCCCATATACTACATCACTACACCCGCCACATACTACACCTGTAATATACATCAGTATACACTACACCTGTAATAAACTACACCTCTATATACTATACCACTATATATTACATCACTACACCCCTATATACACCTGTAATATGCTACATCACTATATACTACACCTGTAATAAACTGCAGCACATCACTATATACTACACCTGTGATAACCTACATTACTACACCCCTATATACTACACTTGTATTATACTACATCACTACACCCCTATATACTACACTTGTATTATACTACATCACTACACCCCTATATACTACACTTGTATTATACTACATCACTACACCCCTATATACTACACTTGTATTATACTACATCACTACACCCCTATATACTACACTTGTATTATACTACATCACTACACCCCTATATACTACACTTGTATTATACTACATCACTACACCCCTATATACTACACTTGTATTATACTACATCACTACACCCCTATATACTACACTTGTATTATACTACACTCCTATATACTACACCTGTATTATACTACACCACTACACCCCTATAAACACCTGTATTATACTACACCACTGCACCTGTAATATACTACACCCCATATACACCTGTAATATACTACACCACTACACCCTTATATACACCTGTAATATACTACACTACTACACCCCTATATACACCTGTATAATACAGGTGTATATAGTGGTGTAGTATAATACAGGTGTATATAGGGGTGTAGTATAATACAGGTGTATATAGGGGTGTAGTGGTGTAGTATAATACAGGTGTATATAGGGGTGTAGTATATTACAGGTGTATATAGGGGTGTAGTGGTGTAGTATAATACAGGTGTATATAGGGGTGTAGTATTATACTACACTCCTATATACACCTGTATTATACTACACACCTATAAAACTAGACCACTACACCCCCCCCCCATATACCACACCTGTAAAACTACATTCCCATATACTAAACCACTACACCCCAAATATTTGTCAAAAGTTACCCCTCTCCCCCAGCCCCCTGCCTGCCCGCCCCCATTGTCCCCGCAGGTTACTAGTAACCACTCACCTCTCTTTTTATCGTTCCCGTCCTCAGACACCTCCGTACGAGCCCCTCGCTGAGCTGCTTCTCCTTCACATGGCCAGGCTGCGCCGACGTTGTATTCCTAGGAGCCCCCGCCGCTGCCTCTCTCCATACGGCCCCCGCCTCTGCAGCTTCTCCTTCCGGGCAGGAACTTTTCAAATGACACACGCGCGCCGTACTGACGATATCAGGGTGCGCGTGTGTCACAGAGAAAAGTGTCGGGCAAGGAACAGAGGAGAGATTCCTGCGTTCCGCTGCCTACACTGTGCGGAGCTTCAGGATCTGTCCTCTGTTTCCTGCCCGACACGCAGCGTGTGATGAGGGTCAGGGCCGGCTCCAGGTTTTTGTGGGCCCCGGGCGGAAGAGTCCCAGTGGGCCCCATCAACACGCAGACATACATACATATTTAAAGACAAACTCACAAAAATACATATAGAACGGAAACATCTATACAGCCATATACACTGACATACATAGATACACATTATACATGCCTACAGACACACAGCTCTGCTGCATACATACAAACACACATAGCTCTGCTACAGACACACATAGCTCTGCTACAGACACACATAGCTCTGCTACAGACACACATAGCTCTGCTACAGACACACATAGCTCTGCTACAGACACACATAGCTCTGCTACAGACACACATAGCTCTGCTACAGACACACATAGCTCTGCTACAGACACACATAGCTCTGCTACAGACACACATAGCTCTGCTACAGACACACATAGCTCTGCTACAGACACACATAGCTCTGCTACAGACACACATAGCTCTGCTACAGACACACATAGCTCTGCTACATACATACACACATAGCTCTGCTACATACATACACACATAGCTCTGCTACATACATACACACATAGCTCTGCTACATACATACACACATAGCTCTGCTACATACATACACACATAGCTCTGCTACATACATACACACATAGCTCTGCTACATACATACACACATAGCTCTGCTACATACATACACACATAGCTCTGCTACATACATACACACATAGCTCTTCTACATACATACACACATAGCTCTTCTACATACACACATAGCACTGCTACATACAGACACACATAGCTCTGCTACATACATACACACATAGCACTGCTACATACAGACACACATAGCTCTGCTACATACAGACACACATAGCTCTGCTACATACATACACACATAGCTCTGCTACATACATACACACATAGCTCTGCTACATACATACACACATAGCACTGCTACATACACACATAGCACTGCTACATACACACATAGCACTGCTACATACACACATAGCACTGCTACATACACACATAGCACTGCTACATACACACATAGCACTGCTACATACACACATAGCACTGCTACATACACACATAGCACTGCTACATACACACATAGCACTGCTACATACACACATAGCACTGCTACATACACACATAGCACTGCTACATACACACATAGCACTGCTACATACACACATAGCACTGCTACATACAGACACACATAGCTCTGCTACATATATACATACATACACATTGCTCTGCTACATACACACATAGCTCTGCTACATATATACATACATAGCTCTGCTACATATATACATACATACACACATAGCTCTGCTACATATATACATACAGACAGACACACACACGCGGCTCTGGGGCCCAGCACATACGGCACCGGGGGGGAGGGGGGGTTTTGCAGGGAATACACCTAGGGGGGGAGAAGAGCCCATACAGCTCACCAGGGCCCATAAATCGGGCGGTGGGGAGGGCACATACCGCTCAGGTCACGGTGGAGAGGGGGCCCACACAGCGCCGGAGAGAAGAGCTGTGCTGGGGGTCGCTGGCTGGCACTGCAACTCTCATCTGTGGGATGAGCAGGACGCCGGCCGGTAGCTCCGCCCACAGATTAAGTTCAGCCAGGAAGTCTTTGCTCCTTAAAGGGACGGCGCTGCAGATTCCTACTCGGCCCGGGGGGCAGCAGAACTAAGGCGAGTGGGTCCTGGCCAAGGGTCACCAGAACTGACGAGGCCGAGTGGGCCCCCCCGGCTCTCCAGGGCCCCGGCATTTGCCCGGGCACTGATGAGGGCAATCTGACCACGCGCCTCCCGGAGCCTGGAGCTCCGGACAACAGGTCAGATTGCTCTCATCAGTGACTGGCCAGCAAGGACGCCCTGAGCCAGGCGGGCCGGTCACAGAGAGTAGGCGGGCCGGATGTGGCCCGCGGGCCGCCCCTTGCCCAGGTCTGCCTTAGTGTCTAAACATATCCCATTCATGGCCATATTTCAGACTCTTGAGAATACTGCCAATGTTCCTTTTTTCCCCTCCCCTTGATCCAAGAGTCATAAACTTTCATTGCATTCATTATGCAGTAAAAATAATCTGGCATCTGGATTCTTCAGGTCACTACGATAATGACGACACCAAACTTGTGTAGTTTCTCATTATTTTAGTGGTAAAATTAAAAAAAAAAAAATTCTTTGTCGAGACCTGTATCGTTTATTTTCTGTCAATGGAGCTGTATGAGGGCTTGTTTTTCGTGTGACAAGCTGTCGCTTTTATTGCTGCCATGTTGAAATACAAAGATGTTTTGATCCTTTCATTGCATTTTAGCAGAGACGCAATGACGAAAACACTGCAAATCAAGCTTTTTTTTAATATTTTTTTTCTTCGGCGCTCCATTGGGAGACCCAGACGATTGGGTGTATAGCACTGCCTCCGGAGGCCACACAAAGCAATTACACTAAAAAGTGTAAGGCCCCTCCCCTTCTGGCTATACACCCCCAGTGGGATCACTGGCTCACCAGTTTTCTGCTTTGTGCGAAGGAGGTCAGACATCCACGCATAGCTCCACTGTTTAGTCAGCAGTAGCTGCTGACTATATCGGATGGAAGAAAAGAGGGCCCATATGGGGCCCCCAGCATGCTCCCTTCTTTCCCCACTTGTGGTTTGTAAGGTTGAGGTACCCATTGCGGGTACAGAGGCTGGAGCCCACATGCTGTTTTCCTTCCTCATCCCCCTGAGGGGCTCTGAGGAAGTGGGATCTTACCGGCCTCCAAGCCCTGAGGCCGGGCTCCGTCCACAGACCCATTGAACCTGCTGGATAAGGAGCCGGGGTACCGTTCAGGGACAAGGCCCTGCAACTTTCAGGTACTCTGTGTCCCCGTACAGACAGGCACGCACACGCCAGACTTGCTGGGTGTGTTAGTGCGCCGGGGACAGTAGCGCTGCACGCTGGGGTTTGAGTCACAGCAGCTTAGCTGTGTGACTTCATGTGCTGGGAACTACCGCGCCGGCCACTCTCGGAGCGGCGGCGCGGCTGGGACTTGTAGTGCGCCGGGGACTTAGCGCCGACCGCGCTTTTACGGCGGCGGCGCTTATAACTTTAGTCCCCGGCTTTTGCGGCCTAGCTCCGCTTCGTTCCCGCCCCCTCCCTGTCAATCAGGGAATGGGACAGACGCTGTGCAATCGTCAGCGCCGAGGGCTGGAGCCTTATTTACATGCTCCAGCCCTCTCACTAGGCACAGTGGGACGCAGGTTTCCCGCTTTTGGTCTGAGCACGCCCAGGGCCCGCCCCCCCCTCCACAGGATGCCGGCAGCCATTCCTGCATGCAGTCTGGCTGGAGGAAGGACACAGGCTCTGGGAGACCCAGACTAGGGATTTCTGGCGACCACACACCCGCGTTTAGCGGGCGGTAGGCAGCACATTAGTGCTGGCCCCACTAGTGCCACAGTGTAGTATTGGTGTACTTTTTTCTGTACCAGACATATATATATATATATATATATATATATATATATATATATATATATATATATATATATATATATATATATATATATATATATATATATATATATATATATATATATATATATATATATATATATATATATATATATATATATATATATATATATATATATATATATATATATACTGTACTGTACGGTCGCTTCTTGGCTGTATACCCCTATATTGCTCTGAGGAGACAGCAACATGTCATCCACAAAACGCAAGGGTGCCAAGGCACGGGCTGTATACATTGCTTGTACAGCATGTGGGGCTAATCTACCGGCAGGCTCCAACGACTCTCATTGTGTGCAATGTTCAGTCCCAGTGGCACTTCGTCAGCCAGAGCCTATGGTGGTGGTAGCCCAGGCAGAGACGCCTGTGAACCCTGCCCCGGTGACGGGGACAGAATTTGCAGTCTTTGCTGATAAAATGTCTGTGACTATGACAAAAATCCTGGAGACCTTGCAGTCCAGGCCAGTTGCTCAGACCATGGACACTGCTGTGTCTATGTTCCCCGGTCCCCCTCAGTTGGAACTAATCCGTACTTCAAGGGGGTCCCAGGCATCACAGGCTGAGGGCTCTGACTCAGATGACAGTCCCAGGCCGCCTAAGCGAGCTCGCTGGGAGCGACCCTCCACGTCGTCACGCGGGTCAGGGTCTCAGCGAGAAGGGTCTCTATATGATGAGACAGAGATGGGTGATCAGGAGTCTGGTCCTGACACCGCACTCAATTTGGATACGCCAGATGGTGACGCCATGGTAAATGACCTTATAGCGGCCATCAATAGGCTGTTGGATATTTCTCCCCCAGCTCCTTCAGCAGAGGAGGCAGCTGCCCAGCAGGAGAAATTCCATTTCCTGTATCCCAAGCGTAAATTGAGTACTTTTCTGGACCACTCTGACTTCAGAGAATCAATCCAGAGACACCATGCTTATCCGGATAAGCGTTTTTCCAAACGTCTGAAGGATACACGTTATCCCTTTCCCCCTGACGTGGTCAAACGCTGGACCCAGTGTCCAAAAGTGGACCCTCCAATATCCAGGCTTGCAGCTAGATCCATAGTTGCAGTGGAGGATGGGGCTTCACTTAAAGATGCCAATGACAGACAGATGGACCTTTGGTTGAAATCTGTCTATGAAGCTATTGGCGCGTCGTTTGCTCCAGCATTCGCGGCCGTGTGGGCGCTCCAAGCTATTTCAGCTGGTCTGGCACAGGTGGACTCCTTCTTAAGTCCAGCAGTGCCGCAAGTGGCGTCCTTAACTACGCAAATGACTGCGTTTGCGACATACGCTATCAATGCGGTACTAGACTCTACGAGCCGTACCTCAATGGCATCCGCCAACTCTGTGGTTTTGCGCAGAGCCTTGTGGTTAAAAGAATGGAAAGCAGATTCTGCTTCTAAAAAATGTTTAACCAGCTTGCCATTATCTGGTGACAGACTGTTTGGTGAGCAATTGGCGGAAATCATTAAACAGTCCAAAGGTAAGGACTCTTCCTTACCCCAGCCCAGATCAAGCAAACCTCAACAGAGGAAGTGGCAGTCAAAGTTTCGGTCCTTTCGAGGCTCGGGCATGCCCCAATTCTCCTCGTCCAAAGGGACTCAGAAAGAGCAAAGGAGCTCTGATTCCTGGCGGACTCACTCACGCCCCAAGAAAGCAACCGGAGGTACCGCTTCCAAGGCGGCTGCCTCATGACTTTCAGCCGCCTCCCTCCGCATCCTCGGTCGGTGGCAGGCTCTCCCGCTTTTGCGACATTTGGCTGCCACAGGTCAAAGACCGGTGGGTAACAGACATTTTGTCTCACGGGTACAGGATAGAGTTCAGTTCTCGTCCTCCGCCTCGGTTCTTCAGAACTTCCCCACATCCCGACCGAGCAGATGCCCTTCTGCAGGCGGTGCATTCTCTAAGAGCAGAAGGAGTGGTGGTCCCTGTTCCTCTTCGGGAACAAGGACAAGGTTTTTACTCCAATCTCTTTGTGGTGCCAAAAAAGGACGGCTCATTCCGTCCTGTTCTGGACCTAAAACTGCTCAACAAGCATGTGAACGCCAGGCGGTTCCGGATGGAATCCCTCCGCTCAGTCATTGCCTCAATGTCTCAAGGAGATTTCCTAGCATCAATAGACATCAAAGATGCTTATCTCCACGTGCCGATTGCTACGGAGCACCAACGCTTTCTACGCTTCGTGATAGGAGACGACCATCTTCAGTTCGTAGCTCTGCCATTTGGTCTGGCGACAGCCCCACGGGTGTTCACCAAGGTCATGGCGGCAGTGGTAGCAGTCTTGCACTCTCAGGGACACTCTGTGATTCCTTACTTGGACGATCTACTTGTCAAGGCACCCTCTCAGGAGGCATGCCAACACAGCCTGAATGTTGCGCTAGAGACTCTCCAGACGTTCGGGTGGATCATCAACTTCTCAAAGTCAAATCTGTTACCGACCCAATCACTGACGTATCTTGGCATGGAGTTTCATACTCTCTCAGCGATAGTGAAGCTTCCGCTGGACAAGCAGCGGTCACTACAGACTGGGGTGCAGGCTCTCCTTCAAAGTCAGTCGCACTCCTTAAGACGCCTCATGCACTTCCTCGGGAAGATGGTGGCGGCAATGGAGGCGGTTCCGTTTGCGCAGTTTCATCTGCGCCCACTTCAATGGGACATTCTCCGCCAATGGGACGGGAAGTCAACATCCCTGGACAGGAAAGTCTCCCTTTCCCAGACGGCCAAGGACTCTCTGCAGTGGTGGCTTCTTCCCACCTCATTATCACAGGGAAGATCCTTCCTACCACCGTCCTGGGCGGTGGTCACGACAGACGCGAGTCTGTCAGGATGGGGAGCAGTTTTTCTCCACCACAGGGCTCAGGGTACGTGGACCCAGCAGGAGTCCACCCTTCAGATCAATGTTCTGGAAATCAGAGCAGTGTATCTTGCCCTACTAGCCTTCCAGCAGTGGCTGGAAGGAAGGCAGATCCGAATTCAGTCGGACAACTCCACAGCGGTGGCATACATCAACCACCAAGGGGGGACACGCAGTCGGCAAGCCTTCCAGGAAGTCCGGCGGATTCTGATGTGGGTGGAAGCCACGGCCTCCACCATATCCGCAGTTCACATCCCCGGCGTAGAAAACTGGGAAGCAGACTTCCTCAGTCGCCAGGGCATGGACGCAGGGGAATGGTCCCTTCACCCGGACGTGTTTCAGGAAATCTGTCGCCGCTGGGGAAGGCCGGACGTCGACTTAATGGCGTCCCGGCACAACAACAAGGTCCCAACCTTCATGGCACGGTCTCGCGATCACAGAGCTCTGGCGGCAGACGCCTTAGTGCAAGATTGGTCGCAGTTCCGGCTCCCTTATGTGTTTCCACCTCTGGCACTCTTGCCCAGGGTGCTACGCAAGATCAGATCCGACTGCAGCCGCGTCATACTCGTCGCCCCAGACTGGCCAAGGAGGGCGTGGTATCCGGATCTGTGGCATCTCACGGTCGGCCAACCGTGGGCACTACCAGACCGACCAGACTTGCTGTCCCAAGGGCCGTTTTTCCATCGGAATTCTGCGGCCCTGAACCTGACTGTGTGGCCATTGAGTCCTGGATCCTAGCGTCTTCAGGATTATCCCAAGGGGTCGTTGCCACCATGAGACAGGCTAGGAAGCCCACGTCCGCTAAGATCTACCACAGAACGTGGAGGATATTCTTATCCTGGTGCTCTGCTCAGGGAGTGTCTCCCTGGCCATTTGCATTGCCTACATTTCTTTCTTTCCTGCAATCTGGGTTAGAAAAAGGTTTGTCGCTCGGCTCCCTTAAAGGGCAAGTCTCGGCGCTATCCGTCTTTTTTCAGAAGCGTCTAGCACGACTTTCTAAGGTACGCACGTTCCTGCAGGGGGTTTGTCATATCGTACCCCCGTACAGGCGGCCGTTAGATCCATGGGATCTGAGCAGGGTACTGGTTGCCCTCCAGAAGCCGCCCTTCGAGCCTCTGAGGGAGGTTTCACTTTCTAGACTATCACAGAAAGTGGCTTTTCTGGTAGCGATCACATCTCTTCGGAGAGTGTCTGAGCTAGCAGCGCTGTCATCCAAGGCTCCCTTCCTGGTCTTCCACCAGGACAAGGTAGTGCTGCGACCCATTCAGGAGTTTCTCCCGAAGGTGGTATCCTCTTTTCATCTTAATCAGGATATCTCTTTGCCTTCTTTTTGTCCTCATGCAGTCCATCGCTATGAGAAGGATTTACATTTGTTAGATCTGGTGAGAGCACTCAGAATCTACATTTCCCGCACGGCGCCCCTGCGCCGTTCGGATGCACTCTTTGTCCTTGTCGCTGGTAAGCGCAAAGGGTCGCAGGCTTCCAAGGCCACCCTGGCTCGATGGATCAAAGAACCAATTCTTGAAGCCTACCGTTCTGCTGGGCTTCCGGTTCCATCAGGGCTGAAGGCCCATTCTACCAGAGCCGTGGGTGCGTCCTGGGCATTACGACACCAGGCTACGGCTCAACAGGTGTGCCAGGCAGCTACCTGGTCGAGTCTGCACACTTTCACCAAACATTATCAGGTGCATACCTATGCTTCGGCGGACGCCAGCCTAGGTAGAAGAGTCCTGCAGGCGGCAGTTGCCTCCCCGTAGGGGAGGGCTGTCTTTGCAGCTCTAACATGAGGTATTTCTTTACCCACCCAGGGACAGCTTTTGGACGTCCCAATCGTCTGGGTCTCCCAATGGAGCGCCGAAGAAGAAGGGAATTTTGTTACTTACCGTAAATTCCTTTTCTTCTAGCTCCTATTGGGAGACCCAGCACCCGCCCTGTTGTCCTTCGGGATTTTTGGTTGTTTTTCGGGTACACATGTTGTTCATGTTGAATGGTTTTCAGTTCTCCGACGTTACTTCGGAGTGAATTTGTTTAAACCAGTTATTGGCTTTCCTCCTTCTTGCTTTTGCACTAAAACTGGTGAGCCAGTGATCCCACTGGGGGTGTATAGCCAGAAGGGGAGGGGCCTTACACTTTTTAGTGTAATTGCTTTGTGTGGCCTCCGGAGGCAGTGCTATACACCCAATCGTCTGGGTCTCCCAATAGGAGCTAGAAGAAAAGGAATTTACGGTAAGTAACAAAATTCCCTTCTTTTTTTTTTTCTTCTTTACATTTGTGCTTACCATAGTTAAACTGGGTTGTCCACAATTTGCATTAATGTCTGCATTCACATTCAGTGACTATGTGAATGCATACTAATTAAAAAATAGACGTCTGGAACACCTAAGGTGTGAACAAGGTGCAAGACTCAAAAATATACAACTAAACAATAGGATAAAGAGTTGCATGCTAGTCACAATGTAAATGGGAATAATGAAAAGCGAAACTGCTATGGGAATATTAGACTGAAAAATACAATGAACTATCTGAAAAAATGAAAAACATGAAAATGGAATATGCATAACTGCTATGAATAATAGGAATGAGAGATGTTTAGCCATTGTATTGATCAATGCAAAAGATCCCAAAACCACGTCAAGGTAATCTCTATTTTTGGGGTCCCTAACCTATGTGTAACCTCACCTGCAATTAAAAACTTGCTCTGTATGGGAAGCAAAGGACCAAACTATATATGTATTTCTTTGTCGCTCTATTGGGAGACCCAGACAATTGGGTGTATAGCTACTGCCTCCGGAGGCCACACAAAGTATTACACTTAAAAGTGTAAGGCCCCTCCCCTTCTGCCTATACACCCCCCGTGGGATCACGGGCTCCTCAGTTTTCATGCTTTGTGCGAAGGAGGTCAGACATTCACGCATAGCTCCACTGTTTAGTCAGCAGCAGCTGCTGACTATGTCGGATGGAAGAAAAGAGGGCCCATACTAGGGCCCCCAGCATGCTCCCTTCTCACCCCACTTTTGTCGGCGGTGTTTGTTAAGGTTGAGGTACCCATTGCGGGTACGGAGGCTGGAGCCCACATGCTGCTTTCCTTCCCCATCCCCTTAGGGCTCTGGGTGAAGTGGGATCTTATCGGTCTCCAGGCACTGAGGCCGTGCTCCATCCACAGCCCCTGGGAATCTGCTGGACATGGAGCGGAGTATCCTCAGGGACATGGCCCTGCTACGTTGAGGTACTCTGTGTCCCCGTGGGGACCGCGCACAGACACACGGCAGCACTGCTGGGTGTGTTAGTGCGCCAGGGATGGCGGCGCTGCCCGCACTGGTGCCATCGCACACTACAGCGTGCTGGGTGTGTTAGAGTATTGGGGGAATGCCGCGCTAACCGCCGCTGCCATTTTTATCTCAGGCGCGGCTGGGACTTGTGGTGCGCCGGGGACTTCCGCGCCGACCAGGGCTTATATGCCGGGCCGCGCTTATCACTCTAGTCCCCGGCTTTTGCGGCCTTCTCTCACTTCGTTACCGCCCACTGGCCTGCCAGTCAGGGTAAGGGCGTGACGCTGCACAGCACGGCAGCGCTGAGAGATGGAGCATGCTTTGCATATTCCACCCCTCTCACTGTACACAGTGTGAAACCGGATTCCCGCACTTTCTGGGGCACGCCCACGGCCTCCTCCTCTACACAGGACGCCGGCAGCCATTCATGTCAGTTTTTTCTGTGACTGAGAAAAGAGACAAGTTTGGGAAGACCCTGGCAGGGATTCGGGTGGTCACACAACCGCTGTGTGCGGGCGGTAAGCAGCACCTGTGGTGCTGACCCCACTAGTGCCGAAATGCACATATAGATATATGCTTGTACGCTATACATTGCACTGTTCGGTCGCACTTTTGTATTTCTTTGTCGCTCCTAATTGGGAGACCCAGACAATTGGGTGTATAGCTACTGCCTCCGGAGGCCACACAAAGTACTACACTTAAAAGTGTAAGGCCCCTCCCCTTCTGGCTATACACCCCCCCCCCGTGGGATCACGGGCTCCTCAGTTTTATGCTTTGTGCGAAGGAGGCCAGACATCCACGCATAGCTCCACTGTTTAGTCAGCAGCAGCTGCTGACTATGTCGGATGGAAGAAAAGAGGGCCCATACGAGGGCCCCCAGCATGCTCCCTTCTCACCCCACTTTCTGTCGGCGGTGTTTGTTAAGGTTGAGGTACCCATTGCGGGTACGGAGGCTGGAGCCCACATGCTGATTCCTTCCCCATCCCCATTAGGGCTCTGGGTGAAGTGGGACTTTACCGGTCTCCGGGCACTGAGGCCGTGCTCCATCCACAGCCCCTGGAGGATCTGCTGGATACGGAGCGGAGTTTTCCTCAGGGACAGGACCCTGCTCCATCAAGGTACTCCGTGTCCCCGTACTTATCGCACGCACACTGCAGCATTGCTGGGTGTGTTAGTGCGCCGGGGTAAACAGCGCTGCTGCGCTTGTGCTGTTACTCACTACAGCTCTGCTGAGTGAGGTGACTTAGTACGATCGGCCGATCCGGCCGCGGGGGTCAGTTTTTACTGCGTCGCGGCTGGGATTTGTGGTGCGCCGGGGACTTCCGCGCTGGCCGTGCATATATGACGGCCGCGCTAGATTACTACAGTCCCCGGCTTTTGCGGCCTAGTTCGTATCGTTCCCGCCCCCAGACCTGCCAGTCAGGAGGAGGGCGGGACGCTGTACAGACCAGCAGCGCTAAGAGCTGGAGTCTGTTTTACATACTCCAGCCCTCACACTAGGCACAATGGGACGCAGTTTCCCGCACTTTTGTTTGTGACGCCCACGGTCCGCTCCTCTTCACAGGACGCCGGCAGCCATTCCTGCCTGCACGCTGAGCTGCAGAGGGGAGACGGGGAGACTTAGACAAGGGATTCTACGACCTCACACCCGCTTTTCAGCGGGCGGTAAGCAGCCCTCAAGGGCTCTCCCCCACTTGTGCCATAGTGTACTTTGTATTTTGTGCTGGCAATACTTTGCACTGTACAGTCGCTGGTGATTTTCTGCTATATACCCTCCTTAGATTTCTCAAGGAGACAACAGCATGTCGTCCGCAAAAAGCAAAAGTGCCAAGGCACGGACTTTATATGCTGCTTGTACCGCATGTGGGGCTACTCTACCGGCAGGTTCCACTGACCCCCATTGTGTGCAGTGCTCGGCCCCTGTGGCAATTGCTCAGCCGGGGCCGCTGCTAGAGGTGACCCAGGGAGAACCACCTGTGAATGCTGTCCAGGTGACAGGGACGGAGTTTGCAGCTTTTGCTGACAGATTGTCTATGACTATGTCTAAAATTCTTGAAACATTGCAGTCTAGACCAGTAACTCAGACCATGGGCACTGTTGATTCATTGCCACCTTGTCCCCCTCAGCTGGACCACTTCCTAGCTCCGGGGGTGTCACATGCACCCCAGGGTGACGGCTCTGACTCGGACGACAGTCCCAGACAACCTAAGCGGGCTCGCTATGAGCGACCCTCAACTTCATCACACTGGTCAGGGTCCCAGCGGGACGACTCTCTGTGTGATGAGGCGGATGTAACTGATCAGGAGTCTGATGCTGGGGCCGCTCTCAATCTAGATACCCCGGATGGTGACGCCATAGTGAATGATCTTATAGCGTCCATCAATAAGATGTTAGATATTTCTCCACCAGCTCCTCCTGCGGAGGAGGCAGCTTCACAGCAGGAGAAATTCCATTTCAGGTATCCCAAGCGTAAATTAAGCACTTTTCTGGACCACTCTGACTTTAGAGACGCAATCCAGAAACACCACGCTTATCCAGATAAGCGTTTTTCCAAACGGCTTAAAGATACACGCTATGCTTTTCCCCCTGACGTGGTCAAGGGCTGGACACAGTGTCCCAAGGTGGACCCTCCAATCTCCAGGCTTGCAGCCAGATCTCTAGTTGCAGTGGAAGATGGGGCGGCACTTAAAGATGCCACTGACAGACAGATGGAGCTCTGGTTAAAATCCATCTATGAAGCGATTGGAGCGTCGTTGGCGCCAGCATTCGCAGCCGTATGGGCACTCCAAGCTATTTCAGCTGGGCTTACACAGGTCGACACGGTCACACGTACATCTGCTCCGCAGGTGGCACCCTTGACCTCTCAAATGTCTGCATTCGCGTCTTACGCGATTAATGCTGTCCTAGACTCTACGAGCCGTACGGCGGTGGCGTCAGCCAACTCTGTGGTTTTACGCAGAGCCCTGTGGTTGAGAGAATGGAAGGCAGATTCTTCTTCCAAGAAGTGCTTAACCAGTTTGCCTTTTTCTCGTGACCGATTGTTTGGTGAGCGTTTGGATGAAATCATTAAACACTCCAAGGGTAAGGATTCATCCTTACCTCAGCCCAGACAAAACAAACCCCAACAGAGGAGGGGACAGTCTGGTTTTCGGTCCTTTCGAGGCTCAGGCAGGTCCCAATTCTACTCGTCCAAAAGGACTCAAAAGGATCAGAGGGGCTCAGATTCTTGGCGGACTCAATCACGCCCAAAAAAGCCAGCCGGAAGAACCGTTACCAAGACGGCTTCCTCATGACTCTCAGCCTCCTCTCTCCGCATCCTTGGTCGGTGGCAGGCTCTCCCGCTTTGGCGACATTTGGCTGTCACAGGTCAAAGACCGTTGGGTGAGAGACATTCTGTCTCACGGGTACAGGATAGAGTTCAGCTCTCGTCCTCCAACTCGCTTCTTCAGAACTTCTCCACCGCCCGACCGAGCCGATGCTCTGCTACAAGCGGTGTCCGCTCTAAAGGCGGAAGGAGTGGTGACTTCTGTTCCTCTTCAGGAACAAGGTCACGGTTTTTACTCCAATTTGTTTGTGGTGCCAAAGAAAGACGGGTCGTTCCGTCCCGTCCTGGATCTAAAGCTGCTCAACAAACACGTAAAAACCAGGAGGTTCCGGATGGAATCTCTCCGCTCCGTTATCGCCTCAATGTCTCAAGGAGATTTCCTAGCATCAATAGACATCAAGGATGCTTATCTCCACGTGCCAATTGCGCCAGAGCATCAGCGTTTTCTACGCTTCGTTATAGGAAGCGAACACCTGCAGTTCGTAGCTCTACCTTTCGGGCTGGCGACAGCCCCTCGGGTCTTCACCAAGGTCATGGCAGCAGTAGTAGCAGTCCTGCACTCGCAAGGTCACTCCGTGATCCCGTATTTGGACGATCTACTTATCAAGGCACCCTCTCAAGAGGCATGCCAACACAGCCTGAACGTGGCACTGAAGACTCTCCAGAGTTTCGGGTGGATTATCAACTTTTCAAAGTCAAATCTAACCCCGACCCAATCACTAACATATCGTGGCATGGAATTTAATACTCTCTCAGCGATAGTGAAACTTCCACTGGACAAACAGTGCTCGCTACAGATAGGGGTGCAATCTCTCCTTCAGGGCCAGTCGCACCCCTTGAGGCGCCTCATGCACTTCCTAGGGAAGATGGTAGCAGCAATGGAAGCAGTTCCTTTTGCGCAGTTTCATCTGCGTCCACTACAATGGGACATTCTCCGCCAATGGGACGGGAAGTCGACGTCCCTCGACAGGGAGGTCTCCCTATCTCAGGCAGCCAAGGAATCTCTCCGGTGGTGGCTTCTTCCCACCTCATTGTCAAAAGGAAAGTCGTTCCTACCCCCATCCTGGGCGGTGGTCACGACAGACGCGAGTCTATCAGGGTGGGGAGCAGTGTTTCTCCACCACAGGGCTCAAGGTACGTGGACTCGGAAAGAGTCCACCCTTCAGATCAATGTTCTGGAGATCAGAGCAGTCTATCTTGCCCTACAAGCCTTCCAACAGTGGCTGGAAGGCAAGCAGATCCGAATTCAGTCGGACAACTCCACAGCGGTGGCATACATCAACCACCAAGGGGGAACACGCAGTCGGCAAGCCTTCCAGGAAGTCCGGCGGATTCTGACGTGGGTGGAAGACACGGCATCCACCATATCCGCAGTTCACATCCCAGGCGTAGAAAACTGGGAAGCAGACTTTCTCAGTCGCCAGGGCATGGACGCAGGGGAATGGTCTCTTCACCCGGACGTGTTTCAGGAGATCTGTCGCCGCTGGGGGATGCCGGACGTCGACCTGATGGCGTCACGGCACAACAACAAGGTCCCGGCTTTCATGGCACGGTCTCACGATCACCGAGCTCTGGCGGCAGACGCCTTAGTTCAAGATTGGTCGCAGTTCCGGCTACCGTATGTGTTCCCACCTCTGGCATGGTTGCCCAGAGTGCTCCGCAAAATCAGGTCCGACTGCCGCCGCACCATTCTCGTCGCTCCAGACTGGCCAAGGAGGTCGTGGTACCCGGATCTGTGGCACCTCACGGTAGGCCATCCGTGGGCACTACCAGACCGTCCAGACTTGCTGTCTCAAGGGCCGTTTTTCCATCTGAATTCTGCGGCCCTGAACCTGACTGTGTGGCCATTGAGTCCTGGATCCTAGCGGCCTCAGGTTTATCTCATGAAGTGGTTGCCACCATGAGACAGGCTAGGAAGCCATCCTCCGCCAAGATCTACCACAGGACGTGGAGGATATTCCTATCTTGGTGCTCTGCTCAGGGAGTTTCTCCCTGGCCTTTTGCATTGCCTACTTTTCTTTCCTTCCTGCAGTCTGGGTTGGAAAAAGGTTTGTCGCTTGGCTCCCTTAAGGGTCAAGTCTCCGCGCTATCCGTATTTTTTCAGAAACGCCTGGCGCGACTTCCTCAGGTACGCACGTTCCTGCAAGGGGTTTGTCATATCGTCCCCCCTTACAAGCGGCCGTTGGAGCCCTGGGACCTGAACAAGGTTCTAATTGCTCTCCAGAAGCCGCCTTTCGAGCCTATGAAGGAGGTTTCCCTTTCTCGTCTTTCACAGAAAGTGGCCTTTCTAGTGGCGGTCACGTCTCTTCGGAGAGTGTCCGAGCTGGCGGCGTTATCATGCAGATCTCCATTCCTGGTGTTTCACCAGGACAAGGTAGTTCTGCGTCCAATTCCAGAATTTCTTCCCAAGGTGGTATCTTCCTTTCATCTCAATCAAGATATCACTTTACCGTCTTTGTGTCCGCATCCAGTTCACCAATTTGAAAAAGGTTTGCATTTATTGGATCTGGTGAGAGCACTCAGGATCTACATTTCCCGCACGGCGCCTCTGCGCCGCTCGGATGCACTCTTTGTCCTGGTCGCTGGTCAGCGTAAAGGGTCGCAAGCTTCCAAATCCACCCTTGCGCGTTGGATCAAGGAACCAATTCTTCACACCTACCGTTCTGCTGGGCTTCCGATTCCATCAGGACTGAAGGCCCATTCTACCAGAGCCGTGGGTGCGTCCTGGGCATTACGGCACCAGGCTACGGCTCAGCAGGTGTGCCAGGCGGCTACCTGGTCGAGTCTGCACACTTTTACCAAGCATTATCAGGTGCATACCTACGCTTCGGCGGATGCCGGCCTAGGTAGACAAGTCCTTCAGGCGGCGGTGGCTCACCTGTAGGAAAGGGCTGTTTGACGGCCCTATCACGAGGTATTCTTTTACCCACCCAGGGACTGCTTTTGGACGTCCCAATTGTCTGGGTCTCCCAATTAGGAGCGACAAAGAAGAAGGGAATTTTGTTTACTTACCGTAAATTCCTTTTCTTCTAGCTCCAATTGGGAGACCCAGCACCCGCCCTGTTTTCTTAGGAAGTTTGTTTTTTTCGGGTGCACATGTTGTTCATGTTGAACAGTTCAGTTCTCCGAGGTTGTTTCTCGGGTTGAATTTGTATTTAAAACAGTTATTGGCTTTCCTCCTTCTTGCTTTTGCACTAAAACTGAGGAGCCCGTGATCCCACGGGGGGGTGTATAGCCAGAAGGGGAGGGGCCTTACACTTTTAAGTGTAGTACTTTGTGTGGCCTCCGGAGGCAGTAGCTATACACCCAATTGTCTGGGTCTCCCAATTGGAGCTAGAAGAAAAGGAATTTACGGTAAGTAAACAAAATTCCCTTCTTTGGCTATATACCCTCCTTGATTGTTCGGGGGAGATAACAGCATATCGTCTGTGAAAAACAAGAGTGCAGAAGCACAGGTTTTCTATGCAGCCTGTACAGCATGTACGGCTATACTGCCGGCAGGTTCCACGGACCCCAATTGTATGCAATGCACGGCCCTTGTGGAACTTACTCAGCCGGAGTCTCTGCTAATGGTCCAGGTGGTGGGGACGGAGTTTGCAGTATCTACTTCAGACTTTCTGAGACTATGGCTAAGATACTAGAAGCCTTGCAGTCCAGACCGGTCCCTCAGACCATGGGCTCTGTTGATTCATTGCCCCTGGTCCCCCCCCCTCCCCCAGTTGGTACAACAAGGTGCTCCTGGAGTGTCTCAGGGATCCCAGGGTGAGGGGTCTGACTCGGACCGCAGTCCCAGACCCCCTAAGCGACCTCGCTGGGAGCATCCCTCGACGTCACAGCATCATTCAGGGTCTCAGCATGGGGACTCTCTCTATGATAAGGCGGAGGTATCTGATCAGGATTCTGATCCTGAGAACGTTCTCTACCTGGATACACCTGACTGTGACACCGTAGTGAACGATCTTACGGCGTCCATCAATCATATGTTGGTTATTTCTCCCTCAGCTCCTACGCCTGAGGAGTCAGCTTCTCAGCAGGAGAAGTTCCGTTTCAGGTTCCCCAAGCGTACATTGAGTACGCTTTCTGGATCACTCTGACTTCAGGGAGGCAGTCCAGAACCACCAGGCTTCTCCAGATATCATTTTTGCCTTAAGGATACACGTTATCTCTTCCCTTTTGACGTTGTCAAGGGCTGGGTTCAGTGTTCCAATGTGGACCTCCTATCTCCAGCGGCTAAATCCTTAGTTGCAGTGGAAGATATGGCTTCACTCAAAGATGCCACTGACAGACAGATGGAGCTCTGGTTGGAATCCATCTATGAAGCTATGTCTTTGCTCCAGCTTTCGCACCCGTCTGGGCGCTCCAAGCGGTCTCAGCGGCTCAAGCGCAAATTGAGGCAGTCACACGTATGTCTGCGTCGCAGGCTGCGTCTTTAACATCTCAAACGTCAGCGTTTGCGTCATACGCCATTAATGCTGTCCTGGACTCGGCGAGCCGGAAGGCGGTTGCGTCCGACAATTCAGTGGTAATACGCAGAGCCTTGTGGTTGCGGGAATGGAAGGCAGATTCTGCTTCCAAAAAGTGCCTAACCAGTTTGCCATTCTCTGGCGACCGCTTGTTTGGTGAGCGACTGGATGAAATCATCAAACAATCCAAGGGAAAGGATACATCCTTTCCTCAGGCTAAACCGATCATACCCCAACAGAGGAGGGGACAGTCGAGGTTTCGGTCCTTGCGGGGCGCAGGCAGGTCCAATTCTCCTCGTCCAAAAGGCCTCAGAAGGATCAGAGGAACTCCGACGCGTGGCGGTCTAAATCACGCCCTAAAAAGACCGCCGGAGGCGCCGCTACCAAGGCGGCTTCCTCATGACTTACGGCCTCCTCACACCGCATCCTCGGTCGGTGGCAGGCTCTCCCGCTTTTGCGACACCTGGCTGCCACAAGTAAAAGACCGTTGGGTGAGAGACATTTTGTCTCACGGTTACAGGATAGAGTTCAGCTCTCGTCCTCCGACTCGATTCTTCAGAACATCTCCGCCTCCGAGAGCGAGCCAAGGCTCTGCTGCAGGCGGTGGGCATTCTGAAGGCAGAAGGAGTGGTGGTCCCGGTTCCTCTTCAGCAACAGGGTCACGGTTTCTACTCCAACCTGTTTGTGGTTCCAAAGAAGGACGGGTCCTTCTGTCCTGTTTTGGAGCTAAAACTATTCAACAAACACGTAAGGACCAGGCGGTTCCGGATGGAATCCCTCCGCTCCGTCATCGCCTCAATGTTCCAAGGAGATTTCCTAGCATCGATCGATATCAGGATGCTTATCTCCACGTACCAATTGCTCCAGAGCATCAGCGCTTCCTGCGCTTCGCCATAGGAGACGAACACCTTCAGTTCGCGGCACTGCCGTTCGGCCTGGCGACAGACCCAAGGGTTTTCACCAAGGTCATGGCTACAGTAGTTGCGGTCCTCCACTCTCAGGGTCACTCAGTGATACCCTACTTAGACGATCTGCTGGTCAAGGCACCCTCTCAAGAGGCATGCCAACACAGCCTCAACGTTACTCTGGAGATTCTCCAGAGTTTCGGGTGGATCATCAATTTTCCAAAGTCAAATCTGACACCGGTCCAATCGCTGACATATCTTGGCATGGAGTTTCTTACTCTTCCAGCGATAGTGAAGCTTCCGCTGGACAAACAGCGGTCACTACAGACAGGGGTACAATCACTCCTTCAAGGTCGGTCACACCCCTTGAGGCGCCTCATGCACTTCCTGGGGAAGATGGTGGCAGCAATAGAAGCAGTCCCTTTCGCGCAGTTTCACCTGCGTCCTCTTCAATGGGACATCCTACGCAAGTGGGACAGGATGCCGACGTCCATAGACAGGAACGTCTCCCTCTCTCAAGCAACCAAAGCTTCCCTTCGGTGGTGGCTTCTTCCCACCTCATTATCGAAAGGGAAATCTTGCCTAACCCCATCCTGGGCGGTGGTCACGACGGACGCGAGTCTGTCAGGGTGGGGAGCGATCTTTCTCCACCACAGGGCTCAGGGTACGTGGACTCAGTAAGAGTCCTCACTTCAGATCAATGTTCTGGAGATCAGGGCAGTGTATCTTGCCCTAAAAGCGTTCCAACAGTGGCTGGAAGGCAGGCAGATCCGAATTCAGTCGGACAACTCCACAGCGGTGGCTTACATCAACCACCAAGGTGGGACACGCAGTCGGCAAGCCTTCCAGGAAGTCCGGCGGATTCTGCTGTGGGTGGAAGCCACAGCACCCACCATATCCGCAGTTCACATCCCGAGCGTAGAAAACTGGGAAGCAGACTTTCTCAGTCGCCAGGGCATGGATGCAGGGGAATGGTCCCTTCACCCGGACGTGTTTCAGGAGATCTGTTGCCGCTGGGGGATGCCGGACGTCGACCTAATGGCGTCTCAGCACAACAACAAGGTCCCGGCATTCATGGCGCGGTCTCACGATCACAGAGCTTTGGCGGCAGACGCCTTCGTTCAGGATTGGTCGCAGTTTCAACTCCCTTATGCGTTCCCACCTCTGGCACTGTTGCCCAGAGTGTTACGCAAGATCAGGTCCGACTGCCGCCGCGCCATCCTCGTCGCTCCAAAATGGCCAACGAGGTCGTGGTACCCGGATCTGTGGCATCTCACGGTAGGCCAACCGGGGGAACTATCAGACCGACCAGACTTGCTGTCTCAAGGGTCGTTTTTTCCTTCAGAATTCTGCGACCCTCAACCTGATGGAGTGGCCATTGAGTCCTGGATCCTAGCATCTGCAGGGTTATCTCAAGGGGTCATTACCACTATGAGACAGGCCAGAAAACACACATCTGCCAAGATCTACCACAGAACGTGGAAGATATTCTTATCTTGGTCCTCTGCTCAGGGAGTTTCTCCCTGGCCAATTGCCTTGCCTACTTTCTTTCCTTCCTGCAATTCGGTTGGAAAAAGGTTGTCGCTCGGTTCCCTTAACGGACAAATCTCAGCGCTCTCTGTATTTTTTTCAGAAGCGCCTAGCAAGACTACCTCAGGTACGCACGTTCCTGCAGGGGGTTTGCCGCTTAGTCCTTCCTTACAAACGACTGTTAGAACCCTGTGATTTGAACAGGGTGCTGATGGTTCTGTAGAAACCACCATTCGAGCCTATGAGGGATTTTTCTCTCACACGCCTTTCGCAGAAAGTGGTTTTCCTAGGAGCAGTCACTTCACTTCGGAGAGTGTCTGTCGGGGCAGCATTGTCGTGAAAAGTCCCCTTCCCGGTGTCTCACCAGGTCAAGGGGTTCTGCGTCCGGTTCCGGAATTTCTCCCTAAGGTGGAATCCCCCCTTTCATCTCAATCAGGGTATCCGTACCCTCTGTTTGTCTTCATCCAGTTCACCAATGTGAAAAGGATTTGCACTTGATTAGATCTGGTGAGAGCACTCAGACTCTTCATCGATCGTACGGCGTCCCTGCGCCGCTCGGAAGCACTCTTGTCCTTGTCGCTAGCCAGCGTAAAGGGTTACAGGCTTCCAAATCAAGACTGGCTCGGTGGTTCAAGGAACCAATTCTCTAGCTTATCGTTCTGCTGGGCTTACGGTTCCCTCAGGGCTGAAGGTCCATTCTACCAGAGCGGTGGATGCGTCCTGGGCTTGAGGCACCAGGCTACGGCTCAGCTTGTGTGTCAGGCGGATACCTGGTCCAGCCTCCACACTTTCACGAAACACTGTCAGGTGCATACCTATGCTTCGGCGGATGCCAGCATAGGCAGACGAGTCCTTCAGGCGGCGGTTGCCCACCTGTAGAAAGGGGCCGTTTTACGGCTCTATTACGAGGTATTATTTTACCCACCCAGGGATTGCTTTTGGACATCCCAATTGTCTGGGTCTCCCAATAGAGCGACAAAGAAGAAGGGAATTTTGTTTACTTACCGTAAATTCCTTTTCTTCTAGCTCCTATTGGGAGACCCAGCACCCGCCCCTGTTTTTTTGTATACACATGTTGTTCATGTTGAATGGTTTCAGTTCTCCGATATTCCTTCGGATTGAATTTGCTTAAACCAGTTTATTGGCTTTCCTCCTTCTTGCTTTTGCACTAAAACTGAGGAGCCCGTGATCCCACGGGGGGTGTATAGGCAGAAGGGGAGGGGCCTTACACTTTTAAGTGTAATACTTTGTGTGGCCTCCGGAGGCAGTAGCTATACACCCAATTGTCTGGGTCTCCCAATTAGAGCTAGAAGAAAAGGAATTTACGGTAAGTAAACAAAATTCCCTTCTTTCTGTCTGAGAACCCGGCCCCACCCACAGCCATGTGTCTTATTTCACATATATAGCTTGGTCCTTTGCTTCTAAAGTGACTCAAGCTTGCAACCATCTGATCTCTTATTCTATAAATTCAGTACAAGTGTATTGCAATATACAGTGTGTCCACCCATATCCTGTCCACAGCCATTAACTTGAGAACGGAGGCAGCTATAGGCATAGAAGTGGTGTCTAGGTATAGTAAAGTATCCATGCGCTATGCAATGAAACCATCTATAGCACCACCTGGTGGAAAACAACGGTGTTTGCATTTTTATCTCGAAAACGGAGCGAGATAGAGAAAAAAAAATTGTAATTACAAAGTTAAAGTGCATCATCAATTCCATACGAATCGACACCTTGTATACAGAAGTGCTATGATTAGAACGTGTAAAACTCACAAGGCTGCGGACGTGAAGCGATACCTCATGGAGACCTTCCTACAAGTCATTGGGTATGGTGGCTGCGTTGAGTGGCCTCCACACTCACCTGACCTGACCCCATTGGACTTCTTTCTGTGAGGTCACATCATACAGCAGGTGTATGCGACCCCTCCACCAACATTGCAGGACCTACGACGACGTATCACAGATGCTTGTGCAAACGTGTCACCTACCATATTGCACAACGTGCAGCAAGATACAGTATGCTGTGCAGAGGCCAGATGTGCATTGCAGCTGATGGGGGCCACTTTGAGCATCAAAGTTAAATGAGCGCCATATGCGTGACCAGCATTCAATGTTTTGGGGGGTCATGGGTTTCATATCATAGCATTTCTGTATGCAAGGTGTCGCTTCGTATTGAATTGATGATGCCCTACAAATTTGTAATTCACTTTTTTTCTCTATCGCGTTCAGTTTTCAAGATAAAAATGCTAACTCCGTTGTTTTCCAGCAGGTGGCGCTATAGGTGGTTTCATTGCGTAGTGCATGGCTACTTTACCTATACCTAGACACCACTTCTATACCTATAGCTGACGCCGTTCTCAAGTTAATGGTGGTGGACAGGATATGGGTGGACACACTGTATAGGTAAAATCAGTCTTGTGTTAGACCCCTGCTGTTGGGTTTCACAGTACTGACATTGCCTCCATAGGGACCTTGGGCGCTAACCAGTAGCAGCCAGGATCCCGCATGTTAACCCCTTGAATTCTATTGTCAATCAAGGCATTTTAGAACAGCATTTGGAGCATGTAGGTTTTGCCTGTATAATACAGGTATGGTGCGGCCTCAGCTCCTGAGCCTGCTATATACACCACGCCCAAGTGTGTGATCTACACGCACTATGCAAGTCAGAAAGTGGTTCAAGAAAAATACCGCACCACACCTGTCCACCGGCTGTGTGTGGTATTGGACTTGAGACTGAAGAACTTCAATTCAGGTTAACTTAACTTGTTCTTGATCTTGCAAAACGTCTCCCCTGTGTCCTCAGTTTCTGTTCTTGAAGACTGTTGCTTGTCCTTGGCTGCAGAATTTGCGCAAATTGAAAAATCAGAAAGTCGAAACCTCAATTAGCCCAAAGAGCAAGTTGCATGAAGAAGATGCAGCCAGCAGTCCTCGCTATTTCTTTGTCGCTCCTTATTGGGAGACCCAGACAATTGGGTGTATAGCTTATGCCTCCGGAGGCCACACAAAGTATTACACTAAAAGTGTAAAGCCCCTCCCCTTCAGCCTATACACCCCCCGTACTGCTACGGGCTTATCAGTTTTTATGCTTTGTGCGAAGGAGGTCATCACGACGGACGCGAGTCTGTCAGGGTGGGGAGCAGTTTTTCTCCACCACAGGGCTCAGGGTACGTGGACTCAGCAAGAGTCCTCACTTCAGATCAATGTTCTGGAGATCAGGGCAGTGTATCTTGCCCTAAAAGCGTTCCAGCAGTGGCTGGAAGGCAAGCAGATCCGAATTCAGTCGGACAACTCCACAGCGGTGGCTTACATCAACCACCAAGGTGGGACACGCAGTCGGCAAGCCTTCCAGGAAGTCCGGCGGATTCTGCTGTGGGTGGAAGCCACAGCATCCACCATATCCGCAGTTCACATCCCGGGCGTAGAAAACTGGGAAGCAGACTTTCTCAGTCGCCAGGGCCTGGACGCAGGGGAATGGTCCCTTCACCCGGACGTGTTTCAGGAGATCTGTTGCCGCTGGGGGATGCCGGACGTCGACCTAATGGCGTCACGGCACAACAACAAGGTCCCAACATTCATGGCTCGATCTCAAGATCACAGAGCTCTGGCGGCAGACGCCTTAGTTCAGGATTGGTCGCAGTTTCGGCTTCCTTATGTGTTTCCTCCTCTGGCACTGTTGCCCAGAGTGTTACGCAAGATCAGGGCCGACTGCCGCCGCGTCATCCTCGTCGCACCAGACTGGCCGAGGAGGTCGTGGCACCCAGATCTGTGGCATCTCACGGTCGGCCAACCGTGGGCACTGCCAGACCGACCAGATTTGCTGTCTCAAGGGCCGTTTTTCCATCTGAATTCTGCGGCCCTCAACCTGACTGTGTGGCCATTGAGTCCTGGATCCTAGCGTCTTCAGGATTATCTCAAGAGGTCATTGCCACTATGAGACAGGCTAGGAAACCTACGTCCGCCAAGATCTACATTTCTCGAACGGCGCCCCTGCGCCGCTCGGATGCACTCTTTGTCCTTGTCGCTGGTCAGCGTAAAGGGACACAAGCTTCCAAGTCAACCCTGGCTCGGTGGATCAAGGAACCAATTCTCGAAGCTTACCGTTCCTCGGGGCTTCCGGTTCCCTCAGAACTGAAGGCCCATTCTACCAGGGCCGTGGGAGCGTCCTGGGCCTTGCGACACCAGGCTACGGCTCAGCAGGTGTGTCAGGCAGCTACCTGGTCGAGCCTGCACACTTTCACGAAGCACTATCAGGTGCATACCTATGCTTCGGCAGATGCCAGCCTAGGTAGGCGAGTCCTTCAGGCGGCAGTTGCCCACCTGTAGGACGGAGCCGTTACGGCTCTATTATGAGGTATTATTTACCCACCCAGGGACTGCTTTTGGACGTCCCAATTGTCTGGGTCTCCCAATAAGGAGCGACAAAGAAGAAGGGAATTTTGTTTACTTACCGTAAATTCCTTTTCTTCTAGCTCCAATTGGGAGACCCAGCACCCGCCCCTGTTTTTGTATAACACATGTTGTTCATGTTAAATGGTTTCAGTTCTCCGATATTCCTTCGGATTGAATTTACTTTAAACCAGTTTATAATTTTTTCCTCCTTCGGGCTTTTGCACCAAAACTGATGAGCCCGTAGCAGTACGGGGGGTGTATAGGCTGAAGGGGAGGGGCTTTACACTTTTAGTGTAATACTTTGTGTGGCCTCCGGAGGCATAAGCTATACACCCAATTGTCTGGGTCTCCCAATTGGAGCTAGAAGAAAAGGAATTTACGGTAAGTAAACAAAATTCCCTTCTTTAAGAGCCTTTTCTTCGGCGCTCCATTGGGAGACCCAGACGATTGGGTGTATAGCACTGCCTCCGGAGGCCACACAAAGCATTACACTAAAAAGTGTAAGGCCCCTCCCCTTCTGGCTATACACCCCCAGTGGGATCACTGGCTCACCAGTTTTCTGCTTTGTGCGAAGGAGGTCAGACATCCACGCATAGCTCCACTGTTTAGTCAGCAGCAGCTGCTGACTATGTCGGATGGAAGAAAAGAGGGCCCATACTAGGGCCCCCAGCATGCTCCCTTCTCACCCCACTTTATGTCGGCGGTGTTTGTTAAGGTTGAGGTACCCATTGCGGGTACGGAGGCTGGAGCCCACATGCTGTTTTCCTTCCCCATCCCCCTGAGGGGCTCTGAGGAAGTGGGATCTTACAGGTCTCCAGGCACTGAGACCGGGCTCCATCCACAGACCCAGAGAACCTGCTGGATATGGAGCTGAGTATCGTCAGGGACAGGGCCCTGCTACATTAAGGTACTCTGTGTCCCCGTACACATCGCGCACACACACACCAGCATTGCTGGGAGTGCTAGTGCGCCGGGGACAACAGCGCGGAGCGCTCGTGCTATTATTCACGGCAGCTTTGCTGTGTGAATTTATGTATTGGGAACTGCCGCGCCGGGCCGCTGCTGGGTGTTTTTACACTGTGGCGCGGCTGGGACTTGTGGTGCGCCGGGGACTCCGCGCTGGCCGTGCACATAGGACGGCCGCGCTTATTACTCGAGTCCCCGGCTTTGCGGCCTAGTTTCCGTTTCGTTCCCGCCCCCAGCCCTGCCAGTCAGGGGAGAGGCGGGACGCTGTACAGACAGCGCCGAGGGCTGGAGTCTGCTTTGCATTCTCCAGCCCCCTTCACTGGACACAGTGGGACGCCGGTTTCCCGCTCTTGCCTGGGGCACGCCCACGGCCCGCCCCTCGTCACACGAGCTGGAGAAGGACGCCGGCAGCCATTCCTGCAGTCCGAGCTGGAGAACGGAGACAAGCTCTGGGCAACCAGTCACAGGACTCTGGCGACCACACACCCGCCTATAGGCGGGCGGTAAGCAGCACCTGAAGTGCTGACCCCACTATATACGTTGTGTCCATTTGTATTTTAGTACACTGCACTGTAGGTCGCTATTTTTGGCTATATGCCCTCTTAGATGGCGAGACAACAGCAGCAAAAAAGCAAGGGTGCTAAGGCACAGGCTTTCTATGCTGCTTGTATTGCATGTGCTGAAGTGTTCATTTGTACTTATGCTTGTATGCTATACATTGCACTGTACGGTCGCTATTCTTGGCTATATGCTTCTAGATGGCTACACAACAGCAGCAAAACAGCTAAGGTGCTAAGGCACAGGTTTTCTATGCTGCTTGTATTGCATGTGCTGAAGTGTTCATTTGTACTTATGCTTGTATGCTATACATTGCACTGTACGGTCGCTATTCTTGGCGATATTCTCCTAGAATGGCTAGACTACAGCAGCAAAAAAGCAAAGGTGCTAAGGCACAGTTTTTCTAGGCTGCTTGTATTGCATGTGCTGAAGTGTTCATTTGTACTTATGCTTGTATGCTATACATTGCACTGTACGGTCGCTATTCTTGGCTATATTCTCCTAGAATGGCTAGACTACAGCAGCAAAAAAGCAAAGGTGCTAAGGCACAGTTTTTCTAGGCTGCTTGTATTGCATGTGCTGAAGTGTTTATTTGTACTTATGCTTGTATGCTATACATTGCACTGTACGGTCGCTACTCTTGGAGATATTCTCCTGGATGGCTAGTCTACAGCAGCAAAAAAGCAAGGGTGCCAAGGCACAGGCTTTCTAAGCTGCTCATATTGCATGTGCTGAAGGGCTCATTTGTACTTTATGCTTGTATGCTATACATTGCACTGTACGGTCGCTATTCTCGGCTATATGCTCCTAGATGGCTAGACTACAGCAGCAAAAAAGCAACACAGGCTTTCTATGCTGCTTTTACTGCATGTGATACTGTTCCACCGGCAAGTTCCACTGACCCCCGTTGTGTGCAATGCTCCTCTGTAGCACTTGGTCAGCCGGGGTCTCTACTAGAGGTGGCCAAAGGAACCACCTGTGAATCCTGTCCATGGACAGGGACGGTGTTGCAGTTTCGGCTGATAGATTGTCATGGGATAGTGACTTGCAGTCCAGACAGGCCATGGGCAATCTTGCCAAGGTGTAGGCTCTGACACGGACGACAGTCCCAGACAGCCTAAGCGAGCTCGCTGGGAGCGGCACTCGGCCTCATCACTAGTCAGGGTCACAGCAGAGGACTCTCTGTATGATGAGGCAGACGTAGCTGATCAGGACTTTGATCCTGACACCGCTCTCAATCCGGATACACCGGATGGTGACGCCATGGGGAATGATCTTATAGCGTCCAGCAATGGCATGTTGGATATCTCTCCCCCAGCTCCTTCAGTGGAGGAGTCAGCTTCCCAGCAGGAGAAATCCCATTTCAGTATCTCAAGCGTACATTGAGTACTTTTCTGGCCACGCTGACTTCAGTGAAGCAGTTCAGGATTACCACGCTTACCAGATAAGCGTTTCTCCAAATGTATTAAAGATACATGTTATCCCTTTCCCCCTGACGTGGTCAGGCGCTGGACCCAGGGTCCAAAGGTGGCTCCCCCAATCTCCAGGCTTGCGGCTAGATCCATAGTTGCAGTGGAGATGGGACTTCACTTAAAGATGCCATTGACAGACAGATGGACCTCTGGTTGAAATCTGTCTATGAAGCTATCGGCGTGTCGGTTGCTCCGGCATTCGCAGCCGTATGGGCACTCTAAGCTATGTCAGCTGGTCTTGCGCAGCTGGTCTTGAGCACAGGTACATCTGTGCCGCAGGTAGTGTCCTTATCCTCGCAATGTCTGCATTGCGACTTACCCTATTAATGCTGTCCGTGAGAGACAGTCGAGGTTTCGGTCCTTCCCAGGCTCGGGCAGGTCCAAATTGTCCTAGTCCAAAAGGGCTCAAAAGGCTCAGAGGGGCTCAGATTCCAGGTGGGCTCAATCACGCCCAAGGAAGGCAGCCAGAGGAACCGCTTCCAAGGCGGTCTCCTCATGACTGTAAGCTCTCTCTCTCCGCATCCGCGGTTGGTGGCAGACTCTCTCGCCTTGGCGACATTTAGCTGCCACAGGTCACAGACCGGTGGGTGAGAGACATTGTGTCTCACGTGTACAGGATAGAGTTCTGTTCTCGGCCTCCGGCTCGATTCTTCAGAACTTCCCCACCTACCCACCGAGCCGATGCTCTTCTGCAGGCAGAATGAGTGGTAATTCCTGTTCCTCTTCAGGAACAAGACACGGTTTTTCCTCCAATCTGATTGTGGGGGACCTAAAACTGCTCAACAAGCACGTGAAGGCCAGGCGGTTCCGGAGGGCATCCCTCCGCTCCGTCATTGCCTCAATGTCTCAAGGAGATTTCCTAGCATCAATAGACATCAGGATGCTTATCTCCACGTGCCGATTGCTCCAGAGCACCAACGTTTGCTACGTTTCGTTATTGAAGACGAGCATCTTCAGTTCGTAACCCTGCCCTTCGGTCTGGCGACAGCCCTACGGTGTTTCACCAAGTTCAGGGCAGCAGTGGGAGCAGTCCTGCACTCTCAGGGTCACTCGGTGATCCTTCCTTGGACGGTCGACTTGTCAAGGCACCCTCTCAAGAGGCATGCCAACACAGCCTGAGCGTAGCGCTGGAGACTCTCCAGAGTTTCGGGTGGATCATCAACTTCTCAAGGTTAAATCTGACACCGACCCAATCGCTGACATATCTGGGCATGGAGTGTCACGCTCCCTCAGCGATAGTGAAGCTTCCGCTGGACAAACAGCGTTCACTACAGACGGGGGTGCAGTCTCTCCTTCACGGCCAGTCACACTCCTTAACACGCCTCATGCAGAGGCAGTCACTTTCGCGCAGTTTCATCTGCGTCCACTCCAATGTGGCATTCTTTGCCAATGGGATGGGAAGTCGACGTCCCTAGAAGGAACGTTCCCCTTCTCAGACGGTCAAGGACTCTCTTCAGAGGAGTCCATCCTTCAAATCAATGTGCTGGAAATCTGGGCAGTGTATCTTGCCCTGCAAGCCATCCAGCCGTGGCTGGAAAGCACACACATCCGAATTCAGTCGGACAACTCCACAGCGGTGGCATACATCTTCCACCAAGGCGGAACACGCAGTCGGCAAGCCTCCCAGGAAGTCCGGCGGAGTCTGATGGGGGTGGAAGACAGAGCATCCACCATATCCGCAGTTCACATCCCGGGCGCAGATAACTGGGAAGCAGACTTCCTCAGTTGCCAGGGTATGGACGCAGGGGAAGGGTATCTTCACCCGGACGGTTTTCAGGAAATCTGTCAACGCTGGGGGATGCTGAACGTCGACCTAATAGCGTCTCGGCACAACAACAAGGTTCCGATTTTCATGGCACGGTATCAAGATCAAAGAGCTCTGGCGGCAGACGCCTTAGTTCAGGTTTGGTCGCAGTTCCAGCTACCTATGTGTTTCCCCCTCTGACACTGCTGCCCAGAGGGCTACGCAACATCAGGTCCGTTTGCCGCCGCGCCATCCTCATCGCCACAGACTGGCCGAGGAGGTCGTAGTCCCCGGATCTGTGGCATCTCACGGTCTACCAACCGTGGGCACTACCAGCCCGGCCGGACTTTGTCCCAAGGGCCGTTTTTTCCTTCTGAATTCTACGGCCCTGAACCTGACGGTATGGCCTTTGAGTCCTGAATCCTAGCGTCTTCAGGATTATCTCAGGACGTCATTGCCACCATGAGACAGACTAGAAAACCGACGTCTGCCAAGATCTACCACAGGATGTGGAGGATATTCTTCTCTTAGTGCTCTGCTCAGGGAGTGTCTCCCTGCCCATTTGCATTCCCTACTTTTCCTTCCTTCCTGCAATCTGGTTTGGAAAAAGGTTGTCACTCGGCTCCCTTTAAAGGACAAGTCTCAGCGCTATCTGTATGCTTCAGAAGCGCCTAGCACCACTTCCTCAGGTACACACGTTCCTGCAGGAGGTTTGTCACATTGTCCCTCTGTACAAACGGCCGTTGGACCCATGGGATCTGAACAGGGTACTAATTGCTCTCCAGAAGCCGCCCTTCGAGCCTCTGAGAGATGTTTCACTCTCTCGACTTTCCCAGAAAGAGGCCTTTCTGGTAGCGGTCACGTCTCTTAGGAGAGTGTCCGAGCTAGCAGCGCTGTCATCCAAAAGCTTCCTTCCTGGTGTTTCACCAAGGCAAGGCAGTGCTGCGCCCGATTCCGGAGATCTCCCTACGGTGGTATCCCCCTTTTCATCTCAATCAGGATATCTCCTTACCTTCTTTTTGCCTCATCCATTTCATCGATATGAAATGGATTTGCATTTGTTGGATCTGGTGGGAGCACTCAGAATCTACATTTCCCGCACGGCGCCTCTGCGCCGCTCGGATGCACTCTCTGTGCTTGTCGCTAATCAGCGTAAAGAGTCGCAGGCTTCCAAATCCACCCTGGCTAGATGGATCAAGGAACCAATTCTTGAACCCTACTGTTCTGCTGGGCTTCCGGTTCCATCAGGGCTGTAAGCCCATTCTACCAGAGCCGTGGGTGCGCCCTAGGCATTACGGCACCAGGCTACGGCTCAGCAGGTGTGCCAGGCAGCTACCTGGTCGAGTCTGCACACTTTCACCAAACATTATCAGGTGCATACCTATGCTTCGGCGGACGCCAGCCTAGGTAGAAGGGTCCTGCAGGCGGCAGTTGCCTCCCCGTAGGGGAGGGCTGTCTTTGCAGCTCTAACATGAGGTATTTCTTTACCCACCCAGGGACAGCTTTTGGACGTCCCAATCGTCTGGGTCTCCCAATGGAGCGCCGAAGAAGAAGGGAATTTTGTTACTTACCGTAAATTCCTTTTCTTCTAGCTCCTATTGGGAGACCCAGCACCCGCCCTGTTGTCCTTCGGGATTTTTGGTTGTTTTTCGGGTACACATGTTATTCATGTTGAACGGTTTTCAGTTCTCCGACGTTACTTCGGAGTGAATTTGTTTAAACCAGTTATTGGCTTTCCTCCTTCTTGCTTTTGCACTAAAACTGGTGAGCCAGTGATCCCACTGGGGGTGTATAGCCAGAAGGGGAGGGGCCTTACACTTTTTAGTGTAATGCTTTGTGTGGCCTCCGGAGGCAGTGCTATACACCCAATCGTCTGGGTCTCCCAATAGGAGCTAGAAGAAAAGGAATTTACGGTAAGTAACAAAATTCCCTTCTTTTCTGGTGTTGGCTCAGCGGGAGTTTTCTAGACTGGTTTTTAAGGCAGAGAAGTTCTAATGATTTGCGCTTTTCTTTTCTTTACTCCTCGTAGTGACGTTGATCATCCAGTGGCTTGATGTGACTCAGCTTGAGAAGAACGCGACTCTGCTCTTCCCTGAATGCATCAAGGTCAGCACCCGGGACAGTGAATATTTTTTCTCCATGTTCCTCAACATCAGCGAGACTTTCAAGCTCATGGAACAGCTCGCCAACATCGCCATGAGACAGCTTCTGGACAACGAGGGCTTCCTGGAGGATCGTAACCTGCCCAAACCTACACGCCCTCTCAAAAACATCTCTGCTCTGAAGAGGTGTGTGTTTTCTGTGACCAGTTGCTGTGTATATATAAATGACCCATGTGAGTACACATCTGCCTTATTTTCGCATTTCTTGCATGTTTCTCATCTTTTTAGAGACCTGGATGCTAGGGCGAAGAATGAACAGTATCGCGCCACATTTCGACTTCCAAAGGATGAAAGGTTGGATGGACACACGGACTGCACACTCTGGACACCTTTTGCCAAGATGCATATCCCCGGTCAAATGTTTGTTTCCAATAACTACATCTGCTTTGCCAGTAAGGAAGAGGAGGCTTGTCACCTAATCATACCCCTCCGGGAGGTGAGTGAGAGGGTAGGGGGTCTTGTCTTCAGTCCTGTGATGTTGGGGCTGGGGGGGGTGGAAGGAGTTAATTTTCTCGTGGTAATATAACATATACGTTATATAGTCTCCTAGCTCAGTCAGTACACTATACTGCAGATTGTACACATAAAACAGACCCCTTGTGAAATATAGTAAAGCCTTACAAAATTGCAGTGCAGAGACATGTTGTTTGGTCAACAGCTATGCTACAACTTTGTATAGCTATAGGAGCCACCTGCGTATCTCCTGAGACTTGGCGCTATGCTGTTGGCCAATTTTTCTATTGCAAATAGTCTTTTCTCTGACGCCTCTTTGGGGGACACCGGACCATGGGTGTTATGCTGCCTATCCATAGGAGGACACTAAATAGATGCAAAAAGCATTAGCTCCTCCTCTGCAGTATACACCCCCTGGCCGGGCCAGGCAACCTCAGTTTTTAGCTTAGTGTCTGTAGGAGGCACATCCTTTCAAGGTTTTATTTTTTGAGGGCGACGGTTTCCCTTAGGGACCGATCTCCCAATACCATCAACGGGCGGGAATGCGGAGTGTTGCCTCCACGTACCCCCTCCTGCGACGCTGGATCCTGGGCTGCCTTTTACTGGACGACGGGTCCCACAGACACCGCTTTTCCACAGCCCAGGGCAGAGGCACAATTCCTCAGCCCCTCTTTGCAGGCTCTGAGTTGATACATTGCACCTGTGTGGCCGGACACAGCAGGCTGACTCTGCTATTCCACTGCCTGGACTGAGGCAGTATTAAGGTGAGATCCCCCCCTGACTCGTTTCCCAGACAAAGGGAGAAAGACTGAGCAGGGAAGGCTCCCAGGACTGCTGAATTTACAGTCTTTATTCCCACCATAGCTGCGTGCTGGCTGGAGGAGGGGAAACTCCCTTGCTGATTGCAGGGAATCCTGCAGAGATAATCTAATGGTGACGGGGGGAGGGCTCCCAGGGCTCATAAACTCAGTGTTTATTCTCTCTAGCTGCGTGCTGGCTGGAGGAGGGGGGAGTCCCTTGCTGATTGCAGGGACTCCTGCAGAGATAATCTACTGGTAGCTGTGTGCTGACTGGAGGGAGGGTGAGAAAAACTGTCAGAGGCTCCCTTCCCGCCGTTTTTTTACTGCCGACAGCAGGGGGGGCAAACTGACTTCTTCTTGGCACTCTTTTAGCGTTAAGCCCCCCCCCCCCCCCGTGGGCCGCGATAAGCCCCGCCCCCCTTCCCCCGGAAACCGCGCGAAGATCTCCACAGAGACTCCTTCCTGAGGACGCAGGGCCATCGGCTGATTCTGGTGAGGTACACCGAAGCAAATACAATCCTTGCTTCCCACTGCTTCACTTGTAGCTCTGCAGATCATTGCTGCCCCTCCTGGCATACTCCTGTGCCCCTTTAGCCCCTCACCCTTCTGGGCCCCTGGACGGAACGCAGCCTGAGGATACCCCTATGGAGGATTCTTCTGAGGTAATCCGGTCCCATGCTTCACCGGTTGCAGGGATCAGGAAAACCGCACACGGCAGGGTGTCCCCAGCACTCTCTCATGGCCCCCATGGCTCTCCCTCGGGAGCACACAGGGCAGGCTCTCCCATATGCTCCACGGCTTCTGAAGAGCTGGAGGAGGGAGAATGCTGTTTGTACCAAGATGATTCCTTGGTTTCAACCTCCCCAGATGATCAAACTGCAATAGACTCCCTTATACCAGCAATCAACCAAACTCTGCATGTGGAGGATCCCCCATCCACTACCACTGACCATGCGGTCTCCTTTAAGAGGGCAAGGAAACCCCAAAAGGTTTTCGCTGATCACCCAGTGTTTCAGGATATCCTCACAAAGCAAAGGGAGAAGCCTGACAGGCGCTTCGGTAACTGAAAACTCATGGAGTCCCGGTACCCTTTTGCCTCACCTGCCCCTAAGGGCTGGGCCGATCCGCCCTCGGTCGACCCCCCCCCCCCCGGTTTCCCGCCTTACCACAAAGACGCTCCTGTCTTTACCCGTTGGTTCCTCCATCAAGGACCCGACAGACAGACAGGTGGAGCACCTCGCCCGCTCTGCTTTTGAGGCTGCGGGTTCCTCCCTCTCGCCCTCCTTTGCCTCTGTGTGGGTCGCAAAGGCGATCTCGGTCTGGGCAGAATCCCTTAACACTTCGCTTGAGGAATCCCAGTTCACTCATACCTTCACAGAGGTAACAGCTCCAATTGCTGCTGCGGTGGAGTACCTCATGCAGGCCTCCATGGACGCTGCTACCTGCGCAGCGTTTGCCGCCTCAAATACCATAGCCATCCGTAGAGCTCTCTGGCTCCGACAATGGCGAGCGGACTCTGCCTCCAAGAAGTCTCTCACAGGCCTTCCTTTTTTTCCAGACCGATTGTTTGGCGAACGTCTGGACAAGGTCATTTCTGACGCCATGGGAGGAAAGAGTACCTCCCTCCCCCAGCTGAAGTCCAGGACATCCTTCACCAGACGTCCACAGTCCTCGTTCCGCTCCTTTCGGAACTCATTTGGTTGGTCGACATCCCGTGCTGCCCCGCCACCAGCCGCGGACTACGCAGGGACCGACCTTCTCTGCTCTCCCCGAAACCCACTTTGTCATGGCAGTCTAGACCGAAACAGTCCAGGACTAAAGAGACTCGGCCACGACGTTTTCCCCCCTCATGACTCCTTCGGCGCCCCGGAAGACACACTCATTGTAGGAGGTCGACTGCGGCTCTTTCAACACATCTGGGCTGCCGCCTCAGACGACAGATGGGTACGAGACCTTGTGTCTTCCGGTTACCACATAGAATTTACCCCCCCGAGTCGGTTCTTTCTCTCAAACCCCCCAAAGACTCGAAAACGATGCAAAGCTTTTTTCTCAGCAATCCACTCGCTCCAAACAGCAGGAGTGATAATACCTGTCCCAGACGAAGAGAAGTTCGGGGTTTTTATTCCAACCTCTTTGTGGTCCCCAAAACGGATGGGTCAATTCGACCCATTCTGGACCTCAAACACCTAAACAAACATGTGCACGTACGGAGCTTCAGAATGGAGTCCCTAAGGTCCATTATTGCATCCATGGTCGAAGGGGAATTCCTCGCCTCCATAGACATCAAGGACGCGTACCTTCACATTCCCATTGCCCCAGATCACCAAAAGTTCCTCCGCTTCGCAGTTCAGGACTCCCACTTTCAATTCGTAGCTCTACCCTTCGGCCTTGCCACCGCACCAAGGGTCTTCACCAAAGTCATGGCGGCCGCCATAAGCGTCCTTCACGCCAGGGGAGTAGTCGTTCTCCCTTACTTGGACGACCTCCTCATCAAGGCCCCCTCCTTCCGCGACTGCTCAACCAGCGTACAGATCACTGTGGACACCCTATCCCGCTTAGGGTGGCTAGTGAATCTAGACAAATCATCCCCAATCCCATCACGATCCATCACCTTCCCGAGCATGTCCCTGGACACCCATTGGGGCTTGATCTTTCTCCCTCAGGACAAGGCGATCGCTCTTCAGCGAGCGGTACGCTGCCTTCTACGTCCTCCGTCTCGCTCCATTCGATTCAGCATGAAAGTGCTCGGCAGGATGGTGGCAGCTATGGAAGCAGTACCCTTTGCTCAACTGCACCTCCGCCCACTGCAGCTAGCCCTTCTAGCGGCCTGGGACAAGAGCCCCTTCTCCCTGGACAGACATCTTCACCTGACGCCTTCAGTCAGGTACGCACTCCGCTGGTGGCTTCGGTCCTCATCCCTATCGAAGGGGAGATCTTTTCTCCCAGTGAACTGGCTGGTCCTGACCACAGACGCCAGCCTCCTAGGCTGGGGAGCAGTGTACCGGCACCACACTGCTCAAGGACGTTGGACGCCCCAGGAGTCTTCCCTACCCATAAACATCCTGGAACGCCGCGCGATCTTCCTCGCGCTCAGAGCGTTCTGCCCTCTGCTAGCGGGTCGTCAGATTCGAGTCCAATCGGACAATGTGACAGCTGTAGCCTATATCAATCGGCAGGGGGGCACCCGCAGCAAAGCGACTTATCTCGAGGCCCACAAGATCCTCAGCTGGGCCGAATCGACGGGATCAGTGATATCAGCAGTACACATACTGGGGGTAGAGAACTGGGCAGCAGACTTTCTAAGTCGCCAAGGCCTGGTCTGCCGGAGAATGGTGTCTCCACTAGTGATGGGTAGTTCGTGAGTGAGTAGTTCAAAATGAACTAATCTTCAGAGTGAATTAGTTAATCTAGTTCACCATCCTGACAGAGATTAGTTCATTATGAACTAAACAGCAAGTGGGAGGAGACAGAGAGTGATCCTCATACAGCTCCAGGAGGCTCCTGATCTCACACTTGAAGGTAGTAAAACACTAGCACACATCAAATACAAATATAATAGTAATAATAATATTAATAAAAACTGAAATTGCACAGTAGACACACAGCTCATATGTGTGTAAGAGAGAGAGTTTCTGTGTGTGGGTCATGCCCCTCACCTGTCTGTGTGATAGGATCAGCCTCCTGTAGAGGATCAGCCTCCTGTAGAGGATCAGCCTCCTGTAGTCTAGAAGATCAGTCTTGCTAAAAACTTTACCACTGGCTCATGTTCTGTTTTCAAAATGGTGAATGCTGACCTGCTTCTCAGCTCCCTCATACACATTCATTATGGGTCAGTACTCTACACTACCACAGGGGGCACTGCTGGGCTCAGTGAGATGCATCATATTGAGCTAGACTCTCCTGATTCATTCTCAATAGAACATTTAGTTCAGCAGCTCATATAGTTCTAGTTCACAGGTCACATGATGCATTTCCTGTCAGCTCCTCCAGAGAAATACTGAACTAAATGAACTCATCTTTTGAACTAAACAGCAGTCGGAGGAGACAGAGATCCTCTACAGCTCAAGGAGGCTCCTGCTCTCACACTGGCTCTTTATAGCCCCTGATGCTGGAAAAGGAGGTAGTAAAACACTAGATCACACATCAAATACAAATATAATAGTAATAATAATATTAATAAAAACTGAAATTGCACAGTAGACGGACACAGCTCATATGTGTGTATGAGAGAGAGTTTTTGTGTGTGTTTCATGCCCCTCACCCGTCTGTGTGATAGGATCACCCTCCTGTAGAGGATCAGCCTCCTGTAGTCTAGATCAGTCTTGCTAAAATCTTTACCACTGGCTCCTGTTCTGTTCTCAAAATGGTGGCTGCTGAACTGCTTCTCAGCTCCCTCATACACATTCATTATGAGTCAGTACTCTACACTACCACAGGGGGCGCTGCTGGGCTCAGTGAGATGCATCAGACTGAACTAGGCCGTCCTGATTCATTCTCAGTAGAACATTTAGTTCAGCAGTTCATATAGTTCATTTAGTTCACAGGTCACATGATGCATTTCCTGTCAGCTCATAGGACAGGGTGGAGAGAAATACTGAACTAAATGAGCTAATCTTTTGAACTAATCTTTCTTTATCGTTCCTATGGGAGACCCAGACATTGGTTTATAGCTTCTGCCTCCGGAAGACACACAAAGTACTACACTAAAAAGTGTAGCTCCTCCCTCTGAGCATATACACCCCCTGGATAACCAGATCTAGCCAGTTCATTGCTTTGTGTTCAGGAGGCATACATCCACACATGCATTCTCATCTGATTTTTCATTTTTGGAACGTTTTTGAAGAAAAGCGGGTCCAAGCCTGGACTCCCGGCATGTCCCTTCTCACCCCACTGTGTCGGCGGTGCTGTTAAGGTTGATTTACAAGGCTGGAGCCTTACATGCCGCGCTCCTTCACCATCCCTCGGGCTCTGGCTTGAAGTGGGAGCCAGCACGGTTCTCCTTTCTTTGCAGGAGACCGGTCTCCATCCGCAGCCCTTCAGGATCCTGCTGGACGGAGCACTCATCCCCAGGGACTTGGAACCCTGCGTCTCAGCAAGCTAAGTACCTGAGACGTTTATATTCGGGGGGTCCCGGTACTTTATTATGGTGGGAGAGAGTGTGCTGGGTAGCTTTTGTGACATTTCCGGCCGGTTCTCTGGCTGTCGCCTGAGAACCGCGCCGATGGTGCCTGCGCGCCTGCCGCATCGCTTAAATTTAGGCCCCGGCTTCGCCGGAGGCCTACTTTCGATTTCTCTGCCCTCGCATGTCAATCATGCAGAGGGACAGTGCGGCTCCGCCCAGCGGCCGTTCGGCACAGGGGAAGGACACTCCTCTCTGAGTACATGTCCCCTCCCCTGTAAATCTCCTTGGCCCTCCAGATCCCGCTCTCAGAGCAGGTCCCGCCCCCTCTCCTCGCTCCGGCGCCATTTTCTCAGCGTTTTTCTCTGGATCAGCGCTGGCTGCAGCATCCTTGCTAAGCTGCTTGGGGGTCCGGGCTGTGGGATCTGGAGGGCACACAAACGGTCTGGTAAGCCACAACCTCCGGTTGTGGACCTTCTTATATACTCTCTGGGGGTCATTCTGGCTCAGAGCCCCCACTTCAGCAGCATGTCTCACACGAGGAGCAAGGCTGCAAGGCTGTACTCAATATGCACTGCATGTAAGCTCGTGCTGCCTGAACCGAGCACATATCCACATTGTGATGCCTGCTCTAACCTGACAATGCCTCAGCCTGGAATCGCACCCACAGTGGTCCCTCCGGCTGCTCCGGCTCCGGTGGCTGAACCCCCGGCTTGGGTAGAATCCTTCTCTAGGTCAATCTCCCAGTCTTTTGCCGACTCCATGGGACAGCTGTCCCGGACTTTGCTGAACATGCATCAGCCCCCTTCTCAGGGTGCCTCTGCTGCTAGGGCTCTCTCAGCAGAGCTCACAGAGGATTCTTCATCTGGTCCCAGACCCCGTCCTCCTGAAAGGAGACGCAGGGTCCCCTCTCCTTCCTCGCCCCGCGGCTCTGATTCACGAGCTGACTCGCAGGACGAGGAGGATGCCTTTACTGGGGGCTCGGACGCTACCTCCATGTGCCCGATTGATCTGTCCGAAAGTGACGCAGATGTTAGTGATTTGATTGCGTCCATTAATTCTGTACTGGACCTCAATCCGCCAGTATCAGAGGAGCAACCCTCTCTGGCAGAAAAGCACCAGTTTACCTTGTCTAAGAGGACAAGGAGTGTGTTCTTTAACCACTCCAGTTTTCAGGCCACTGTGACCAAGCCTAGGGCCTGTCCTGACAAACGCTTCCCAAAGCGTGGTTCTGATGACCGTTTTCCCTTTCCACCTGAGGTGGTCAAGGAGTGGGCTCATTCACCAAAGGTAGACCCTCCGGTGTCTAGACTCTCAGCCCGGACCGTTGTATCAGTGGCTGATGGCACCTCTCTTAAGGATTCCACTGACCGCCAGGTTGACCTTCTGGCCAAATCTGTATATGAGGCGGCTGGGGCCTCGTTCTCCCCATCTTTTGCAGCAGTGTGGGCTCAAGGCCATCTCTGCTTCTCTAGAGGAGATGCATTCCCTCACCAGGGAATCTATGCCCGAAATGGTTGCCTTAACTTCCCAAGCTTCAGCTTTTTCATCCTATGCCATGTCTGCCATGCTGGAGGCTTCTCACCGCACTGCGGTGGCTTCGGCTAATTCCCTCGCTATCCGCAGGATCTTGTGGCTTCGAGAGTGGAAGGCAGATGCTTCTTCTAAGAAGTACCTTGCTGGGCTCCCTTTTGCTGGATCCAGGCTATTCGGTGAACAACTGGATGAAATTATTAAGGAAGCTACTGGCGGGAAGAGTACTTCCATGCCACAAACTAAAACCAGGAAACCTGCCCAGGGTAGGAACCAGTCGAGGTTTCGTTCCTTTCGTTCCTCCAACTGGTCATCCTCTAAGCCCTCGGCCTCGTCCACTAACTCAGCCAAGGACCAAAAACCCAACTGGCACACAAAGGCGCGTCCACAAAAGACCGCAGGAGCTGCTGCCACTAAGGCAGCCTCCTCTTGACTATCTGGCCGCGCCAGCAACGTCCTTAGTCGGTCGCAGGCTCTCCCACTTTGGCGACGTGTGGTTTCAACACGTCTCCGATCAGTGGGTGCGGGATATCCTCTCCCACGACTACAGGATAGAATTCTCTTCCAGCCCGCCAAACAGATTTTTTCTGTCAACTCCCCCCTGCTCAAAGGCCGCCGCCTTCTCTCAGGCCGTGGCATCCTTGCAGGCCAACGGAGTAATTGTACCGGTTCCCGCCCGGGAACGGTTCAGAGGTTTCTACTCAAATCTCTTCCTAGTCCCCAAGAAGGGACGGTTCCTTCCGGCCCATCCTGGATCTCAAGCTTCTCAACAAGCATGTTCAGGTGCGGCATTTTCGCATGGAATCTCTGCGATCAGTCATTGCCTCAATGACCCAAGGAGATTTCCTGGCATCCATCGACATCAGAGCTGCCTATCTGCATGTGCCAATTGCAGTTTCACACCAGCGTTGGCTACGTTTTGCAATCGGAGAGGAACACTTCCAATTCGTGGCTCTCCCCTTCGGGTTAGCCACGGCCCCTCGAGTATTCACCAAGGTCATGGCAGCAGTGGTTGCGGTTCTGCACCTCCAGGGGTTGGCAGTGATTCCTTACCTGGACGACCTTCTAGTCAAGGCTTCATCCAGCGCAGACTGTCAGCGGAGTGTCTCGCATACTCTCGCCACTCTAACCCAATTCGGGTGGCTTGTCAATCTGCCCAAATCCACTCTGACTCCGACCCAGAGGCTCACGTACCTAGGGATGCAGTTCGAGACTCTGCCGGCACTTGTGAAGCTGCCCTTAGTCAAACAGCAGTCCCTCCAACTGGCGGTGCGCTCTCTGCTGAGGCCCCGCCGTCATTCCATCAGGCACCTGATGCAGGTGCTGGGTCAGATGGTGGCGTCAATGGAGGCTGTTCCCTTTGCCCAGTTCCATCTGCGTCCTCTGCAGCTGGACATTCTCCGCTGTTGGGACAAGCGGACTTCCTCCTTGCACAGGTTAGTGGCTCTGTCGCCACAGACCAGGGGCTCCCTTCAGTGGTGGCTTCGGCCCCTCTCTCTGTCTCAGGGACGCTCCTTCCTGGCCCCGTCCTGGGTGATCCTCACCACGGATGCCAGTCTATCCGGCTGGGGAGCGGTATGTCTCCACCACCGAGCACAGGGCACTTGGACTCCGTCCGAGTTAGCCCTCTCGATCAATGTGCTGGAAACCAGAGCTGTGCTTCTGGCTCTCCTAGCCTTTCACCACCTTTTGGCGGGCAAGCACATCCGAGTCCAGTCAGACAACGCGACAGCGGTTGCCTACATCAATCAAGGCGGGACACGCAGCCGCCTGGCAATGTTGGAGGTTCAACGCATCCTTCAATGGACGGAGGACTCCAAGTCCACCATATCCGCAGTCCACATCCCAGGCGTGGAAAACTGGGAAGCAGATTATCTCAGCCGTCAAACCGTGGACAGTGGCGAGTGGTCCCTGCATCCGGCAGTGTTTCGGTCAATCTGCCGCAAGTGGGGCACTCCGGAAGTGGATCTAATGGCATCCCGGCACAACAACAAGGTTCCGGTTTACGTGGCTCGTTCCCACGATCCTCAGGCCCTTTCAGCGGACGCTCTGGTTCAAGATTGGTCCCAGTTTCGTCTGTCCTACGGGTTTCCCCCTCTAGCTCTCTTGCCCAGAGTTCTGCGCAAGATCAGAATGGAGGGCCGTCGGGTCATCCTCATTGCACCGGACTGGCCCAGGCGAGCTTGGTACCCAGACCTGCTCCATCTTTCCGTAGAGGTGCCGTGGCATCTTCCGGACCGTCCAGACCTTCTCTCACAAGGTCCGTTTTTCCGCCAGAATTCTGCGGCTCTCAGATTGACGGCGTGGCTCTTGAGTCCTGGATCTTGACGGCTTCTGGTATTCCTACTGAAGTCATCTCCACTATGACTCGGGCTCGGAAGTCTTCCTCGGCCAAAATCTATCACAGGACCTGGAGAATTTTCCTGTCCTGGTGTTGCTCTTCCGGCCATGCTCCTTGGCCTTTTTCCTTGCCGACCCTCCTGTCCTTTCTACAGTCCGGTCTGCAGCTAGGACTATCCCTCAATTCCCTCAAGGGACAAGTCTCGGCTCTGTCAGTGCTGTTCCAGCGGCGTATCGCCCGGCTGGCTCAGGTGCGCACCTTCATGCAGGGCGCGTCTCACATCATTCCGCCTTACCGGCGGACCTTGGATCCCTGGGACCTCAATCTGGTCCTCACGGCCTTGCAGAAACCCCCCTTTGAGCCCCTTAGGGAGGTCTCTTTGTCTCGTCTTTCACAGAAAGTGGTCTTTCTAGTGGCCATAACTTCCCTCAGGAGAGTCTCTGATTTGGCTGCGCTCTCTTCGGAGTCACCTTTTTTGGTTTTTCATCAAGACAAGGTGGTTCTCCGTCCGACTCAGGATTTTCTCCCTAAGGTGGTTTCTCCTTTCCACCTTAACCAGGACATTTCCCTGCCTTCCTTTTGTCCGGCTCCTGTTCATCGCTTTGAAAAAGCGTTGCATACTCTGGATCTGGTGCGGGCGCTCCGGATCTATGTGTCTCGCACCGCTGTTCTTAGGCGGTGCACCTCTCTTTTTGTGCTAACCACAGGTCGGCGTAAGGGCCTCTCGGCTTCTAAGCCGACCTTAGCTCGTTGGATTAGGTCGGCCATATCCGATGCCTACCAGTGTACTCGGGTGCCTCCCCCGCCGGGGATCAAGGCATACTCGACCAGAGCTGTCGGTGCCTCTTGGGCTTTCAGGCACCAGGCTACGGCTCAGCAGGTCTGTCAGGCTGCCACTTGGACTAGCCTGCATACCTTTTCAAAGCACTACCAAGTGCATGCTCATGCTTCGGCAGATGCGAGCTTGGGCAGACGCATCCTTCAGGCGGCTGTCGCCCATTTGTGAAGTTAGGCTCCGCCTACTTCTCAGTTTTCTGTTTATTCCCACCCATGGACTGCTTTGAGACGTCCCAATGTCTGGGTCTCCCATAGGAACGATAAAGAAAAAGAGAATTTTGTTTACTTACCGTAAATTCTTTTTCTTATAGTTCCGTATTGGGAGACTCAGCACCCTCCCTGTTGCCTGTTGGCAGTTTCTTGTTCCGCGTGTTATCACCGGCTGTTGTTGTAGACAGAGGCTCCGGTTGTTCCGGTTCTTGCTTTGTCTTTACTTGTGGGTGGCTATTCTCCTTCAGCTTTTGCACTAAACTGGCTAGATCTGGTTATCCAGGGGGTGTATATGCTCAGAGGGAGGAGCTACACTTTTTAGTGTAGTACTTTGGGTGGATAGCTTCTGCCTCCGGAGGACACACAATGTCTGGGTCTCCCAATACGGAACTGTAAGAAAAAGAATTTATGGTAAGTAAACAAAATTCTTTTTTTCAGTGAACTAGATCATGGTGAACTAATCACCAAAATGAACTATATTTCCCATCACTAGTCTCCACCCAGATGTGTTCTACACATCTGCACTCGCAGGGGCACACCAGACGTAGACCTAATGGCCTCAAGATTGAATGCAAAGGTACCCGCGTCCATCGGCGCGGATGCTCTAGTCTGCTCCTGGCACCACTTCCGCCTGCCTTACATATTTCCACCTCTACCCCTGCTGCCGCGGGTAATCACGAAGATCAAGGCAGAGGGAGTCCCGGTGATACTAATAGCACCGGACTTGCCCAGGCGCGCCTGGTACGCAGAATTAGTACAAATGCTCACAGACGCACCGTGGCGCCTTCCAGACATCCCAGACTTGCTGACCCAAGGGCCCATTTCCCATCAGAACTCCAGAGCCCTGAAGCTGACTGCATGGCCATTGAGACCTGGGTATTAACAAGAGCGGGATTCTCCCCCGCGGTTATTTCCACCATGATCAGCGCCCGAAAGCCTGCTTCATTTCGGATTTACCACCGTACGTGGAAAATCTTGCTTTCATGGTGCAGGGTAACTAACGTCCGGCCTATGCCTCTGGCCATCCCCAGAATTCTCGACTTTCTACAGTCTGGCTTGCAAGCGGGGTTGGCTCTCAGTTCCCTTAAAGGGCAGGTCTCAGCGCTCTCAATCTTCTACCAATGCCGCCTGGCTCAAAAACCGCAAGTCAAGACCTTCCTCCAGGGCGTTTCCCATCTAGTTCCCCCGTACAAACGGCCGCTGGAACCATGGGACCTCAACCTCGTTCTGGATGGTCTCCAGAGGTCTCCTTTTGAACCCCCTCAAGGAATCTTCCCTTGCTCTTCTGTCCTGGAAGGTAACATTCCTGGTGGCAATTACGTCCATCAGACGGGTTTCGGAGCTAGCAGCACTCTCTTGCCGCAAGCCTTTTCTGATCTTTCACCAGGATAAGGTGGTTCTGCGCCCCCTTCCGGATTTCTTTCCAAAGGTTCTTACCCAGTTTCATTTGAACGAGGACATTGTTCTGCATTCCTTATGTCCACACCCAGTTCATAGGGTGGAAAGGTCTCTGCATTCGTTAGACCTCGTCAGAGCTCTCAGATATTACATATCCAGGACAGCCCCCTTTAGGAAAACAGACACTTTGTTCGTCATTCCTGAGGGGCCTAAGAAGGGACAGGCAGCTTCAAAGGCGACTCTGCCTCGCTGGATTCGCTCTGCGATCCAGGAAGTCTACCGCTGGCAATTCAAGCCCATTCCTAGTGGGCTGCGGTCTCATTCCACGCGAGCAGTTGGCGCTTCGTGGGCCATTCAGCATCAGGCTTCAGTGGAACAGGTGTGTAAGGCTGCGACCTGGTCTAGACTACATACGTTTCCAAAGCATTACAGAGTCCATACCCAGGTTTCAACTGAGGCAAATCTGGGTAGGAAAATTCTGCAGTAGAGCACCTCTCTCAGTAGGTGCTCCAGGCTGTCTGGGACTGGTTCCTAGTCCTTGGGTTGTGTTGTCTTCTTTTGTTTCCCACCCATGGACTGCTTTAGGACGTCCCATGGTCCTGTGTCCCCCAATGAGGCGTCAGAGAAAAACGGATTTTTGTGTACTCACCGTAAAATCGTTTTCTCTTAGCCATCATTGGGGGACACAGCACCCACCCTGTTGCCCTGTTGGGCCTTGTTTCTCTCAGTACCTTATTTGGTTATGACTCTTCTTTTCTCATGTTCCTCTGTTGAGAAGTTTTTACTGGTTTTTCTCCTACTGCTTGTGTACTAAAACTGAGGTTGCCTGGCCCGGCCAGGGGGTGTATACTGCAGAGGAGGAGCTAATGCTTTTTGCATCTACTTAGTGTCCTCCTATGGATAGGCAGCATAACACCCATGGTCCTGTGTCCCCCAATGATGGCTAAGAGGAAACGATTTTACGGTGAGTACACAAAAATCCGTTTTTTGATAAGCCTGCTTGTGGACCTGCAAGTTCAGAGCGCACTGGTAATTATTTATCTTCCCCTAATTTGTGCGTCAGGGTCTCTTCTACCCTTCTTCACACTGACCTATTAATATGAGCTGTACTCATTCCTTAGCATGGGCATAACTATTAGGGTAGCAGGCCTCTGGGGGGCAGCATAAAGGGGAACCTACTTCATATTAGATTATTGATGATGTTGGAGGATGTAAAATCAAATACAGTTCACTGAGAGACAAAGGCAAGCAATGCACTGTCACCGCCCTGTATTATATACATGATCGCTGTATTGTGGTATGGTTATGTGCATTATTCTTTTGCTGTGATTTTTACGGTGTGCAATATTCTCTACCGACGTCACTGGCGGCATAATCTCTATACCAAGACATCACTATCTGCATTATGCTACTAATGTGACATCACTGTTTGCATGATTCTTATGCTTTAGCTTTACAGAGTTAATTATTCCTGTACTGGAACATTACTGTATGAATTATTTTTATGCTGCAATACAGCTATGTGCATTATTCTAGCATTGTGACATCACTGTGCGGATAATGCCCGTACGTTAATACATGAGCAAAATAATGCCCAATGCAAATTTAATGTTCTGAACTTTGTAATATGAAGTTGCGCTGGAGAAGTCGAGTCTCAAATTTTGCTATTCAGCCCCCCATGATCATGCTTCAGTATCTTGAAAATACATTGATACCCATGAATTTTTGCATATGTATTTTATTATTTATATATATATATATATATAATATATTGTTTTTTGTTTTCTTCACGCCACCCACATATTTTAATGTATTTTATTGGGCTATTATGTGATGTTCCAACACTAAGTGGGCAGCTTTTGTGCCGTGTAAAGGAAATGATGCTAAAATATTTAAAAAATTTTAATCTATATTTGGTGACCTGTATTTGTATTCCGCCCCCTGTAGTCTGATACTTGTAAATAAAATACGGGGTGACCATTGCTTCCAGAAGTCACATAATTAGTAAATTGAATCTACCTGAGTAATTTATTTTCAGTATAACTGCAGCTATTCTGTGAAGCCTTTTAGATGTTTGAGAACATTACAGATCAAATGGCATCATAAAAACCAAGGAGCACACCAGACAGGTCAGGGATAAAGTTGTGGAGAAGCGTAAAGAAGGGTTAGAGTATAAAAATATGGCTCAAGCTCTTAACTTGTCACTGAGCACTTTTCAATCCACCATCCAAAAATAAAAGGAGTATGGCACAACTGCAAACCTACCAAGACATGGCCGTCCACCTAAACTGATATCCTAAGCAAGGAGAGCACTAATTAGTGAAGCAGCGAAGAGGCCCATGGTCACTCTAGAGGAGCTGCAGAGATCCACAGCTCAGGTGGGAGAATCTGTCCACAGGACAACTATTAGTCATGTACTCCATAGATCTGGTCTTTAAAGGCAATAAGATATCCCACTTGTAGTGTGCAAAAAGCCATATAAGGGACACAGTGAGCATGTGGAAGAAGGTGCTCATCTCCAGCAAGGGGATTACCATTAACATAGTTTATTTTAATCAATAGATCTTGGAATAAGTTCCACATTTTGGATGTGGGGTGTTTTTTTGTTTTTTTTAGTTCCTGTGCGGAGATCTTATATATGTGCCCCTGATATGTGCTGTGTTTTGACCGTGTCTGAATGTACAGAGACATAGTCTGATCATACCACAGCTACTTGGGAAAGGGGGGAAAGCAAAAGTATAAATTACAGCACAGGATCATAGCTCATTCTTTTCTCTGACGCCTCATTGGGGGACACAGGACCATGGGTGTTATGCTGCCTATCCATAGGAGGACACTAAGTAGATGCAAAAGTATAGCTCCTCCTCTGCAGTATACACCCCCTGGCCGGACCAGGCAACCTCAGTTTTAGCTTAGTGTCTGTAGGAGGCACTTCCTTTCAAGGTTTGTTATTTTTTGAGGGCGACTGTTTCCCTTTGGGACCGATCTCCCACTACCATCAACGGGCGGGAACGTGGAGTGTCTCCTCCACGTACCCTCTCCTGCGACGCTGGATCCTAGGCTGGACGACGGATTCCACAGACACCGATTTTCCAAAGCCTAGGGTAGAGGCCTGTGCCCCTATAGCCTAATTCCTCAGCCCCTCTTTGCAGGCTCGGAGTTGAATATGGCACCGGTGTGACCGGACACAGCAAGCTGACTCTACTATTTTCACTGCCTGGACTGAAGCAGTGTTTTAAGGCGAGATCCTCCCTGACTGGTTTCCCAGACAAAGGGAGAAAAGATGGTGCAGGGAAGGCTCCCAGGACATTTACAGTATTTATTATGAGAAAGTCCCTTGCTGAGTGCAAGGAGGAGAGTCCCAAGGATCCTGCACACAGTGTTAATTCTTCTCTAGCTTCCTGGCTGGAGGAGGGGGGAAGTCACTCCTGTTTGCAGAAAGTCCTGCTGATAATTTTCCGGTGGCAAGGGGAGGGCCCAGGGCTCAGGGACTCACGCTGTTTATTTGCTCTGTTTATTTGCTCTAGCAGAAAAGCTGGCTGATAACCACCAGTGACAAGCTGTGTGCTGTCTGGAGGGAGAGGGAGGAAAACTATCAGAAGCTCCCTTCCCGCCGTTTTTTTACTACCCACAGCAGGGGGGGCAAACTGACTTCATCTTCGCGTTCTTTTAGCGCTAAGTCCCGCCCCCCGTGGCGATAAGCCCCACCCCCACCCCCCAGGAAAGCATGCGAAGATCTCCATAGAACTTAATCCTTCCTGAGGACTGGGCCATCGGCTGATTCTGGTGAGGTGCTTGCTTCACTTGTAGCTCTGCATATCATTGCTCCCCCTCCTGGCATACTCCTATTAGGGACATGCAGAATTCTAAGGGCACTAAGAGTGCTAAGGCCCACATAGTCTATTATTCAGCCTGCACTGCCTGCCACGCTGAGCTACCACGTAAACACACCTCTTCTCTCTGTGAGTCCTGTGCCCCTATAGCCCCCCAAGACCCCCCTGCCACCACCGCCGCAACAGTCAGCCCAGAGCCTAGGGCTCCCAGCCCACCGGAATGGGCACAGTTTCTGTCCCAATCCATGGAAAAACTGTCACAGAACCTGGTGCTGCCTATGCAATGTCGTCCTCCACACCCTTCTGGGTCCCTGGACGGAACGCAACCTGAGGATACCCCTATGGAGGATCCTTCTGAGGTAATCCGGGCACATGCTTCACCGGTTGCAGGGATCAGGAAAAGAGCACACGGCCGGGTGTCTCCAGCGGGCTCTCCCTCGGGAGCACACAGGGCAGGCTCTCCCACACTCTCCACGGCTTCTGAAGAGCTGGAGGAGGGAGAATGCTGTTTATACCAAGAGGATTCCTTGGTTTCACCCTCCCCAGATGATCAAACTGCAATAGACTCCCTTATAGCAGCAATCAACCAAACTCTGCACGTGGAGGATCCCCCATCCACTACCACTGACCATGCGGTCTCCTTTAAGAGGGCAAGGAAACCCCAAAAGGTTTTCGCTGATCACCCAGAGTTTCAGGATATCCTCACAAAGCAAAGGGAGAAGCCTGACAGGCGCTTCGGTAACCGAAAACTCATGGAGTCCCGGAACCCTTTTGCCTCACCTGTCCCTAAGGGCTGGGCCGATCCGCCCTCGGTCGACACCCCCCCCCCCTCGCGGTCTCCCGCCTTACCACAAAGACGCTCCTGTCTTTACCCGATGGTTCCTCCATCAAGGACCCGACAGACAGACAGGTGGAGCACCTCGCCCGCTCTGCTTTTGAGGCTGCGGGTTCCTCCCTCTCGCCCTCCTTTGCCACTGTGTGGGTCGCAAAGGCGATCTCGGTCTGGGCAGAATCCCTTAACACTTCGCTTGAGGAATCCCAGTTCACTCATACCTTCACAGAGGTAACAGCTCAAATTGCCGCTGCGGCAGAGTACCTCATGCAGGCCTCCATGGACGCTGCTACCTGCGCATCGTTTGCCGCCTCAAATACCATAGCCATCCGTAGAGCTCTCTGGCTCCGACAATGGCGAGCGGACTCTGCCTCCAAGAAGTCTCTCACGGGCCTTCCCTTTTTTCCAGACCGATTTTGTTTGGCGAACGTCTGGACAAGCTCATTTCTGATGCCACGGGAGGAAAGAGTACCTCCCTCCCCCAGCTGAAGTCCAGGACATCCTTCACCAGATGTTCACAGTCCTCGTTCCGCTCCTTTCGGAACTCATTTGGTTGGTCGACATCCCGTGCTGTTCCCGCCACCAGCCGCGGACTACGCAGGGACCGACCAACCTCAGCTCTCCCCGAAACCCACTTTGTCTTGGCAGCCTAGACCGAAACAGTCCAGGACTAGGGAGACTCTGCCACGACTTTTTTCCCCCCTCATGACTCCTTCGGCCCCCTGGAAGACACACTCATTGTAGGAGGTCGACTGCGGCTCCTTCAACACATCTGGGCTGCCGCCTCAGACGACAAATGGGTGCGAGACCTTGTGTCTTCCGTTTACCACATAGAATTTCGGACCCGACCCCCGAGTCAGTTCTTTCTCTCAAACCCCCCAAAGACTGCGGTGACTGTGGTGCCAATATTCAAAAAGGGGACAAAAACTGAGCCGGGAAATTCTAGGCCGGTAAGTTTAACCTCTACGGTTGGTAAAATCCTTGAGGGTTTCTTGAGAGATGCTATACTGGAGTATCTCAAGAAAAATAACCTTATGACAGAGTATCAACATGGGTTTATGAGGGATCGATCCTGTCAAACGAATTTGATCAGCTTCTATGAAGAGGTAAGTTCAAGCCTGGACCAGGGAAATGCAGTGGATGTTGTGTATATGGACTTTTCAAAAGCTTTTGATACGGTGCCACACAAAAGGTTGGTACATAAAATGAGAATAATGGGGATAGGGGAAAATATGTGTAACTGGGTTAAAAACTGGCTCAGTGATAGGAAACAAAGGGTGGTTATTAATGGTACGTACTCGGACTGGGTCTCAGTTCATAGTGGGGTACCACAGGGGTCAGTATTGGGCCCGCTTCTTTTCAACATATTTATAAATGACCTTGTTGGGGGCATGCGGAGTAGAATTTCAATATTTGCAGATGATACTAAACTCTGCAGGGTAATCAATACAGAGGAGGATAATTTTATATTACAGGGAGATTTATGTAAATTGGAGGATTGGGCTGAGAAGTGGCAATTGAAGTTTAATGTAGATAAATGCAAGGTCATGCACTTGGGTAGAGGAAATAACATTTATGATTATGTACTTAATTGTAGAACACTGGGTAAAACAGACACAGAAAAAGACTTGGGTGTATGGGTGGATGGTAAACTTCACTTTAGTGGACAGTGTCAGGCAACTGCTGCCGGGGCTAATAAAATAATGGGATGTATTAAAAGAGGTATAAGTGTTCATGAAAAAAATATATAGTTCTACCTCTGTACAAGTCACTAGTGCGACCGCACTTAGAATACTGTGTACAATTCTGGTCACCGATATATAAGAAGGACATAGCTGAACTGGAGAGGGTGCAGAGAAGAGCGACCAAGATTATTAGAGGAATGGGTGGGCTGCAATACCAAGACAGGTTATTAAACCTGGGGTTATTTAGTTTGGAAAAACGAAGGCTTAGGGGGGATCTAATCACAATGTATAAATATATGAGGGGACAGTACAGAGACCTTTCCAAAGATCTCTTTACACCTAGGCCTGCGACTGGAACACGGGGACATCCGCTACGTCTTGAGGAAAGAAGGTTTAATCATAATCACAGACGAGGATTCTTTACTGTACGAGCAGTGAGACTATGGAACTCTCTGCCGCATGATGTTGTAATGAGTGATTCACTACTAACATTTAAGCAGAGCCTGGACGCCTTTCTTGAAAAATTTAATATTACCAGTTATGTATATTAGATTTTATGACAGGGTATTGATCCAGGGAACTAGTCTGATTGCCGGATGTGGAGTCAGGAAGGAAATTTTTTCCCCATTGGAACTTGTTTGCCACATTGGGGTTTTTTTTGCCTTCCTCTGGATCAACAAGTTAGGCTACAGGTTGAACTAGATGGACTTAGAGTCTCCCTTCAACCTTAAAAACTATGAAACTATGAAACTCAAACGATGCAAAGCTTTTTTTTCTCAGCAATCCACTCGCTCCAAACAGCAGGAGTGATGATACCTGTCCCAGATGACGAGAAGTTCGGGGGTTTTTATTCCAACCTCTTTGTGGTCCCCAAAAAGGATGGGTCAGTTCGACCCATCCTGGACCTCAAACACCTAAACAAACAAACATGTGCACGTACAGAGATTCAGAATGGAGTCCCTAAGGTCTATTATTGCATCCATGGTCGAAGGGGAATTCCTCGCTTCCATAGACATCAAGGACGCGTACCTGCATATACCCATCGCCCCAGATCACCAAAAGTTCCTCCGCTTCGCAATTTAGGACTCCCAATTTCAATTCGTAGCTCTACCCTTCGGCCTTGCCACCGCACCAAGGGTCTTCACCAAAGTCATGGCGGCCGCCATGAGCGTCCTTCACGCCAGGGGAGTAGTCGTTCTCCCTTACTTGGACGACCTCCTCATCAAGGCCCCCTCCTTCCGCGACTGCTCAACCAGCGTACAGATCACTGTGGACACCCTATCCCGCTTAGGGTGGCTAGTGAATCTGGACAAATCATCCCCGATCCCATCACGATCCATCACCTTCCTGGGCATGTCCCTGGACACCCGTCGGGGCTTGATCCTTCTCCCTCAGGACAAGGCGATCGCTCTTCAACGAGCGGTACGCTGCCTTCTACGTCCTCCGTCTCGCTCCATTCGATTCAGCATGAAAGTGCTCGGCAGGATGGTGGCAGCTATGGAAGTAGTACCCTTTGCTCAACTGCCCTTCTAGCGGCCTGGGACAAGAGCCCCTTCTCCCTGGACAGACATCTTCACCTGACGCCTTCAGTCAGGTATGCACTCCGCTGGTGGCTTCGGTCCTCATCGCTATCGAAGGGGAGATCTTTTCTCCCAGTGAACTAGCTGGTCCTGACTACGGATGCCAGCCTCCTAGGCTGGGGAGCAGTGTACCGGCACCACACTGCTCAAGGACGTTGGATGCCCCAGGAGTCTTCCCTACCCATAAACATCCTGGAACTCCGCGCGATCTTCCTCGCGCTCAGAGCGTTCTGCCCTCTGCTAGCGGGTCATCCGATTCGAGTCGAATCGGACAATGTGACAGCTGTAGCCTATATCAATCGGTCGGGGGGCACCCGCAGCAAAGCGACTTATCTCGAGGCCCACAAGATCCTCAGCTGGGCCGAATCGTCGGGATCAGTGATATCAGCGGTACACATACCGGGGGTAGAGAACTGGGCAGCAGACTTTCTGAGTCGCCAAGGCCTGGCTGCCGGAGAATGGTCTCTCCACCCAGATGTGTTTCTACACATCTGCACTCGCTGGGGCACACCAGACGTGGACCTAATGGCCTCAAGGTTTAATGCAAAGGTACCCGCGTTCATAGCCAGGTCACGCGACCCACAGTCAATCGACGCGGATGCTCTAGTCTGCTCCTGGCACCAAATCCGCCTGCCTTACATATTTCCACCTCTACCCCTGCTGCCGCGGGTAATCGGGAAGATGAAGGCAGAGGGAGTCCCGGTGATACTAATAGCACCGGACTGGCCCAGGCGCGCCTGGTACGCCAAATTAGTACAAATGCTCACAGACTCACCGTGACGCCTTCCAGACATCCCAGACTTGCTGACCCAAGGGCCCATTTCCCATCAGAACTCCAGAGCCCTGAAGCTGACGGCATGGCCATTGAGACCTGGGTATTAACAACAGCGGGATTCTCCCCCGCGGTTATTGCCACCATGATCAGCGCCCGAAAGCCTGCTTCATCCCGCATTTACCACCGTACGTGGAAAATCTTCCTTTCATGGTGCAGGGAAACTAACGTCCAGCCTATGCCTCTGGCCATCCCCAGAATTCTCGACTTTCTACAGTCTGGCTTGCAAGCGGGGTTGGCTCTCAGTTCCCTTAAAGGGCAGGTCTCAGCGCTCTCAATCTTCTACCAATGCCACCTGGCTCAAAAACCGCAAGTCAAGACCTTCCTCCAGGGCGTTTCCCATCTAGTTCCCCCGTACAAACGGCCGCTGGAACCATGGGACCTCAACCTCGTTCTGGATGGTCTCCAGAGGTCTCCTTTTGAACCCCCTCAAGGAATCTTCCCTTGCTCTTCTGTCCTGGAAGGTAACATTCCTGGTGGCAATTACGTCCATCAGACGGGTTTCGGAGCTAGCAGCACTCTCTTGCAGCGAGCCTTTTCTGATCTTTCACCAGGACAAGGTGGTTCTGCGCCTCCTTCCGGATTTCCTTCCAAAGGTTCTTACCCAGTTTCATTTGAACGAGGACATTGTTCTGCCTTCCTTTTGTCCACACCCGGTTCATAGGGTGGAAAGGTCTCTGCATTCGTTAGACCTCGTCAGAGCTCTCAGATATTACATATCCAGGACAGCCCCCTTTAGGAAAACGGACTCTTTGTTCGTCATTCCTGAGGGGCCTAAGAAGCGACAGGCAGCTTCAAAGGCGACTCTGGCTCGCTGGATTCGCTCTGCGATCCAGGAAGTCTACCACTGGCAACTCAAGCCCATTCCTAGTAGGCTGCGGTCTCATTCCACGCGAGCAGTTGGCGCTTCGTGGGCCATTCGGCATCAGGCTTCAGTGGAACAGGTGTGTAAGGCTGCGACCTGGTCTAGCCTACATACGTTTTCAAAGCATTACAGAGTCCATACCCAGGTTTCAACTGAGGCAAATCTGGGTAGGAAAATTCTGCAAACTGCAGTAGAGCACCTCTCTCAGTAGGCGCTCCAGGCTGTCTGGGACTGGTTCCTAGTCCTTGGGTTATGTTGTCTTCTTTTGTTTCCCACCCATGGACTGCTTTAGGACGTCCCATGGTCCTGTGTCCCCCAATGAGGCGTCAGAGAAAAACGGATTTTTGTGTACTCACCGTAAAATCGTTTTCTCTGAGCCATCATTGGGGGACACAGCACCCACCCTGTTGCCCTGTTGGGCCTTGGTTCTCTCAGTACCTTATTTGGTTATGACTCTTCTTTTCTCATGTTCCTCTGTTGAGAAGTTTTTTTTTTTTACTGTTTTTTTCTCCTACTGCTTGTGTACTAAAACTGAGGTTGCCTGGCCCGGCCAGGGTGTGTATACTGCAGAGGAGGAGCTATGCTTTTGCATCTACTTAGTGTCCTCCTATTGATAGGCAGCATAACACCCATCGTCCTATGTCCCCCAATGATGGCTAAGAGAAAACGATTTTACGGTGAGTACACAAAAATCCGTTTTTTGTGAGTTAAAACATTTTTAAAAAACATGTTTTACCTCACACAAGGAATCTGCTCTGATCCTGTGCTGTACTATCTGTATACTCTTTTGCTTCTTCCCTAACCCAGGAGCTATGATCAGACTATATCTCTGTACAGTCAGACACGGCCATTACACAGTACACAGCAGGGGCACATATATAAGATTATCTCGGCACAAGAACATTTTTCTTAAACATCCAATTGTGGAATTTTCAATATTATTCCAAGATCTATTGATTTTAAAATGAACTTGACCATAAAGTTGTTTTTGGGAAAACCCCCTTTAAGTTTTGTGGATGCAACGTGAAAAAAGAGGTGTAAAAGTTCACAGGTATACTTTTTCAAGACACTGTATATATGGTCCAGTTGTAATGAAAATACTAAAAGCAGTGTCTCTAATGTGCTGTCTGTCTGATCCGCAGGTCACTATAGTGGAGAAGGCCGATAGCTCCAACGTGCTTCCCAGGCCATTGTCCATCAGTACTAAGGGGAAAATGACTTTTCTGTTCGCCAATCTTAAAGACAGGAACTTTCTAGTCCAGCGCATCTCAGATTTCCTGCAAAAGACCTCACTGCAAAGGGCTGGAGGAGACGGAGGTTGGGAGCAATGGACGGCCATGCGGAAAGGAAGCAGTGGGAATGGCGCATATGAGGTGAGGAGAGCTCTAATTATTACTATGAAAACTTTGTTATTAAACCTATATCTCACAATGCTATGCTGCAATGAGGAGAACAAGGAACATGGCAAGAATGAAACGTGCATAAGTGAGCTCCAGATGTACTGATTCGTTTTCCAGTTAATCGTTTCAAGATTGGACATTTATCAAGTCCTATTAAACAAGGAGTCTTTACTAATTATTTTTAACATCTCTTCCCGATAGATGCCAAAGCTTGATCCCAGCAGCCCCACTGGTGACGGACCTGGCAATTCTCAGAAAAGTAACAATACGGATGCTCCCACAGCCTGTCATGGGCTCCTGAAACTCTTCCCCAGAGAAACCACTGAAGAACAGGGTCCGAAATGGGTAATTAGATGTCTGTTCTGTTATCAAGCTATAAAGGACCCTTTTGTTTACAGTTCTTCATACTTCTATAAAAAAAAAAAACATGTAAAAACTAAAACTTAGCCACAAAAATGGCCAGTTTTATGTGAGCCAAACAGCAAGGCAACCTCTTTTTGTTGGGTCTCTATCAAACTAATGTCTCTTTGGGTTACAAAATGTACAATTTATGGGTGGACAGCAGGTTCCTGTCTGCCTGTAAATTGTAGGTTTTTTTAACCCAAACAGAGGCATTAGTTATAGGGGTCCAACACAAAACGGTTGCCTTGCTGTTGCCTGTTGGACTCACGTAAAACTGGCCATTTTTGTGGCTAAGTATCTCAATTTTTACATGGTTTTTCATAGCAGTAATGTGTATATGTAACATATATAATATATTTATATATACATTTATATATGATCAAAGAGATCCATATGGCAAAGGGTTGGCTGTAAAGCACAGCATTATAGTATCATCGTTCCAGCTATTTTCACTGCCGTTTCATTGATACAAGGTTAAGGTGCATTCACACATCTATGTTACCACCCCTCATGTCATTCTAGTTTTGTCAAGGTAGAGATTTTGGGCAAAGATAGCTAATGAGTCTTTAAATTTACCAAGTATGAAAATACCCAAGAAATAGACGTGATTGAAATGTATAAACATTTTATTTTCAATAAATTCATAGGTTATAACATGAAAAATGAAAAAAAGGAAGAACCAGAGTATGAGGAGTGATGAAGGGGAAGAAACCCCACGTGACCCAGGAAGGATACCAGATCTCACAAGTGATCTGCACAAGTGCCTGGATAGGCAGCTAAATGCCCAAATGCAAGTGCAAAAAGTTGCTGGCAAGGAGATAAAAAAGGTCTCAATACATAGCCTAACAATACATAGCCAAATTTGACCCAGGTATGCACGTGGGGACCAGTCCCCACGTGCATCCCTGGGTCAAATTTGGTGATCTGCTAGCTGGGTAAGTCATTCTGCCTGGTTAGGCTATGCATTGAGACCTTTTTTTTTTATCTCCTTGCCAGCAACTTTTTGCACTTGCATTTGGGCATTTAGCTGCCTATCCAGGCACTTGTGCAGATCACTTGTGAGATCTGGTATCCTTCCTGGGTCACGTGGGGTTTCTTCCCCTTCATCACTCCTTATACTCTGGTTCTTCCTTTTTTTCATTTTTCATGTTATACCCTATGAATTTATTGAAAATAAAATGTTTATACATTTCAATCACGTCTATTTCTTGGGTATTTTCACACTTGGTAAATTTAAAGACTCTTTAATCTAAGATTGTAGCATATTCTGAGTTGTTGCCTATTATATGTTACCTACAGTTCCTATATGCTTTATAAAGATAGCTAATGGTATCTTCATACAGGGAATCTAGAGACCGATGCCGTATTAGCTGTATATCAGTGCCGATATATCAATGTATCAGACAATGAACATACAGACATGTTCTCTCCTTCAGCCAGCGTCATCAACTGAACTCGTGTATTTTGTAAAAAAAAATTAATTATACAAAATGCCACTTCGGCCTTGAAGCTAAACCGGGAGTAAGGAGTATTCCACTCCTTAATTTCTCTCAGCATATTATAAAACACATTTTTGTTCCTTGTACATTCTTTCTGTGTGAACACTGCTAAGACACTTACTCATCATTAAAAGACTTCCATCGTTTGTACATCTGTTCACTTATTCTTGGTAACCCCTTCATGACTATACAGCTTTGAATTATATTATAAGGCTGTACAATTGCTACATAGACACATAGATAATTATGCAACTACATCTATATTTTGATTTACATACACAGATATTCTTATTACGTATAAACAAACACGCTATAGCTCAGACCACCTTCACAGTTTCATGTATTTTTCTTCATCGTTCCTATGGGAGACCCAGACCATGGGTGTATAGCTTCTGCCTCTGGAGGACTCACAAAGTACTACACTAAAAAGTGTAGCTCCTCCCTCCGAGCATATACACCCCCTGGATAACCAAATATAGCCAGTTCAATGCTTTGTGTTCAGGAGGCACACATCCACACATGCATTCTCATCTGATTTTTGATAAAGAATTTGAAGAAAAGCGGGTCCAAGCCTGGACTCCCGGCATGTCCCTTCTCACCCCACTGTGTCGGCGGTGTTGTTAAGGTTGATTGCAAGGCTGGAGCCTTACATGCCGCGCTCCTTCACCATCCCTCGGGCTCTGGCTTGAAGTGGGAGCCAGCACGGTTCTCACTGCCTTGCAGGAGACCGGTCTCCATCCGCAGCCCTTTCAGGATCCTGCCGGACGGAGCACTCATCCCTCAGGGACCTGGCCCTGCGTCTCACAAGCTAAGTATTTGAGACGTTATTTGGGGGTCCCTTGTACTTTATTGTTGGGGAAAGTGTGTTATTTAACTTTTGTGACTTTTCCGGCCGGTTCTCTGGTTTTCACCTGAGAACCGCGCCGAGGGTGCCTGCGCGCCGGCCGCATTGTAAAATCTAGGCCCCGGCTTCGCCTGAGGCCTAGTTTTGTTTTCACTGCCCCTGCATGTCAGTCATGCAGAGGGACAGTGCGGCTCCGCCCACCGGCCGTTCAGCACAGGGGAGGACACTCCTCTCTAAGGAGATGTTTCCCTCCCCTGTATATCTCCTTGGCCCTCCGGATCCCGCTCTTTGACTAGGCTCCGCCCCCTCTCCTCGCTCCGGCGCCATTTTATCAGCGTTCTCACACCGATCGGCGCTGACTGCAGCATCTCTGCTAATCTGTCTGGGGGTCCGAGCTGTGGGATCCGGAGGGCACACAAACTGTCTGGTAAGCCACAACCTCCGGTTGTGGACCTTTTTATACACTCTGGGGGTCATTCTCGCTCAGAGCCCCCACCTCAGCAGCATGTCTCACACTAGGAGCAAGGCTGCAAGGCTGTACTCTATATGCACTGCATGTAAGCTCGTACTGCCTGAACCGAGCACTTATCCACATTGTGACGCCTGCTCTAACATGGTGGTGCCTCAGCCTGGAGTTTCCCCAGTGGTCCCTCCGGCTGCTCCGGCCCCGGTGGCTGAACCCCCGGCTTGGGTAGAATCCTTCTCTAACTCTATCTCCCAGTCCTTTGCCGACTCCATGGGAGAGTTGTCCCGGACTCTGCTGAGCATGCATCAGCCCCCTTCTCAGGGCGCCTCTGCTGCTACGGCTCGCTCTGCAGAGCTCACAGAGGATTCTTGCCCTGCCCCCAGACCCCGTCCTCCTAAAAGGAGACGCAGGGTCCCCTCTCCTTCCTCGTCCCGCGGCTCTGATTCACGGGCTGACTCGCAGGACGAGGAGGATGTCTTTACTGGGGGCTCGGACGCTACCTCCATGTGCCCCATTGATCTGACCGAGGGTGACGCAGATGTTAGTGATTTGATTGCGTCCATTAATTCTGTACTGGACCTCAATCCACCAGTATCAGAGGAGCAACCCTCTCTGGCAGAAAAACACCAGTTTACCTTGCCTAAGAGAACAACGAGTGTTCTTTAACCACTCCAGTTTTCAGGCCACTGTGACCAAGCCCAGGGCCTGTCCTGACAAACGCTTCCCAAAGCGTGGTTCTGATGGCCGTTTTCCCTTTCCACCAGAAGTGGTCAAGGAGTGGGCTCAATCACCAAAGGTAGACCATCCGGTGTCTAGACTCTCAGCCCGGACAGTTGTTTCAGTGGCTGATGGCACCTCACTTAAGGATCCCACTGACCGCCATGTTGACCTTCTGGCCAAATCTGTATATGAGGCGGCAGGGGCCTCGTTCTCCCCAGCTTTTGCAGCAGTGTGGGCTCTCAAGGCCATCTCTGCTTCTCTGGAGGAGATGCATTCCCTCACCAGGGAATCTATGCCTGAAATGGTTGCCTTAACTTCCCAGGCTTCAGCCTTTTCATCCTACGCCATGTCTGCCATGCTGGAGGCTTCTCACCGCACTGCGGTGGCTTCGGCTAATTCCCTCGCTATCCGCAGGATCTTGTGGCTTAGAGAGTGGAAGGCAGACGCTTCTTCAAAGAAGTTCCTTGCTGGGCTCCCATTTGCTGGGTCCAGGCTGTTCGGTGAACAACTGGATGAGATTATTAAGGAAGCTACTGGCGGGAAGAGTACTTCCTTGCCACAGACTAAAACCAGGAAACCTGTCCAGGGCAGGAACCAGTCGAGGTTTCGTTCCTTTCGTTCCTCTAACTGGTCGTCCTCTAAGCCCTCGGCCTCGTCCACTAACTCAGCCAAGGACCAGAAGCCCAACTGGCGCACGAAGCCACGTCCTCAGAAGTCCGCAGGAGCTGCTGCCACCAAGGCAGCCTCCTCTTGACTATCTGGCCGAGCCAGCAACGTCCTTGGTCGGTGGCAGGCTCTCCCACTTTGGCGACGCTTGGTTTCAACACGTCTCCGATCAGTGGGTGTGGGATATCATCTCCCACGGCTACAGGATAGAATTCTCTTCCAGCCCGCCAAACAGATTTTTTCTGTCAACTCCCCCCTGCTCCAAGGCCGCCGCCTTCTCTCAGGCTGTGGCATCCTTGCAGGCCAACGGAGTAATTGTACCGGTTCCCGCCCGGGAGGTTTCTACTCAAATCTCTTCCTAGTCCCCAAAAAGGACGGTTCCTTCCGGCCCATCCTGGATCTCAAGCTTCTCAACAAGCATGTTCAGGTGCGGCATTTTCGCATGGAGTCTCTACGATCAGTCATTGCCTCAATGACCCAAGGAGATTTCCTGGCATCCATCGACATCAGAGATGCCTATCTGCATGTGCCAATTGCAGTTTCACACCAGCGTTGGCTACGTTTTGCAATCGGAGAGGAACACTTCCAATTCGTGGCTCTCCCCTTCGGGTTAGCCACGGCTCCTCGAGTATTCACCAAGGTCATGGCAGCAGTGGTTGCGGTTCTGCACCTCCAGGGGTTGGCAGTGATTCCTTACCTGGACGACCTTCTAGTCAAGGCTTCATCCAGTGCAGACTGTCAGCGGAGTGTCTCGCTCACTCTCACCACTCTTGTTCAATTCGGGTGGCTTGTCAATCTGCCCAAGTCCACTCTGACTCTGACCCAGAAACTCATGTACCTAGGGATGCAATTCGAAACTCTGCCGGCACTTGTCAAGCTGCCCTTAGTCAAACAGCAGTCCCTCCATCTGGCGGTGCGCTCTCTGCTGAGGCCCCGCCGTCATTCCATCAGGCACCTAATGCAGGTGCTGGGTCAGATGGTGGCGTCAATGGAAGCGGTTCCCTTTTGCCCAATTCCATCTGCGTCCTCTGCAGCTGGACATTCTCCGCTGTTGGGACAAGCGGACTTCTTCCTTGCACAGGTTGGTGGCTCTGTCGCCACAGACCAGGGGCTCTCTTCAGTGGTGGCTTCGGCCCCTCTCTCTGTCTCAGGGACGCTCCTTCCTGGCCCCGTCCTGGGTGATCCTCACCACGGATGCCAGTCTATCCGGCTGGGGAGCAGTATATCTCCACCACCGAGCACAGGGCACTTGGACTCCGTCCGAATCAGCTCTCTCGATCAATGTGCTGGAAATCAGAGCTGTGCTCCTAGCTCTCGTAGCCTTTTCACCACCTGTTGGCGGGCAAGCACATCAGAGTCCAGTCAGACAAAGCGACAGCAGTTGCCTACATCAATCACCAGGGCGGGACTCGCAGCCGCCTGGCAATGTTGGAGGTTCAACGCATCCTTCAGTGGACGGAGGACTCCAAGTCCACCATATCCGCAGTCCACATCCCAGGCGTAGAAAACTGGGAAAACGGTAATAGAAAATGAATGGGACTCAGCACCAATATGGATGAATAAAAATCTTCATGCTTTATTTGAAAAGTTTAAAAAATATGGAAAGGGTCACAAATCATCCAAAATCGCCATGCGACTTGTCGTGCGGCTTGACGCGTTTCGGACACAAAAGGGGGAATTTAAAAACAGTCCTTAATCATAAGACAGCGGTTGCCTACATCAATCACCAGGGCGGGACTCGCAGCCGCCTGGCAATGTTGGAGGTTCAACGCATCCTTCAATGGACGGAGGACTCCAAGTCCACCATATCCGCAGTCCACATCCCAGGCGTAGAAAACTGGGAGGCAGATTATCTCAGCCGTCAAACCGTGGACAGCGGCGAGTGGGCTCTGCATCCGGCAGTGTTTCGGTCAATCTGCCGCAAGTGGGGCACTCCGGAAGTGGATCTAATGGCATCCCGGCACAACAACAAGGTCCCGGTTTACGTGGCTCGCTCTCACGATCCTCAGGCCTTTGCAGCGGACGCTCTGGTTCAAGACTGGTCCCAGTTTTGTCTGTCCTACGTGTTTCCCCCTCTAGCTCTCTTGCCCAGAGTCCTGCGCAAGATCAGAATGGAGGGCCGTCGGGTCATCCTCATTGCTCCAGACTGGCCCAGGCGAGCTTGGTACCCAGACCTGCTCCATCTGTCCGTAGAGGTGCCGTGGCATCTCCCGGACCGTCCAGACCTTCTCTCACAAGGTCCGTTTTTCCGCCAGAATTCTGCGGCTCTCAGATTGACGGCGTGGCTCTTGAGTCCTGGATCTTAACGACTTCTGGTATTCCTCCTGAAGTCATCTCCACTATGACTCGGGCTCGGAAGTCTTCCTCGGCCAAAATCTATCACAGGACCTGGAGAATTTTCCTGTCCTGGTGTCGCTCTTCCGGCCATGCTCCTTGGCCTTTTTCCTTGCCGACCCTCCTGTCCTTTCTACAGTCCGGTCTGCAGCTAGGGCTATCCCTCAATTCTCTCAAGGGACAGGTCTCGGCTCTGTCAGTGTTGTTCCAGCGGCGTATCGCCCGGCTGGCTCAGGTGCGCACCTTCATGCAGGGCGCGTCTCACATCATTCCGCCTTACCGGCGGCCCTTGGATCCCTGGGACCTCAATCTGGTCCTCACGGCCTTGCAGAAACCCCCCTTTGAGCCCCTTAGGGAGGTCTCTTTGTCTCGTCTTTCACAGAAAGTGGTCTTTCTAGTGGCCATAACTTCCCTCAGGAGAGTCTCTGATTTGGCTGCGCTCTCTTCGGAGTCACCTTTTTTGGTTTTTCATCAAGACAAGGTGGTTCTCCGTCCGACTCCGGACTTTTTCCCTAAGGTGGTATCTCCTTTCCACCTTAACCAGGACATTTCATTGCCTTCCTTTTGTCCGGCTCCTGTTCATCGCTTTGAAAAAGCGCTGCATACTTTAGATCTGGTGCGGGCGCTCTGGATCTATGTGTCACGCACCGCTGTTCTTAGGCGGTGCACCTCTCTTTTTGTGCTAACCACAGGCCGGCGCAAGGGCCTCTCTGCTTCTAAACCGACTCTGGCTCGTTGGATTAGGTCGGCCATTTCTGATGCCTACCAGTGTACTAAAGTGCCTCCCCCGCCGGGGATCAAGGCACACTCGACCAGAGCTGTCGGTGCCTCTTGGGCTTTTAGGCACCAGGCTACGGCTCAGCAGGTCTGTCAGGCGGCCACTTGGTCTAGTCTGCACACCTTTTCGAAGCACTACCAAGTGCATGCTCATGCTTCGGCAGATGCGAGCTTGGGCAGACGCATCCTTCAGGCGGCTGTCGTCCATTTGTGAAGTTGGGTTTCGCCTACTTCTCAGTTTCTGTTTATTTCCCATCCATGGACTGCTTTGAGACGTCCCATGGTCTGGGTCTCCCATAGGAACGATGAAGAAAAAGAGAATTTTGTTTACTTACCGTAAATTCTTTTTCTTATAGTTCCGTAATGGGAGACCCAGCACCCTCCCTGTTGCCTTTTGGCAGTTTCTTGTTCCGCGTGTTATCACCGGCTGTTGTTGTAGACAGAGGCTCCGGTTGTTTCGGTTGTTTTGCTCTATATCTACTTGTGGGTGGCTATTCTCCTTCAGCTTTTGCACTAAACTGGCTATATTTGGTTATCCAGAGGTTATATATGCTCGGAGGGAGGAGCTACACTTTTGAGTGTAGTACTTTGTGTGTCCTCCGGAGGCAGAAGCTATACACCCATGGTCTGGGTCTCTCATTACGGAACTATAAGAAAAAGAATTTACGGTAAGTAAACAAAATTCTCTTTTTTTTTTTTTTATTCTTTTCACTGAAGCAGGTAGACTTCCTAAACTTTATATATTGACTATTACTAATGGATCAGTTTAATAATGGATGACGCTCGGATGGAAGGTTGCAATGCACAGTATGTCTTCTGTGTTTCATCCATAGCCTTTAATGGCTGAGTCTGATCCACAAAACTGATGAGGAAATGCTCGGACTCTCGCAGATCCATTTTTAAAACGTGTGTTTATAGATCAATGAAACTTTCTATGCATCCTTGAGTTGTCTGAGAAAAATAATGGACAGTACACAGATGTCACATGGATGTGTGAATGCAGCCTTATACAAACAAGAGGCTTGGCTATGGGGCAGTATTGGTATATTGACAGTTAACTGCGCAATTCATGACCCATATACATAGAACAAAGCACTTGAGGACATGCATAACTAAACCATGGTAATAAACATGTCCCTGCATTTCATCCAAAGCTTATTTGCAGCAATAGCATGAAATATAGAAATAGAAACGTTTGCATTTTATATTCAGTTGGTAAGACAAATGGGGTATGTTTTTTACTTTTTGCAGGCTAAGGAGAAAATGAAGGAAGAGTCCTGGAACATTCACTTCTTTGAGTATGGCCGTGGCATGTGCATGTATCGCACATCTAAGACACGGGACCTGGTGCTGAAAGGAATCCCGGAGAACTTGCGAGGAGAGCTCTGGCTCTTGTTCTCAGGTCAGCTATAAACCTTACTTTTATTTATTATTATTTTTTTTTTTTTTTTTTTTTTTAAACTTAAAGGGAAGCTGTCAGGTGCAATATGCACCCAGAACCACAAGCAGTTGTGTGTGCATATTTCTAATCCCTGCCTAACTGTCCCTGTATATAGTAGCATAAATAAAGAGATCTTTAGAAAAAGCATTTCTAAAGATCCTTTATGATATGCTAATGAGGCCAGGGACTAGTCACAAGGGTGTTAGTTCCTGCACTCATTTCACCCTCTTAGCATTTTAGCACGCCCACAGGGGTATGTTAACATGATGATATTCTATGCAGTGTCATCAGCGATAATGCCCGTACTTGTGTCCGCTGTGACTACTGATCCGAATGCCAGGCACTTCCGGTTATGCGCAGTATGAAGCTGAGTGTACGCGTCTTGGCTTCAGAGAGGTCTACTGCGCATGACCGGAAGTGCCAGGACTTCTGATCAGCGGTGACAGCGGACACAGATACGCGTGTCACCGTTGATGACGCTGCATTGAATAGCATGTTGGCACGTCCCTATGAGTGTGCTAAGAGTGGAATCAGCGCAGGAACTAACTCCCCTGCGACTAGCCCCTGCGCTCATTAGCAATATTATAAAGGATCTTTAGAAATACCTTTTCTAAAGATCTTTTATGTATGCTACTAGATACAGGGACAATAAGGCAGGGATTAGCAATATGCACCCAGAACTGTTCGTGGATCTGGCTGCATATTGCACCTGACAGGTTCCCTTTAAATGCATTTAAAGGGGTTGTCCACTACTTGGACAACCCCCTTCTCATTGCCCATGCGAGACCCCATAAATATAACAAAGCCTGTACTCTCCTCTGATGCCGGCTTGGTTAAAGCGATGTCAGAACTTGCTATTGGGACCTATGTGAAATTATGACATGATAGCTCCGAGACCAGTCAGCGCTGGCATCCTTCTCCCCGCCAGGGAGTGGCAGGCATCGCACTCACTTCCTGTTAATCATATGAAGGCGGGTAGAAGGAAGCCGGCGCTGGTTGGTCACAGGGCTCACGTGTCATAACAATATCACATGAGCCCCAGGGACGCGAGTTCCAAAATCGCTGGAACCGTTCCGGCATCAGTGGTGAGTAGTATAGGTTTTATTTTTATGGGGGCAAACATGGGGAATTTAACTAATGCTAAAATTAATTTTTGCAATTTGGGTTTATCAGCACATCAGGACGGTCTAACAGAGAGATTGTAACTCTTTACCTGTCTCTTTCTGAGCTTGTCTCAGCTGATTTATGACCATAGAACACATCAAAGTTGAAGCCGCGAAACAAAAAGGAAACCGTGCAAAATATTTACCAAAACTCAATTGTAGAAATTACTTTTAGTCCAAAATACATGCATTTAAGTGAGCAGATTGGGGAGTATATCCGCAGAACCCCTTACCAGATGCTATTTGTATCTATTTGTATCAATGCCAGATACCGTAGCCATAGGGTCAGATACATAATTATCTATGTAGACCTGAGAAACAGTTGACAGCACTTCTACAGAAACCGATGAGACGTGTTTGTTTACAGCCACTGTAACCATTTATTTTTTTTTTCCTTTTCTGTTTTATATGCATAGGGGCCTTAAATGAGATGGCAACTCACCCTGGTTATTATGCCGACCTAGTAGAAAAATCCACTGGAAAATGTAACCTTGCAACAGATGAGATAGAACGTGACCTCCATCGCTCTATGCCCGAGCACCCTGCGTTCCAGAATGAGCTAGGGATAGCTGCGTTACGTCGCGTGCTGACCGCATATGCCTTCCGCAACCCAAATATTGGGTACTGCCAGGTAGGACTGCAATACCAATTTCAGAGATAAGGAAACTGACTTACTTTTTTTTCTGCTTTTTTTTTTTTACCATATGGATTGTTTATGAACAAAAGTGATAATAAACTCCCGTCCTATCCCTCTGCAGGCCATGAATATAGTGACCTCTGTGCTGCTTCTGTACTGCAATGAGGAAGAGGCGTTTTGGCTGCTGGTGTCTTTGTGTGAGCGGATGCTTCCAGATTATTACAACACCCGGGTTGTCGGTAAGGGAACAACAGCAGCTGTTTCATTGAAATAATAAACTGTAGCTTCCATTAGGGAACCTGCACTTATTATGTATTGTGATCCACTAGCAAATAATCAAATCCTTCACATCTTTGCAGTCAGGATGCCCTTGGGCTGTTTTATGACAGCCTGTGTTTGCTGTTCTGTAAGCAGAATGCAGGTTCAAGTGAGTTTTAGCTCTTAAGGGGGTGTTACACGCAGCGATATCGCTAGCGAGCGTACCCGCCCCCGTCGTTTGTGCGTCACGGGCAAATCGCTGCCCGTGGCGCACAAAATCGTTAGGACCCATCACACATACCTGCCTAGCGACGTCGCTGTGTCCAGCGAACCGCCTAATTTCTAAGGGGGTGGTTCGTTCGGCGTCACAGCGACGTCACTAAGCGGCCGCCCAATAGAAGCGGTGGGGCGGAGATGAGCGGGACGTAACATCCCGCCCTCCCCCTTCCTTCCTCATTGCCGGCGGCTGCAGGTAAGCTGTATTTCGGCGCTCCCGAGGTGTCACACATAGCGATGTGTGCTGCCTTGGGAACGCCGAACAACCTGCGAGATCAACAATCAACGATTTTTTTGAAAAGGAACAACGTGTCAACAATGGACGATAAGGTGAGTATTTTCCATCGTTAATTGTCATTCCTTACTGTCACACGCAACGACGTCGCTAACTATTCCGGATGTGCTTCACAGAATCCGTGACCCCGGCGATATATCGTGAGATACGTCGTTGTGTGTAACGAGGCCTTTAGGATGGAATCTCCGCAGATGTGAAAATCTTCAAAACGCCTAAAAATGCTTGCAGATGTTTTCCTGTAAATGTGAAGGGAGTGCAGCAGAGTGGTCCCGTGGTCGCAGAGTGGTCCCAGCGCCTGTGGCCGCTGAGTGCCCCCTCCACTTGGCTTCCATCTGGTAAATAATTTGCCTTTGAGAACATTGACCCCTTAATAATCAGGGACTTATGTCCCTGGTCATTTCGTGGGAATCCCCCACTGGCTGCTGCGGTGAGTCATTGGGGATCCATGCACATGTCAGCTGATTTCATCACTAGAGAGTAGAATATTCGATTACAGTAATCAATACCAAAATGTATATAATTGATACAAACATAAAATAATCAAAATAGTGTATATATAGTGTAATAACAGGTCAAAATGCTTAAATGGGAAAGAATTAGTGCTTGCTAGTAAAAGGTCAGTACTAAACAGTAGAGGCCTGTAAGAGACATATAATTCAATATAACATTTAATACATTTAATGAGCCAGAGACAGCTAATGATACTGGTCTGATATGCGTAAAAGCAAAGCCTTAAAGGGAATCTGTCAGCAGGTTTTTGCTACCTCATCTAAGAGCAGCATGATGTAGGTAAAGAGATCCTGAGTTCAACCATGTATTACTTAGATTAGTGGCTGCAGCAATTCTGACACAGTGAAAGATTTTTAGATTCTGGATGTAGCAGGACTGGGTGATCTGTCCCTGCCCACCTGGGGCTTTGTGTACATTTCCATATACAGAACCTGCTAATCACAGAAGGGGCGGAGTTAGACTAGAGCTCAGGCAGCTGAGACCCACTAATGATAAAGATAAAAGGCTTCTACTAACATTGCAGGTAAACAAAAACGGACTGTGAGACAAGACACGCAGGGCTGAATGTTCTAATTCTTACAGCATGCTTCTTCTGATTACATTTCAGAAACCTGCTGACAGTCCCTTTTTAAATCATGTATAAGAATAGGTACTAGTATACACTATCACACAAAAATAACCATGATATAGATGCCATTCCCACTGGGATGGTGCCGATGCACGTTTCAACCCTTCTTTGTCAAAGGGTAACATCATCTCTACAGAAGTCCACCTCTCACTTGAATTTTATTAGAAGTAGTGTCGAGACAGAGTGGGGCATGCGTCTCGTTACAGCCATCTCCACTGCACCCAGTGCCAAGCCGCGCTGCACTTGATCTATGGCATCAACCCATGGAACATCGTCACAAAAGCTCCAGAAGGCAGGACCAAAAGTGACCCATGTGCATAGAAACCAACATGTATACTAATTGTCCAGGCAGCTATACAAATGTGGCGCCTTTCTAAAAGTTAACCCCTTCAGCCCACAGGCACTTTCCGTTTTTTGCATTTTTGTTTTTTGCTCCCCTTCTTCCGAGAGGCGTAACTTTTTTTATTTCTTTATCGTTCCTTTGGGAGACCCAGACCTTGGGTGTTTAGCTTCTGCCTCCGGAGGACACACAAAGTACTACACCTAAAAGTGTAGCTCCTCCCTCTGAGCTTATACACCCCCTGGTGAGCCAGTCCCAGCCAGTTTATCGCTTTGTGTTCAGGAGGCATACATCCACACATGCATTCTCATATGATTTTCCTTTTTGGAATGAGATTGAAGAAGTGCGGGTCCACGTCTGGACCCACGGCATGTCCCTTCTCACCCCACTGTGTCGGTGGTGTTGTAAGGTTGATTTCCAAGGCTGGAGACTTACATGCCGTGCTCCTTCACCATCCCTCCTGGGCTCTGGCTTGAAGTGGGAGCCAGCGCGGTCTCCATGCCTGGCAGGAGACCGGTCTCCATCCGCAGCCATTTAGGACCCTGCTGGACCGGAGCACTCATCCCCAGGGACCTGGCCCTGCGTCTCAGCAGCTAAGTACCTGAGACGTTTATATGTTGGGGGTCCCTGTGCTTTATTGTATGGGAAGAGTGTGCTTACTGTATTTATTTTGGCATTTCCGGCGGGTTCTCTAGCTTTCGCCCGAGAACCGCGCCGATGGTGCCTGCGCGTCGGCCTCGCCGCTCAAATTTAGGCCCCGGCTTTGCCGGAGGCCTAGTTTCTGTTCACTGCCCTCGCATGTCACTCATGCAGAGGGACAGGCACGGCTCCTTCTGGCGGCCGTCCTGCACAGGGGAGGGACACTCCCCACTGCTGTGCGTGTCTCCTCCCCTGCAGGTCTCTATGGCCCTCCAGATCCCGCTTTCCTACGGGAACGCCCCCAAGTCCCGCCCCCATTCTCCTCGCTCCGGCGGCCATTTTCTCAGACAGGGTTCATTCTGCGCTGGCCTGCACTCTGCATCCCTGCTGAGGTGCTGTGCATTGGGGGTCCGGGCTTCAGGATCTGGAGGGCACACAACACCGCTTCCAGCGGTCTGGTAAGCCACAACCGGTCTCTGGTTGTGGACCTCTGTATATACTCCCTGGGGTTCATTCTCTTTGTAGAGTCCCCACTCCAGCAGCATGTCTCACACGAGGAGCAAGGCTCCAAAGCTTTATACTGTATGCGCTGCATGTAAGCTCCTGCTGCCTGAACCGAGCACCTATCCACATTGTGATGTCTGCTCTAACTTGGCGGTGCCACAGCCTGGAGTCTCACCCCCAGTGGTCTCTCAGGCTGCTCCTGTACCTGTGGCTGAACCCCCGGCCTGGGTAGAATCCTTTTCTAGGTCTATCTCCCAGTCTTTTGCTGAGTCCATGGGACTTCTGTCCAGGACTTTGAATATGCATCAGCCCCCTTCACAGGGTGCCTCTACTGCTAAAGGTCCCTTAGGATCTCTATCATCTGACCTCCGTCCAACGGAGCTCACAGAGGATTCATCATCAGGGCCCAGACCCCGTCCTCCTAAGAGGAGACGCAGGGTTTCCTCTCCCTCCTAATCCCGCGGCTCTGATTCAAGAGCTGACTCGCAGGATGAGGAGGATGCCTTTACAGGGGGCTCGGAGGCTAACTCCATGTACCCCATTGATCTTTCCGAGGGTGACTCAGATCTTAGTGACTTGATTGCTTCCATTAATTCTGTACTGGATCTCAATCCGCCAGTATCAGAGGAGCAACCCTCTCTGGCAAAAAGCACCAGTTTACCTCGCCTAAGAGAGTAAAGAGTGTGTTCTTTAACCACTCCAGTTTTCAGACCGCTGTGACCAAACCCAGGGCCTGTCCTGACAAACGCTTCCCAAAGCGTGGTTCTGATGACCGTTTTCCCTTTCCACCTGAGGTGGTCAAGGAGTGGGCTCATTCCCCAAAGGTAGACCCTCCGGTGTCTAGGCTCTCAGCCCGGACCGTTGTGTCGGTGGCTGATGGCACCTCCCTTAAGGATTCCACTGACCGTCAGATTGACCTTCTGGCCAAATCCGTGTATGAAGCGGCGGGGGCCGCGTTTTCCCCAACTTTTGCAGCAGTGTGGGCTCTCAAAGCCATCTCTGCTTCTCTAGAGGAGATGCATTCCTTCACCAGGGAATCCATGCCCGAAATGGTTACCTTAACTTCCCAAGCTTCAGCTTTTTCATCTTATGCCATGTCTGCCATGCTGGAGGCTTCTCACCGCACTGCGGTGGCTTCGGCTAATTCCCTCGTTATCCGCAGGATCTTGTGGCTTCGAGAGTGGAAGGCAGATGCTTCTTCAAAGAAGTACCTTGCTGGGCTCCCTTTTGCGGGGTCCCGGCTGTTCGGAGAACAGCTGGATGAAATTATTAAGGAAGCTACTGGCGGGAAGAGTACTTCCATGCCACAAACCAAAACCAGGAAACCTGCCCAGGGTAGGAATCAGTCGAGGTTTCGCTCCTTTCGTTCCTCCAACTGGTCGTCCTCTAAGCCCTCGGCCTCATCCACGAACTCAGCTAAGGACCAGAAATCCAACTGGCGCCCAAAGGCGCGTCCGCAGAAGACCGCAGGAGGTGCTGCCACTAAGGCAGTTTCCTCGTGACTATCTGCCCGCTCCAGCAACGTCCTTAGTCGGTGGCAGGCTCTCCCACTTTGGCGACGCTTGGTTTCAACACGTCTCCGATCAGTGGGTGAGAGATATCATCTCCCACGGCTACAGGATAGAATTCTCTTCCAGACCGCCAAACAGATTTTTCTTTTTCGCTCTATTGGGAGACCCAGACAATTGGGTGTATAGGCTATGCCTCCGGAGGCCGCACAAAGTACTACACTTAAAAGTGTTAAGCCCCTCCCCTTCTGCCTATACACCCCCCGTGCTCCCACGGGCTCCTCAGTTTTTGCTTTGTGCGAAGGAGGTCAGACACGCACAGCACAGCTCCACAGATTAGTCAGCAGCAGCTGCTGACCATGTCGGATGGAAGAAAAGTGGGCCCATATAGGGCCCCCAGCATGCTCCCTTCTCACCCCACTCTTGTCGGCGGTGTTGTTAAGGTTGAGGTATCCATTGCGGGTACAGAGGCTGGAGCCCACATGCTGCTTTCCTTCCCCATCCCCCTCAGGGCTCTGGGTGAAGTGGGATCTTATCGGTCTCCAGGCACTGAGACCGTGCTTCATCCACAACTCCTGTGGAGCCTGATGGATAGGAGCCGGGTACCGTTCAGGGACATGGCCCTGCATCTTGGAGGTATTCTGTATCCCTGTGGGGACCGCGCACGGCATCACCTCAGCTTTGCTGGGTGTGCTAGTGCACCGGGGACCGCGGCGCTGACCGGGTCTATATGTGCCATTACACACTCAGCGTCGCTGAGTGTGTTTATATGTAGGACCGCACTAACCGCCGCTGCCATGGGAGACTGCGGCGCGGCTGGGACTTGTAGTTCGCCGGGGACTTTCACGCCGGCCGCGCTTTTACGGCGGCCGCGTTTATACTAGAGTCCCCGGCTTGCTTGCGGCCTAGTTTTCCCTTTCTCCCGCCCTCAGCCCTGACAGGCAGGGGAAGGGCGGGACGCTGCAGAGCGAGCAGCACTGAGGGCTGGAGTATGATTTACATACTCCACCCCCCTCACTGTGCGCAGTGTGAGCACCAGTTCCCGCACTTTCTCGGCCACGCCCCCAGCTCCCTCCTCTCGTCAGGACGCCGCAGCCATTCCTGTCAGCTCCTCGGACGCTGCAGAGGGGGACAAATCCTGGGAGACCCAGACACGGTCTCTGGTGGCCTCACAACCGCTTTAGGCGGCTGGTAAGCAGCACCTGTTGGTGCTAGCCCCATGGTGCTGTAGTATATTGGTACATTATTTGTGTATTGTATATACTTTACATTGTATGAGCACAGTTCATTCTGGCTATATACCCTATTGTGTTACTCAGGGAAAACTATAGCATGGCGCCCACAAAAGGCAGGGGTGCCAAACCACAGGCTTATTATGCTGCCTGCGCCGCTTGTAAGACCCCACTACCGGCAGGTTCCACTGACCCTCATTGTGTGCAGTGTTCGGCCCCTGTGGCACTTCTTCAGCCGGAGCCTATGCTAAGAGGGGCCCAGGGGGAGCCACCTGTTGACACTGTCCAGGTGACGGGGACTGAGTTTGCAAAACTCTCTGAGACTATGGCTAAGATACTAGAAGCCTTGCAGTCCAGGCCGGTATCTCAGCAAAGGGACTCTGGTGAATCATTGTTCCCTGGCCCCCCTCAGTTGGACCTTCTTTGTCCTCCCGGGGTATCTCATACATCCCAGGCTGAGGGTTCTGACTTAGACCCCAGCCCCAGATCGACTAAGCGGGCTCGCTTAGAATTTCCCTCGACATCATATTGTTTAGGGTCTCAGCGGGGGGAATCCTTGGTTGATGATGCGGAGACAGCTGATCAGGATTTGGATCCTGAGAGCGCTCTCAATCTTAATACTCCAGACGGGGACGCCATAGTGAACGATCTTATTGCGTCCATCCATCAGTTGCTGGATATTTCTCCCTCAGCCCCTCCGGCGGAGGAGTCAGCTTCGCAGCAGGAGAAATTTCGTTTCAGGTTCCCCAAGCGTACACAGAGTATGTTTTTAGACCACTCTGATTTCAGAGAGGCAATCCAGAATCACCATGCTTGTCCAGATAAGCGTTTTTCTAAGCGCCTTAAGGATACACGTTATCCTTTCCCCCCGGACGTGGTTAAAGGTTGGACTCAATGTCCCAAAGTGGATCCTCCAATCTCCAGACTGGCGGCTAGATCCATACTTGCAGTGGAAGATGGGGCCTCGCTCAAAGATGCCACTGACAGGCAGATGGAGCTCTGGTTGAAATCCATCTACGAAGCTATCGGAGCTTCTTTTGCACCAGCATTCGCAGCCGTATTGGCGCTGCAAGCTATCTCAGCAGGTCAAGCGCAAATTGAAGCAGCCACATGCACGGCCGCGCCACAAGTGGCATCCATTACCACCCAGACCTCGGCAATTGCGTCTTACGCTATTAATGCTGTCCTGGACTCTGTGAGCCGTACGGCGGTTGCGGCCGCCAATTCAGTGGTACTCCGCAGGGCCTTGTGGCTACGGGAATGGAAGGCAGATTCTGCTTCCAAAAAGCGCTTAACCAGTTTGCCAATTTCTGGCGACAGGCTGTTTGGTGAGCGCCTGGATGAAATCATCAAACAATCCAAGGGAAAGGACACATCCTTACCCCAGCCCAAACAGAACATCCCCCAACAGAGGAGAGGGCAGTCGAGGTTTCGGTCCTTTCGGGGCGCGGGCAAGGCCCAATTCTCCTCGTCCAAAAGGTCTCAGAAAGAACAAAGGAACTCTGATGCATGGCGGTCTAAGTCACGTCCTAAAAAGACCATTGGAGGCACCGCTAACAAAGCGGCTTCCTCATGACTTTCGACCTCCTCTAGTAGCATCCTCGGTCGGTGGCAGGCTCTCCCGCTTTTGCGACACCTGGCTGCCACAAATAAAAGACCGCTGGGTGAGAGACATTCTGTCTCACGGTTACAAGATAGAGTTCACCTCTCGTCCCCCGACTCGATTCTTCAGGTCCTCTCCGCCTCCCGAGCGAGCCGAGGCTCTTCTGCAGGCGCTGGGCACTCTGAAGGCAGAAGGAGTGGTGGTCCCTGTTCCTCTTCAGCAACAGGGCCACGGTTTTTACTCCAACTTGTTTGTGGTCCCAAAGAAGGACGGGTCCTTCCGTCCAGTCCTGGACCTGAAACTTCTCAACAAACACGTAAAGACCAGGCGGTTCCGGATGGAATCCCTCCGCTCCGTCATCGCCTCAATGTCTCAAGGAGATTTCCTTGCATCAATCGATATCAAAGATGCTTATCTCCACGTTCCGATTGCCCCAGAGCACCAGCGCTTCTTGCGCTTCGCCATAGAAAACGAACACCTACAGTTCGTGGCACTGCCATTCGGCCTGGCAACAGCCCCACGGGTTTTCACCAAGGTTATGGCTACTGTAGTTGCGGTCCTCCATTCTCAGGGTCACTCGGTGATCCCTTACTTGGACGATCTGTTGATCAAGGCACCCTCTCAAGAGGCATGCCAACACAGCCTCGACGCTACCCTGGAGACTCTCCAGAGTTTCGGGTGGATCATCAATTTTCCAAAGTCAAATCTGACACCGGCCCAATCGCTGACATACCTTGGCATGGAGTTCCATACCCTCTCAGCGATAGTGAAGCTTCCGCTGATCAAGCAGCAGTCACTACAGAAAGGGGTTCAATCTCTCCTTCAAGGCCAGTCATTCCCCTTGAGGCGCCTCATGCACTTTCTGGGGAAGATGGTGGCAGCAATGGAAGCAGTCCCTTTCGCGCAGTTTCACCTGCGTCCCCTTCAATGGGACATCCTACGCAAATGGGACAGGAAGCCGACGTCCCTCGACAGGACCGTCTCCCTTTCTCAGGCGACCAAAGCCTCCCTTCGGTGGTGGCTTCTTCCCACTTCATTATCGAAGGGGAAATCCTTCCTACCCCCATCCTGGGAAGTAGTCACGACGGACGCGAGTCTGTCAGGGTGGGGAGCGGTTTTTCTCCACCACAAGGCTCAGGGTACGTGGACCCGGCAAGAGTCCTCGCTTCAGATCAATGTTCTGGAAATACGGGCAGTGTATCTTGCCCTGAAAGCGTTCCAGCAGTGGCTGGAAGGCAAGCAGATCCGAATTCAGTCGGACAATTCCACAGCGGTGGCATACATCAACCACCAAGGCGGCACACGCAGTCGACAGGCCTTCCAGGAAGTCCGGCGGATTTTGATGTGGGTGAAAGCCACGGCCTCCACCATATCCGCAGTTCACATCCCAGGCGTAGAAAACTGGGAAGCGGATTATCTCAGTCGCCAGGGCATGGACGCAGGGGAATGGTCCCTTCACCCGGACGTGTTTCAGGAGATCTGTTGCCGCTGGGGGGTGCCGGACGTCGACCTCATGGCGTCCCGGCACAACAACAAGGTACCAATGTTCATGGCACGGTCTCAAGAACCCAGAGCTCTGGCGGCAGACGCCTTAGTTCAGGATTGGTCGCAGTTTCAGCTCCCTTATGTGTTTCCTCCGCTGGCACTGTTGCCCAGAGTGTTACGCAAGATCAGGGCCGACTGCCGCCGCGTCATCCTCGTCGCTCCAGACTGGCCGAGGCGGTCGTGGTACCCGGATCTGTGGCATCTCACGGTCGGCCGACCGTGGGCACTACCAGACCGACCAGACTTGCTATCTCAAGGGCCGTTTTTCCATCTGAATTCTGCGGCCCTCAACCTGACTGTGTGGCCATTGAGTCCTGGATCCTAGCGTCTTCAGGGTTATCTCAAGAGGTCATTGCCACTATGAGACAGGCTAGAAAACCAACGTCCGCCAAGATCTATCACAGGACGTGGAAAATTTTTCTGTCGTGGTGCTCTGCTCAGGGTTTTTCTCCCTGGCCATTTGCATTACCTACTTTTCTGTCCTTCCTTCAATCTGGACTGGAAAAGGGTTTGTCGCTGGGCTCCCTTAAGGGACAAGTTTCGGCGCTCTCTGTGTTTTTCCAGAAGCGCCTAGCTAGACTTCCACAGGTACGCACGTTCCTGCAGGGAGTTTGTCACATCGTTCCACCTTAGAAGCGGCCGTTAGAACCCTGGGATCTAAACAGGGTGCTGATGGTTCTTCAGAAACCACCTTTCGAGCCAATGAGAGATATCTCCCTCTCACGACTTTCGCAGAAGGTGGTTTTTCTAGTAGCAGTCACTTCTCTTCGGAGAGTGTCTGAGCTAGCAGCGTTGTCGTGCAAAGCCCCTTTTCTGGTGTTTCACCAGGACAAGGTGGTTCTACGTCCGGTTCCGGAATTTCTTCCTAAGGCGGTATCCCCCTTTCATCTCAATCAGGATATCTCCTTACCCTCTTTTTGTCCTCATCCAGTTCACCAATGTGAAAAGGATTTGCACTTGTTAGATCTGGTGAGAGCACTCAGACTCTACATTTCTCGTACGGCGCCCCTGCGCCGCTCGGATGCACTCTTTGTCCTTGTCGCTGGCCAGCGTAAAGGATCACAGGCTTCCAAATCAACCCTGGCTCGGTGGATAAAGGAGCCAATTATCGAAGCTTACCGTTCGGCTGGGCTTCCGGTTCCCTCAGGGCTGAAGGCCCATTCTACCAGAGCCGTGGGAGCGTCCTGGGCTTTGAGGCACCAGGCTACGGCTCAACAGGTGTGTCAGGCGGCTACCTGGTCGAGCCTGCACACTTTCACGAAGCACTATCAGGTGCATACCTATGCTGCGGCGGATGCCAGCCTAGGTAGACGAGTCCTTCAGGCGGCGGTTGCCCACCTGTAGGAAGGGGCCGTTTTACGGCTCTCTTACGAGGTATTATTTTACCCACCCAGGGACTGCTTTTGGACGTCCCAATTGTCTGGGTCTCCCAATAGAGCGAAAAAGAAGAAGGGAATTTTGTTTACTTACCGTAAATTCCTTTTCTTCTAGCTCCAATTGGGAGACCCAGCACCCGCCCCTGTTTTTTTGTGTACACATGTTGTTCATGTTGAATGGTTTTAGTTCTCCGATATTCCTTCGGATTGAAGTTACTTTAAACCAGTTGATAATTCTTTTTCCTCCTTCTTGCTTTTGCACCAAAACTGAGGAGCCCGTGGGAGCACGGGGGGTGTATAGGCAGAAGGGGAGGGGCTTAACACTTTTAAGTGTAGTACTTTGTGCGGCCTCCGGAGGCATAGCCTATACACCCAATTGTCTGGGTCTCCCAATTAGAGCTAGAAGAAAAGGAATTTACGGTAAGTAAACAAAATTCCCTTCTTTCTTTATCGTTCCTATGGGACACCCAGACATTGGGTGTATAGCTTCTGCCTCCGGAGGACACACAAAGTACTACACTAAAAAGTGTAGCTCCTCCCTCTGAGCTTATACACCCCCTGGAGAACCAGATCTAGCCAGTTTATCGCTTTGTGTCAGGAGGCATACATCCACACATGCATCCAAGGACCAAAAATCCAGCTGGCGCACAAAAGCACGTCCACAGAAGACCGCAGGAGCTGCTGCCACTAAGGCAGCCTCCTCTTGACTATCTGTCCGCGCCAGCAACGTCCTTAGTCGGTGGCAGGCTCTCCCACTTTGGCGACGTGTGGTTTCAACACGTCTCCGATCAGTGGGTGCGGGATATCCTCTCCCACGGCTACAGGATAGAGTTCTCTTCCAGCCCGCCAAACAGATTTTTTCTGTCAACTCCCCCCTGCTCCAAGGCCGCCGCCTTCTCTCAGGCCGTGGCATCGTTGCAGGCCAACGGAGTAATTGTACCGGTTCCCGCCCGGGAACGGTTCAGAGGTTTCTACTCAAATCTCTTCCTAGTCCCCAAAAAGGACGGTTCCTTCCGGCCCATCCTGGATCTCAAGCTTCTCAACAAGCATGTTCAGGTGCGGCATTTTCGCATGGAGTCTCTGCGATCAGTCATTGCCTCAATGACCCAAGGGGATTTCCTGGCATCCATCGACATCAGAGATGCCTATCTGCATGTGCCAATTGCAGTTTTACACCAGCGTTGGCTACGTTTTGCAATCGGAGAGGAACATTTCCAATTCGTGGCTCTCCCCTTCGGGTTAGCCACGGCCCCTCGGGTATTCACCAAGGTCATGGCAGCAGTGGTTGTGGTTCTGCACATCCAGGGGTTGGCAGTGATTCCTTACCTGGACGACCTTCTAGTCAAGGCTTCATCCGTCGCACACTGTCAGCGGAGTGTCTCGCTCACTCTCGCCACTCTAGCCCAATTCGGGTGGCTTGTCAATCTGCCCAAATCCACTCTGACTCCGACCCAGAGGCTCACGTACCTAGGGATGCAGTTCGAGACTCTGCCGGCACTTGTGAAGCTGCCCTTAGTCAAACAGCAGTCCCTCCAACTGGCGGTGCGCTTTCTGCTGAGGCCCCGCCGTTATTCCATCAGGCACCTGATGCAGGTGCTGGGTCAGATGGTGGCGTCAATGGAGGCTGTTCCCTTTGCCCAGTTCCATCTGCGTCCTCTGCAGCTGGACATTCTCCGCTGTTGGGACAAGCGGCCTTCCTCCTTGCACAGGCTAGTGGCTCTGTCGCCACAGACCAGGAGCTCTCTTCAGTGGTGGCTTCGGCCCCTCTCTCTGTCTCAGGGGCGCTCCTTCCTGGCCCCGTCCTGGGTGATCCTCACCACGGATGCCAGTCTATCCGGCTGGGGAGCGGTATGTCTCCACCACCGAGCGCAGGGCACTTGGACTCCATCCGAGTCAGCCCTCTCGATCAATGTGCTGGAAACCAGAGCTGTGCTTCTAGCTCTCCTAGCCTTTCACCACTTGTTGGTGGGCAAGCACATCCGAGTCCAGTCAGACAACGCGACAGCGGTTGCCTACATCAATCACCAAGGTGGGACACGCAGCCGCCTGGCAATGTTGGAGGTTCAACGCATCCTTCAATGGACGGAGGACTCCAAGTCCACCATATCCGCAGTCCACATCCCAGGCGTGGAAAACTGGGAAGCAGATTATCTCAGCCGTCAAACCGTGGACAGTGGCGAGTGGTCCCTGCATCCGGCAGTGTTTCAGTCAATCTGCCGCAAGTGGGGCATTCCGGAAGTGGACCTAATGGCATCCCGTCACAACAACAAGGTTCCGGTTTACGTGGCTCGCTCCTACGATCCTCAGGCATTCGACGCGGACGCTCTGCTTCAAGACTGGTCCCAGTTTCGTCTGTCCTACGTGTTTCCCCCTCTAGCTCTCTTGCCCAGAGTCCTGCGCAAGATCAGAACGGAGGGCCGTCGAGTCATCCTCATTGCACCGGACTGGCCCAGGCGAGCTTGGTATCCAGACCTGCTCCATCTGTCCGTAGAGATGCCGTGGCATCTCCCTGGACCGTCCAGACCTACTCTCGCAAGCTCCGTTTTTCCGCCCGAATTCTGCGGCTCTCAAATTGACGGCGTGGCTCTTGAGTCCTGGATTTTGACGGCTTCTGGTATTCCTCCTGAAGTAATCTCCACTATGACTCGGGCCCGTAAGTCTTCCTCCGCTAAGATCTATCACAGGACTTGGAGAATTTTCCTGTCCTGGTGTCGCTCTACCGACCATCCTTCTTGGCCTTTCTCCTTGCCGACCCTTCTGTCTTTTCTACAGTCCGGTCTGCAGCTGGGACTGTCCCTCAACTCTCTCAAGGGACAAGTCTCAGCTCTGTCTGTTCTGTTCCAGCGGCGTCTCGCTCGGCTGGCTCAGGTCCGCACCTTCATACAGGGCGCGTCTCACATCATTCCGCCTTACCGGCGGCCCTTGGATCCCTGGGACATTAATTTGGTTCTCACAGTTTTGCAGAAACCCCCCTTTGAGCCTCTTAGGGAAGTTTCCTTGTATTGTCTTTCACAGAAAGTGGCCTTTCTGGTGGCCATGACTTCCCTCAGGAGAGTCTCTGATTTGGCTGCGCTCTCTTCGGAGTCACCTTTTTTGGTTTTTCATTCGACCAGAGCTGTCGGTGCCTCTTGGGCTTTTAGGCACCAGGCTACGGCTCAACAAGTCATTCAGGCTGCCACTTGGACTAGCTGCATACCTTTTCGAAGCACTACCAAGTTCATGCTCATGCTTCGGCAGATGCGAGTTTGGGCAGACGCATCCTTCAGGCGGCTGTCGCCCATTTGTGAAGTTAGGTTCTGCCTACTTCTTAGTTTATTCTGTTTATTCCCACCCAGGGACTGCTTTGGAACGTCCCATGGTCTGGGTCTCCCAAAGGAACGATAAAGAAAAAGAGAATTTTGTTTACTTACCGTAAATTCGTTTTCTTATAGTTCCGTATTGGGATACCCAGCACCCTCCCTGTTGCTTGTTGGCAATTTTCTTGTTCCGCGTGTTCTCACCGGCTGTTGTCGTGGACAGAGTCTCCGGTTGTTCCGGCTCTTGCTCTGTTCTACTTGTGGGTGGCTATTCTCCTTCAGCTTTTGCACTAAACTGGCTGGGACTGGCTCACCAGGGGGTGTATAAGCTCAGAGGGAGGAGCTACACTTTTAGGTGTAGTACTTTGTGTGTCCTCAGGAGGCAGAAGCTAAACACCCAAGGTCTGGGTCTCCCAAGACGGAACTATAAGAAAAATAATTTACGGTAAGTAAACAAAATTCTCTTTTTTTCCATCAATCTTGCCATATGAGGGCTTGTTTTTTGCGGGACGAGTTGTACTTTTAAATGAAACCATAAGTTTTACCATATAGTGTACTGGAAAACGGCAAAAAAATTCCAAGTGTGGGAAAAATTGCAAAAAAGTGTGATCGTACAATAGTTTTTGGGATATTTTATTCACTGTGTTCACTATATGGTAAAACTGAGGTATCTATGTGATGCCTCAGGTCAGTGCGAGTTTGTAGACACCAAACATGTATAGGTTTACTTGTATCTAAGGGGTTAAAAAACTTTATTCTGGCATTGAGAGGAAGTGTGTCATGTTGGCTACAGGCGTCATCACATGACCCTGTGCTACCATGGCAACCACCGACAGTCACATGATTATGTCACGTGACTTCCGGCGGGGGCGGGGTAAGTGACTGTCATGGCGGCGCCCATATACATATCGCTGCCGGATTTTGGCAGCGAAATGTAAGGGGTTAATGGCCGCGGGTGGAAGCGATTCCACCTGCGGTTAGCAGGCACACGTCAGCTGTTGATAACAGCTGATATGTGCGCGGATCGCTTCAGGGGGCGGGGCTTACCGGCACACGATCCATGAAGGGGTTAATATTCGACCCAAGAAGGTCACAAGCATATGAGGACCCTCATGGCTTGACCAAATACTGCATAAGATCTAACAATATACTGTAGAGAGCAAAGGGTTCTGTGATGTGAGGAATAATTGTAAAATATATGAATACAGAAGCAATTGTAGAATAAAAAGATAGCAAAAAATTAATAAAATGGCAATGTAAAAATGATTAAAAGAAAAGTAATGATTGAGTAAATGTAAATATATGGAGGATGATGCAATAAATGTGCAAAAAATAAACCAAAAATGAAAGAATTAGGATGAAAAAACATAGATAGATACTTATTTATATAATGTGTGTGTGTACGCATATGTGTGTGTATATATGTGTGTGAATATAATATAATATAATATAATATATATATATATATATATATATATATATATATATATATATATATATATATATATATATATATATATATATATATATATATATATATATATATATATATATATATATATATATTTATATATTAATATATTAAACACACATACACACACACGGCAAAGTCTATGCATTCACTGCAATACACATAACTGCTGCAAAACAAACTACTGATGCACAGTACATGCACACCGCTCCCACTCGTGAAGGGTTTGTCTTGACTTTTACAATTTATTGTCCCCATTCTGACTCATACTTGATGTTTTGGATTTTTAGGGGCATTAGTGGACCAGGGTGTATTTGAGGAGTTGACTCGAGAGTTCCTACCGCTGCTGTCTGAGAAGATGCAGGAGCTGGGAGTGATCTCCACCATTTCCCTATCTTGGTTCCTCACCTTGTTCCTTAGCGTCATGCCTTTTGAGAGTGCAGTCGTGGTGGTCGACTGCTTTTTCTACGAAGGGATTAAACTGATTCTCCAATTGTCCCTGGCTGTGCTTGAAGCCAACATGGAGAGCCTGTTAAACTCCAACGATGAAGGGGAAGCCATGACTTTACTTGGAAGGTAATCATTGTCACATGAGCTTAGATAATTTTTTAAGGTTTTGGGGGATTTGTGGGGGAAGTAATAAAACTTTATCTCCATTGTCTCCAATAGATATCTTGACAATGTGGTGAACAAGCAGAGCGTGTCCCCTCCAATCCCTCATCTGCACGCCCTTCTCACCGTCGGAGATGAACCACCCGTTGAGGTTGACATATTTGACCTCATCAAGGCGTCTTATGAGGTAATGTCTATTGGATGACCACTTGTTTTCACTGGCCAACCCCTTTATCTAACTGCAGAGGTCCAACTGCTGCGGCCCGCACCAATCTGGAGAACGGAAATCTTTTTTCTTCAGCGCTCTATTGGGAGACCCAGACGATTGGGGTATAGCTACTGCCCTCTGGAGGCCACACAAAGCACTACATTAAAAGTGCAAGGCCCCTCCCCCTCTGGCTATACCCCCCCCGTGGTATCACGGGTTCTCCAGTTTTAGCTTTGTGTGCGAAGGAGGTCAGACATTCCATGCATAGCTCCACAGATTTTAGTCAGCAGCAGCTGCTGACTATTTCGGATGGAAGAAAAGAGGACACATATAGTGTCCCCAGCATGCTCCCTTCTCACCCCTGGATGGTGTTGTAAGGTTGAGGTACCTATTGCTGGTACAGGGCTGGAGCCTGACATGCTGTTTTCCTTCCACATCCCCTGGTAGGGCTCTGTGGAAGTGGGATCCTGCCGGCCTCTCAGCTCTGACGCCGGGCTCCATCCACAGACCCATTAGAACCTGATGGATTCGGAGCAGGAGTACGATCAGGGACAGGCCCTGCATCATACAGGTACTCTGTGTCCCCGGCAGGCACAGACACACTCCGGGCTGGCTGGGTGTTGTAGTGCGCCGGGGACCGCAACGTTGGAGTTAGTGTCCCTACAGATTACTGGGGGATTGTTTGTGTATGGGAACGCAGCGCCGACCCCCTCTGGACCGGGCGGCGCTGCTGTGACTTGTGGTGCGCCGGGGATCCGCCGTCCGCGCTTTTACGGCGGCGGCGGTTATAAATTGAGTCCCCGGCTTTTTGGGCCTAGGACGCCGGCAGCTCCGATTCGTTCCCGCCCCCACCCTGTCATTCAGGGTAGGGGAGAGACGCTGTTCGCTAGCAGCGACGAGGGCTGGAGCCTGATTTACATGCTCCAGCCCTCACACTAGGCACAGAGGGAAGCAGGCTTCCCGCTCTTAGCCAGGAACGCCCAGGGCCCGCCCCCCTTCTCTCTCAGGACGCCGGCAGCCATTACATGCAGTCTGGCTGGAGGAAGGACGCAAGGCTCTGGGAGACCTGGACTAGGGGCTATCTGGCGACCACACACCCGCTTTTTAAGCGGGCGGTAAGCGTTTTTTCTGTGCTGGTCCCTCTAGTGCCCCACGGTGTATCGGTGTACTGTGTAGGATATAGAGATATTGTATTTCTTGCACTGTGAGGTCGCTTCTGGCTGCATCTCCCAGACCACTCTGTGGAAGCAACAACATGCCATCCTCAAAACGCAAGGCTGCCAAGGCTAGGGCTGTGTATACTGCGTGTGCTGCATGTGGGGCTAATCTACCAGCAGGCTCCGATGACCCCCATTGTGTGCAATGCTCCGACCCGGTGCTGCTTCGCCAGCCGGAGTCAGGAGGGAGAGTGACCCAGGCTGAGACGCCTGTAAGTCCTGCCCCGGTGACAGGGACAGACTTTGCAGTTTTTGCTGATTATATGTCTGTCTCTATGGCAAAAATCCTTGAAACCTTGCAATCTATGCATGGGGCTCAGTCTTTGGGCACGGCGAGGCCTCTGTCCTCAGGTCCCCCTCACTTGGAATTAATCCAGCCCACAGGGGGGTCCCCGGCTTCACAGGCCGAGGATTATGACTCAGATGATAGCCCCAGCCACCCTAAGCGAGCTCGCTGGGAAAGACCCTCGACGTCATCACACTGCTCAGGGTCTCAGCGCAATCAGTCTCCCTGTGATGTGTCTGATGAGAGTGATCAGGAATCCATTCCTGGAACCCCTCTCAACCTGGATACCCCTGATGGGGATGCCATGGTAAACGACCTTATCTCAGCCATCAATAGGCTGTTGGATATTTCTCCCCCAGCCCCTTCAGCAGAAGAGGCGGCTGCGGAGCAGGAGAAGTTTCGTTTCCTTTATCCCAAGCGTAAATTGAGTGCTTTGTTGGATCACGCTGACTTCAGAGAATCAATCCAGAAGCACGACGCTCACCCAGAAAGGCGTTTCTCTAAACGATCTAAAGATACGCGTTTCCCTTTCCCTCCTGAGGTGGTCAAGCGCTGGACACAGTGTCCAAAGGTAGACCCCCCGATTTCCAAACTCGCAGCTAGGTCCATAGTTGCAGTGGAGGATGGCGCTTCACTTAAAGATGCCAATGACAGACAGATGGACCTTTGGTTAAAATCTGTCTATGAAGCTATCGGCGCGTCGTTGGCTCCGGCATTCGCAGCCGTATGGGCACTCCAGGCTATTTCAGCTGGCTTAGCAAAAGTGGATGCTATCATACATCCAGCAGTGCCGCAAGTGGCGCACCTTACCACGCAGATGTCGGCGTTTGCGTCTTACGCTATCAATGCGGTCCTAGAATCTACCAGTCGCACCTCAATGGCGTCCGCCAATTCGGTAGTTTTGCGCAGAGCCTTGTGGTTAAAGGACTGGAAAGCAGATGCTGGTTCCAAAAAATGTTTAACCAGTTTGCCTTTATCTAGAGATAGACTGTTTGGCGAGCCATTGGCTGATATCATTAAGCAGTCTAAGGGTAAAGACTCCTCTTTACCACAACCCAGAACAACCAAACCTCAGCAGAAAAAGTGGCAGCAGAGGTTTCAGTCCTTTCGAGGTTCGGGCAAGACACCATTTACCTCGTCCAAAGGGACTCAGAGGACGCAAAGAAACTCAGATTCGTGGCGGGCTCACACGCGCCCCAAGAAAGCAAATGGAGGTACCGCTTCCAAAGCGGCTACCTCATGACTTCCAGCCCCCTCCCTCCGCATCGCCGGTCGGGGGCAGGCTCTCCCGCTTTTCCGGCATTTGGATGTCACAGGTCAAAGACCGGTGGGTGACGGACATTTTGTCTCGCGGGTACAGAATCGAGTTCAATTCTCGTCCTCCAGCTCGGTTCTTCAGAACCTCCCCACATCCAGACCGAGCAGATGCTCTGCTGCAGGCGGTGGGCTCCTTAAGAGCGGAAGGAGTGGTGATCCCAGTCCCTCCTCAGGAACAAGGGCAAGGGTTTTACTCCAATCTCTTTGTGGTTCCAAAAAAGGACGGCTCGTTCCGTCCTGTTCTGGACCTAAAACGGCTCAACAAACATGTGCACGCCAGGAAGTTCCGGATGGAAACCCTGCGTTCTGTCATTGCCTCAATGTCCAGAGGAGACTTCCTTGCCTCAATAGACATCAAAGATGCTTATCTCCACGTGCCAATTGCTACAGAACATCAACGTTTTCTACGTTTTGTGATAGGAGACGACCATTTTCAGTTCGTAGCTCTGCCATTTGGTCTGGCAACAGCCCCACGGGTCTTCACCAAGGTCATGGCCGCGGTGGTAGCAGTCTTGCACTCTCAGGGACACTCGGTGATCCCTTACCTAGACGATTTATTGGTCAAAGCTCCCTCTCAAGAGGCATGTCAGCACAGCCTGAATGCTACGCTGGAGACCCTACAGTCTTTCGGATGGATCATCAACTTTCCAAAGTCGATCCTATCACCGACTCAATCACTAACGTATCTTGGCATGGAGTTTCATACTCTAGCAGCGATAGTGAAGCTTCCGCTGAACAAGCAGCGGTCACTACAGACAGGGGTGCAATCTCTTCTGCAGGGCCAGTTGCATCCCTTGCGGCGCCTCATGCATTTCCTAGGGAAGATGGTGGCGGCCATGGAAGCAGTTCCCTTTGCGCAGTTTCATCTGCGCCCACTTCAATGGGACATTCTCCGCCAATGGGACGGGAAGGCAACGTCCCTGGACAGGAAAGTCTCGCTTTCCCAGACGGCCAAGGACTCCCTACAATGGTGGCTCCTTCCCACCTCATTGTCTCAGGGAAGATCCTTCCTGCCCCCATCCTGGGCAGTAGTCACGACAGATGCGAGTCTGTCAGGGTGGGGAGCAGTATTTCTCCACCACAGGGCTCAGGGGACGTGGACTCCGCAGGAGTCCACCCTTCAGATCAATGTTCTGGAGATCAGAGCAGTGTATCTTGCTCTACTGGCCTTCCAACAGTGGTTGGAAGGAAAGCAGATCCGAATCCAATCGGACAACTCCACAGCGGTGGCATACATCAACCACCAAGGAGGGACGCGCAGTCGGCAAGCCTTCCAAGAAGTCCGGCGCATTCTAATGTGGGTGGAGGACAGAGCATCCACCATATCCGCGGTTCACATCCCAGGCGTAGAAAACTGGGAAGCAGACTTCCTCAGTCGCCAGGGCATGGACGCAGGGGAATGGTCCCTTCACCCGGACGTGTTTCAGGAAATCTGTCGCCGCTGGGGAGTGCCGGACGTCGACCTAATGGCATCCCGGCACAACAACAAGGTCCCGGCATTCATGGCGAGGTCGCGCGATCAAAGAGCTCTGGCGGCAGACGCCTTGGTTCAAGATTGGTCGCAGTTTCAGCTCCCATACGTGTTTCCGCCTCTGGCGCTCTTGCCCAGAGTGCTACGCAAGATCAGATCCGAGTGCAGCCGCATCATACTCGTCGCTCCAGATTGGCCGAGGAGGTCGTGGTATCCGGATCTGTGGCATCTCACGATCGGTCGACCGTGGTCACTGCCAGACCGACCAGACTTACTGTCCCAAGGGCCGTTTTTCCATCAGAATTCTGCGGCCCTGAACCTGACTGTGTGGCCATTGAGTCCTGGATCCTAGCATCTGCAGGATTATCTCAAGGAGTCGTTGCCACAATGAGACAAGCTAGAAAGTCGAATTCGGCTAAGATCTACCACAGAACGTGGAAGATTTTCTTAGCCTGGTGCTCTGCTCAGGGAGTGTCTCCCTGGCCATTTGCATTGCCCAAGTTTCTTTCCTTCCTGCAATCGGGGTTAGAAAAGGGCTTGTCGCTCAGCTCCCTTAAAGGGCAAGTTTCGGCACTATCCGTGTTTTTTCAGAAGCGTCTAGCACGTCTTTCTAAGGTGCGCACGTTCCTGCAGGGGGTCTGTCATATTGTGCCCCCGTACAAGCGGCCGTTAGATCCATGGGATCTGAACAGGGTACTAGTTGCTCTCCAGAAGCCGCCCTTCGAGCCTCTGAAGGAAGTTTCCTTTTCTCGGCTGTCACAGAAAGTGGCGTTTCTTGTTGCGATCACATCGCTTCGGCGAGTGTCTGAGCTGGCAGCTCTGTCATCCAAGGCTCCCTTCCTGGTGTTCCACCAGGACAAGGTAGTGCTGCGCCCTATTCCGGAGTTTCTCCCTAAGGTCGTATCCTCTTTTCATCTTAATCAGGATATATCCTTGCCTTCGTTTTGTCCTCATCCGGTTCACCGGTATGAAAAGGACTTACGTTTGCTAGATCTGGTGAGAGCACTCAGAATCTACATTTCCCGCACGGCGCCCATGCGCCGTGCCGATGCGCTTTTTGTTCTTGTCGCTGGTCCGCGCAAGGGGTTGCAGGCTTCTAAAGCCACCCTGGCTCGATGGATCAAAGAACCAATTCTAGAGGCCTACCGTTCTGCGGGGCTTCCGGTTCCTTCAGGGCTAAAAGCCCACTCAACCAGAGCCGTGGGTGCGTCCTGGGCATTACGTCACCAGGCTTCGGCTCAACAGGTGTGCCAGGCAGCTACCTGGTCCAGTCTGCACACTTTCACCAAGCATTATCAGGTGCATACCTATGCTTCGGCGGATGCCAGCTTAGGTAGAAGAGTCCTGCAGGCGGCAGTGACACCCCCGTAGGGGAGGGCTGTTTTGCAGCTCTAACATGAGGTATTTCTTTACCCACCCAGGGACAGCTTTTGGACGTCCCAATCGTCTGGGTCTCCCAATAGAGCGCTGAAGAAGGGAATTTTGTTACTTACCGTAAATTCCTTTTCTTCTAGCTCTTATTGGGAGACCCAGCACCCGCCCTGTTGTCCTTCGGGAGGTTTTTTTGTTGTTTGCGGGTACACATGTTGTTCATGTTGAACGGTTTTTCAGTTCTCCGATGTTATTCGGAGTTAATTTGTTTAAACCAGTTATTGGCTTCCTCCTTCTTGCTTTGGCACTAAAACTGGAGAACCCGTGATACCACGGGGGGGGTATAGCCAGAGGGGGAGGGGCCTTGCACTTTTAATGTAGTGCTTTGTGTGGCCTCCAGAGGGCAGTAGCTATACCCCAATCGTCTGGGTCTCCCAATAAGAGCTAGAAGAAAAGGAATTTACGGTAAGTAACAAAATTCCCTTCTTCTTTGTCGCTCCATTGGGAGACCCAGACAATTGGGTGTATAGGCTATGCCTCCGGAGGCCGCACAAAGTATTACACTAAAAGTGTAAAGCCCCTCCCCTTCTGCCTATACACCCCCCGTGCTTCCACGGGCTCCTCAGTTTTTTGCTTTGTGCGAAGGAGGCAGACATGCCGCACAGCTCCACAGATTAGTCAGCAGCAGCTGCTGACTATGTCGGATGGAAGAAAAGTGGGCCCATATAGGGCCCCCAGCATGCTCCTTTCTCACCCCACTCTTGTCGGCGGTGTTAAGGTTGAGGTATCCATTGCGGGTACGGAGGCTGGAGCCCACATGCTGTTTTTCCTTCCCCATCCCCCTTAGGGCTCTGGGTGAAGTGGGATCCTATCGGTCTCCAGGCACTGAGACCGTGCTTCATCCACAACTCCTGAGGAGCCTGCTGGATAGGAGCCGGGTATCGTTCAGGGACATGGCCCTGCTACTTTAAGGTACTCTGTGTCCCCGTGGGGACCGCGCACAGCAACACTCCAGCATTGCTGGGTGTGCTAGTGCACCGGGGACCGCGGCGCTGACCGCGTTTGTGCCATTATACACTGCAGCGTCGCTGAGTGTGTTTGTGTATGGGGACTACCGCGCTGACCGCCGCTGCCATTGTTTTTACTGAGGCGCGGCTGGGACTGTTAGTGCGCCGGGGACTCTGCGCCGGCCGCGCTTATAACTAGAGTCCCCGGCTTTTGGGCCTAGTCTCTTTTTCTTCCCGCCCCCAGCCCTGCCGGTCAGGGGAAGGGCGGGACGCTGTACAGCACGGCAGCACTGAGGGCTGGAGCATGCTTTGCATACTCCACCCCCCTCACTGTGCACAGTGAGGTACCAGCTCCCGCACTTTCTGGGTCACGCCCACGGCTCCCTCCTCTCCTCAGGACGCCGGCAGCCATTCCTGTCAGCTCCTAGGACACTGCAGAGGGGGACATATTCTGGGAGACCCAGGCAGGGATTCTGGTGGCCACACAACCGCTTTAAGCGGGCGGTAAGCAGCACCTGAGGTGCTGGCCCCACTTGTGCAAAAGTGTGATTATAGTTTATATGTTTACAGGCTATACTTTACACTGTATGGTGCACAGTTGATTTCTGGCTATATACCCTGTTGTGTTGATCAAAGGAGACAACAATATGGCGCCCACAAGAAGCAGGGGTGCCAAAACACAGGCTTACTATGCTGCCTGCGCCGCATGTTCAACCTCGCTACCGGCAGGTTCCACTGACCCTCATTGTGTGCACTGCTCGGCCCCTGTGGCACTTACTCAGCCGGAGCCTCTGCTAAGGGGGGCCCAGGGGGAACAACCAGCTAACACTGTCCAGGTGACAGGGACGGAGTTTGCAGTTTTTACTGACAGACTTTCTGAGACTATGGCTAAAATACTAGAAGCTTTGCAGTCCAGACCGGTATCTCAGACCATGGGCACTGTGGAATCACTGCCCCCTAGTTCCCCTCAGTTGGAACAACAATGTCCCCCCGGGGTGTCTCATAGATCCCAGGGTGAGGTCTCTGACACGGACCGCAGTCCCAGACCGCTTAAGCGAGCTCGCTTGGAAATCCCCTCGACCTCATCACATTGTTCAGGGTCTCAGAGAGATGACTCTCTGTATGATGAAGCGGAGGTAGCCGATCAGGATTCTGATCCTGAGGCCGCTCTCAACCTTGATACTCCTGATGGGGACGCCATAGTGAATGATCTTATTGCGTCCATAAATAAGATGCTGGATATTTCTCCCTCAGCTCCTCCAGCAGAGGAGTCAGCTTCTCAGCAGGAGAAGTTCCGTTTCAGGTTCCCCAAGCGTACAGCGAGTATGTTTCTGGATCACTCCGACTTCAGAGAGGCAGTCCAGAAATACCGAGTTTGTCCAGATAAGCGTTTTTCCAAGCGCCTTAAGGATACACGTTATCCCTTCCCCCCCTGACGTAGTCAAGGGCTGGACTCAGTGTCCCAAGGTGGATCCTCCAATCTCCAGACTGGCGGCTAGATCCATAGTTGCAGTTGAAGATGGGGCTTCACTCAAGGATGCCACTGCCAGACAGATGGAGCTCTGGCTGAAATCCATCTACGAGGCTATCGGCGCGTCTTTCGCTCCAGCATTCGCAGCAGTATGGGCACTCCAAGCTATCTCAGCGGGTCAAGCCCAAATTGACGCACTCACACGTACGTCTGCGCCGCAAGTGGCTTCCATAACCTCTCAAACGTCGGCATTTGCGTCCTACGCTATTAATGCTATCCTGGACTCTGCGAGCCGTACGGCGGTTGCAGCCGACAATTCAGTGACATTACGCAGGGCCTTGTGGCTACGGGAATGGAAGGCAGATTCGATTGCCAAAAAGTGCTTAATCGGTTTGCCATTTTCTGGCGACCGTTTGTTTGGTGAGAGATTGGATGAAATCATAAAACAATCCAAGGGAAAAGAAACATCCTTACCCCAGGCCAAACCAAAATTACCCCAACAGAGGAGGGGACAGTCGAGGTTTCGGTCCTTTCGGGGTGCGGGCAGTGCCCAATTTTCCTCGTCCAAAAGGCCTCAGATGGATCAGAGGAACTCCGATTCATGGCGGTCTAAGTCACGCCCTAAAAAGACCGCCGGAGGTGCCGCTACCAAGGCGGCTTCCTCATGACTTACGGCCGACTCACACCGCATCCTCGGTCGGTGGCAGGCTCTCCCTCTTCTGCGACACCTGGCTGCCACAGGTAAAAGACCGATGGGTGAGAGACATTCTGTCTCACAGTTACAGGATAGAGTTCAGCTCTCGTCCTCCGACTCGATTCTTCAGAACATCTCCGCCTCCCGAGCGAGCCGATGCTCTTCTGCAGGCGTTGGACACTCTGAAGGTAGAAGGAGTGGTGATCCCTGTTCCTCTTCAGCAACAGGGTCACGGTTTTTACTCCAACCTGTTTGTGGTTCCAAAGAAGGACGGGTCTTTCCGTCCTGTCCTGGACCTAAAACTGCTCAACAAACACGTAAAGACCAGGCGGTTCCGGATGGAATCCCTCCGCTCCGTCATCGCCTCAATGTCCCAAGGAGATTTCCTTGCATCGATCGATATCAAAGATGCTTATCTTCACGTTCCGATTGCTCCAGAGCATCAGCGCTTCCTGCGCTTCGCCATAGGAGACGAACACCTCCAGTTCGTGGCACTGCCGTTCGGCATGGCGACAGCCCCCCGGGTTTTCACCAAGGTCATGGCTACAGTAGTCGCGGTCCTCCACTGCCAGGGTCACTCGGTGATCCCTTACTTAGACGATCTGCTGATCAAGGCACCCTCTCAAGAGGCATGCCAACACAGCCTCGACGCTACCCTGGAGACTCTCCAGAGTTTCGGGTGGATCATCAATTTTCCAAAGTCAAATCTGACACCGGCCCAATCGCTGACATATCTTGGCATGGAGTTTCATACCCTCTCAGCGATAGTGAAGCTTCCGCTGAACAAGCAGCGTTCACTACAGACGGGGGTGCAATCTCTCCTTCAAGGTCAGTCACACCCCTTGAGGCGCCTCATGCACTTCCTGGGGAAGATGGTGGCGGCAATGGAGGCAGTCCCTTTCGCGCAGTTTCACCTGCGTCCTCTTCAATGGGACATCCTACGCAAATGGGACAGGAAACCGACGTCCCTCGACAGGAACGTCTCCCTCTCTCAGGCAACCAAAGCTTCCCTTCGGTGGTGGCTTCTTCCCACTTCATTATCGAAGGGAAATCCTTCCTACCCCCATCCTGGGCGGTGGTCACGACGGACGCGAGTCTGTCAGGGTGGGGAGCAGTTTTTCTCCACCACAGGGCTCAGGGTACGTGGACTCATCAAGAGTCCTCGCTTCAGATCAATGTTCTGGAGATCAGGGCAGTGTATCTGGCCCTAAAAGCGTTCCAGCAGTGGCTGGAAGGCAAGCAGATCCGAATTCAGTCGGACAACTCCACAGCGGTGGCATACATCAACCACCAAGGCGGGACACGCAGTCGGCAAGCCTTCCAGGAAGTCCGGCGGATTCTACTGTGGGTGGAAGCCACAGCTTCCACCATATCCGCAGTTCACATCCCAGGCGTAGAAAACTGGGAAGCAGAACTACCAGACCGACCAGACTTGCTGTCTCAAGGGCCGTTTTTCCATCTGAATTCTGCGGCCCTCAACCTGACTGTGTGGCCATTGAGTCCTGGATCCTAGCGTCTTCAGGATTATCTCAAGAGGTCATTGCCACTATGAGACAGGCTAGGAAACCAACGTCCGCCAAGATCTACCACAGGACGTGGAAAATTTTCCTGTCGTGGTGCTCTGCTCAGGGTTTTTCTCCCTGGCCTTTTGCCTTGCCCACTTTTCTGTCCTTCCTTCAATCTGGACTGGAAAAGGGTTTGTCGCTCGGCTCCCTTAAGGGACAAGTCTCAGCGCTCTCTGTGTTTTTCCAGAAGCGCCTAGCCAGACTTCCACAGGTACGCACGTTCCTGCAGGGGGTTTCACATCGTTCCTCCTTACAAGCGGCCGTTAGAACCCTGGGATCTGAACAGGGTGCTGATGGTTCTTCAGAAACCACCATTCGAGCCAATGAGGGATATTTCTCTCTCACGCCTTTCGCAGAAAGTGGTTTTCCTAGTAGCAGTCACTTCACTTCGGAGAGTGTCTGAGCTAGCAGCGTTGTCGTGCAAAGCCCCTTTCCTGGTGTTTCACCAGGACAAGGTGGTTCTGCGTCCGGTTCCGGAATTTCTCCCTAAGGCGGTATCCCCCTTTCATCTCAATCAGGATATCTCCTTACCCTCTTTTTGTCCTCATCCAGTTCACCAATGTGAAAAGGATTTGCACTTGTTAGATCTGGTGAGAGCACTCAGACTCTACATTTCTCGTACGGCGCCCCTGCGCCGCTCGGATGCACTCTTTGTCCTTGTCGCTGGCCAGCGTAAAGGGTCACAGGCTTCCAAATCAACCCTGGCTCGGTGGATCAAGGAACCAATTCTCGAAGCTTACCGTTCTGCTGGGCTTCCGGTTCCCTCAGGGCTGAAGGCCCATTCTACCAGAGCCGTGGGTGCGTCCTGGGCTTTGAGGCACCAGGCTACGGCTCAGCAGGTGTGTCAGGCGGCTACCTGGTCGAGCCTGCACACTTTCACGAAACACTATCAGGTGCATACCTATGCTTCGGCGGATGCCAGCCTAGGTAGACGAGTCCTTCAGGCGGCAGTTGCTCACCTGTAGGAAAGGGCCGTTTTACGGCTCTATTACGAGGTATTATTTTACCCACCCAGGGACTGCTTTTGGACGTCCCAATTGTCTGGGTCTCCCAATGGAGCGACAAAGAAGAAGGGAATTTTGTTTACTTACCGTAAATTCCTTTTCTTCTAGCTCCAATTGGGAGACCCAGCACCCGCCCCTGTTTTTTTGTGTACACATGTTGTTCATGTTGAATGGTTTCAGTTCTCCGATATTCCTTCGGATTGAATTTACTTTAAACCAGTTTATAATTTTTTCCTCCTTCTTGCTTTTGCACCAAAACTGAGGAGCCCGTGGGAGCACGGGGGGTGTATAGGCAGAAGGGGAGGGGCTTTACACTTTTAGTGTAATACTTTGTGCGGCCTCCGGAGGCATAGCCTATACACCCAATTGTCTGGGTCTCCCAATTGGAGCTAGAAGAAAAGGAATTTACGGTAAGTAAACAAAATTCCCTTCATCTCCAATGGAGAACGTCTATCCCCATTACAAAATGGAGCATTAATTCAGATGCCTGACCGCTGCTCCATTCATTCTTTATGGGGTTGCTGGAAAAAGCTGAGCGCAGCGCTTGGCAGCCTCATAGGGAATGTATGGAGCAGCGTTCATGCATGTGCACTGTCACTCCATGCTAACAGGATATGTGCCCCTTTTCTGTAAATTGATGCGAATCCCAGTAGTCAGATCCCCACTGATCTGTAAGTTATCAGCCATCCCACAGATTCGTGCCAACTTATTTTCCCTGGGCAACCCGTTTACCCCTCCTTCCTCTGCATCACTGCAGGTATTTGCTATTTTTACCATTTTTTTTTTTTTTTTTGTACATTTAGAAATTTAGCAGCCTGAGAGCAGATGACATTGAGCAGATGCGGTTTAAGCAAAGACTGAAGGTGATCCAGTCCTTGGAGGATTCAGCAAAGAGAAGTGTGGTAAGAAAGACTGCACTTCACACCATGACATCCATATTCAAATGTTTGTTGACGTGCCCTGCTATGTTGTCCCATGTTTTGGCTATGACGGGCAGCCGGCTACAAAACGCAGGTTACACTTTGGAGGATTCATAGATTACCGTATTTCTCTTTCGTTTCATTGGGGGATACACCCACGGTCCTGTGTCCCCCAATGAAGACTCAGAGAAAGAGATTTTATGGTGAGTACACAAAAATCCTTCTTTTTCGGATTATAAGACGCACTTTACCTCCCAAAAATTTGGGAGGAAAGTGAGGGATGCGTCTTAAAATCCGATTGTAGCTTACCGAGGGATGGCGGAAGGGGCAGCAGGAGGCAGGAGCAATGCTTCGGCGGCTGTGCTGTGCACGGTCTGCATAAACTGTTCATGGTCTGCGGCGCCTGGGCTGGGGCTGCGGGCGGTGAGGTCTTCAAATAATGACGCTCGGAACCAGCTCTTGCGCAGATGGAGCTCTTGGCTCAAGATCTCATCTGTGCATGCGCCGCCTTTGGCCCATTGATCTCCCAATAGCAGACTTAAGGAAAACGACGCCTGGAGGTGGCGTGTGCGCAGATGAGATCTCCGCTTCTCATTGAGCCAAGAGCTCAATCTGTGCACCCACCTGCTCCAGGCACCATTATTTGAAGCCACAGCAGCACCAACACAGCCGCCACTGCCGAGAGTTTCTGGGACATCCACTGGCTGCACCGTCCTGCTCCACCCCGGCCTACTGTGACCCCACTCCACCACCACTGCCGCCCCTTTCCAGTAAGACACACCTGGATAATAAGACAAACCCCCCCCCCTTTTTTTTTTTCCCCCCTAAATATGAGGTGCGGCTTATAACCCCCAAAATGCGGTACATATATATCATAGTCTACGCCTAAATGTACAACACATAAGGCATGTAACCCTTCTCATGCTTGTCTGATAGGTGAGAGCCATTTCCACTGATCTTGGCTTCTCCATGGAAGAGCTCGAAGATATGTACGTTCTGTTCAAGGTTAGTATCTTTTGTGGTATTTGATTTCTGATCCACACACTATTAAATCTGGCCTACCACTAGACATATAGTTAATCTCTGAAGATAGTCTTTGCTATCTGCACACTTGATGCAAAAGACCAGATAAGGCAGATAATAATGGTCTGTTGCATGTTTAGTCACTTCGTGGGTATAGTTGTGATTCTTGCAAAATCTGCAGTAACGAACCACAGATCCATCACCAGTGTGCATGGGTCATCTCTACAATTTCCACTTTGTTCTGTCTATCCCCAGACCTAGATAGAGATCTGTCTACCTGTATGTTGTGGTTTTTTAGCCATAATCAATGCCATTGTGACCCATAATGACGCACTACTCTACTACTGATGAATTATTTCCATTTCTGGTTACAAATCAGTTTACATTTCTTTGTCGCTCCATTGGGAGACCCAGACAATTGGGGTGTATAGCTTCTGCCTCCGGAGGCCACACAAAGTATTACACTTTAAAAAGTGTAACCCCTCCCCTCTGCCTATACACCCTCCCGTGCATCACGGGCCCATCAGTTTTTTGCTTTGTGTTGAAGGAGGGACTGGCCGAGGAGGTCGTGGTACCTGGATCTGTGGTATCTCACGGTGGGTCAACCGTGGGCACTACCAGACCGACCAGACTTGCTGTCTCAAGGGCCATTTTTCCATCTGAATTCTGCGGCCCTCAACCTGACTGTGTGGCCATTGAGTCCTGGCTCCTAGCGTCCTCAGGGTTATCTCAAGATGTCATTGCCACCATGAGACAGGCCAGGAAACCAACGTCCGCCAAGATCTACCACAGGACGTGGAGGATCTTCTTATCCTGGTGCTCTGATCAGGGTTTTACTCCCTGGCCGTTTGCCTTGCCCACTTTTCTGTCTTTCCTTCAATCCGGAATGGACAAGGGTTTGTCTCTCGGCTCTCTCAAGGGACAAGTATCGGCGCTTTCCGTGTTTTTTCAAAAGCGTCTAGCCAGGCTTCCGCAGGTACGCACGTTCCTGCAGGGGGTTTGCCACATAGTCCCACCTTACAAGAACAGCTCTGGGAGGCCCAGGCAGGGAATCTGGTGGACACACAACCGCTGAGGGCGGTCGGTAAGCCGCACCGGTTACCAGGTGCTGGCTCCCCTGGGTGCCGAAGTGTATATATATATATCCATATATTGTATACATTTGCTCTGTTCGGCTGCATTATTTGCTTTTGGCTATATACCCTCACTGATTGCTCTAAGAGGAGACAACAGCATGTCGTCCGCAAAAAGCAAGGGTGCCAAGGCACAGGCTTATTTTGCAACCTGTACCTCTTGTGCGGCTATGTTACCTGCAGGTTCCACCTACCCTCATTGTGTGCAATGCTCGGCCCCTGTGACACTCACTCAGCCGGAGCCTCAGGCACTGGTGGGACCCTCGGCCCAGGTAGAACCACCGGTTGCCACTGTCCAGGTGGCAGGGACAGAGTTTGCAGTGTTGGCTGAGAAACTTTCTGAGTCACTTTCACAATCCATGGCTCAGTCTATGGACAGATGGTCTGCTAAGATACTAGAAGCTTTGCAGTCCAGACCGGTAACACAGGCCCCGGGCACTGTTGAATCATTGCCCCCAGGCCCCCCTCGGTCGGCGCAGCAAAGTGCTCCTGGGGTGACTCCTAGGTCCCACGGTGAGGACTCCGACACGGACCGCAGTCCCAGACCGGCTAAGCGGGCTCGCTGGGAACTTCCCTCGACTTCATCACACTGCTCAGGGTCTCAGCATGAGGACGCTCTGGAGGATGAAGCGGAGGTGGCAGATCAGGGCTCTGATCCTGACGTTGCTCTCAATCTTGATACACCCGAAGGGGACGCCATAGTAAATGACATTATAGCGTCCATCAACCAGGTGCTAGAACTTTCTCCTCCAACTCCACCGATTAGAGGAGTTAGCTTCACAGCAGGAGAAACACCAATTTAGGTTTCCCAAACGTACACGGAGTGCGTTTTTCGATCACTCCAACTTCAGAGATGCGGTCCAGAAGCACCGAGCATTTCCGGATAAGCGCTTTACTAAGCGCCTTAATGACACACGTTACCCCTTCCCCACTGACGTAGTTAAGGGTTGGGCTCAGTGTCCCAAGGTGGATCATCCAGTCTCTAGACTGGCGGCTAGATCCATAGTAGCAGTGGCAGATGGTTCATCGCTCAAGGATGCCACTGACAGGCAAATAGAGCTCCTGATGAAATCCATCTATGAAGCCATAGGCGCGTCTTTTGCTCCGGCATTCGCAGCCGTATGGGCACTCCAAGCTATCTCAGCTTGTCTGTCTGAGATTAATGCAGTCACACGTGCCTCTACTCCGCAGGTTGTGTCTTTAACCTCTCAGGCGTCGGCTTTTTCGTCCTACGCCATGAACGCCGTCCTGGACTCTGCGAGCCGTACAGCGGTAGCATCCGCCAATTCAGTGGCAGTCCGCAGGGCCATGTGGCTACGCGAATGGAAGGCAGACTCTGCTTCCAAGAAGTTCTTAACCGGTTTGCCATTTTCTGGCGACCGTCTGTTTGGCGAGCAATTGGATGAAATTATTAAACAATCCAAGGGAAAGGACTCGTCCTTACCCCAGTCCAAACCAAACAGACCTCAGAAACGGAAGATACAACCGAGGTTTCGGTCCTTTCGGCCCTCAGCCAGATCTCAATTCTCCACGTCCAACAGGCCACAGAAGGGCCAGAGGAACTCTGATTCATGGCGGTCTAAGTCACGTCCTAAAAAGACCGCCGGAGGAACCGCCCCCAAGGCGGCCTCCTCATGACTTTCGGCCTCCCCAAACCGCATCCTCGGTCGGTGGCAGGCTCTCCCGCTTTTGCGACGCCTGGTTGCCACATGTCCAAGACCGATGGGTGAGAGACATTCTGTCTCACGGTTACAGGATAGAGCTCAGCTCTCGTCCTCCGACTCGTTTCTTCAGAATATCTCCGCCCCCCCGAGCGAGCCGATGCTCTTTTTCAGGCGGTGAACACTCTGAAGGCAGAAGGAGTGGTGATCCCTGTTCCCCTTCAAGAATGTGGTCGCGGTTTTTACTCCAACTTGTTTGTGGTGCCAAAAAAGGACGGATCATTCCGTCCCGTTCTGGACCTCAAACTGCTCAACAGACACGTGAAAACCAGACGGTTCCGGATGGAATCTCTCCGCTCCGTCATCGCCTCGATGTCCCAAGGAGACTTCCTAGCATCAATCGACATCAGGGATGCTTATCTCCACGTGCCGATTGCACCAGAGCATCAGCGCTTCCTGCGTTTCGCCATCGGAGACGAACACCTTCACTAGAACCCTGGGATCTTAACAGGGTGCTAACGGCTCTTCAGAAACCACCTTTCGAGCCGATGAGGGATGTTTCTCTTTCACGCCTTTCGCAGAAGGTGGTCTTCCTAGTGGCAGTCACATCACTTCGGAGAGTGTCTGAGCTAGCAGCGCTGTCATGCAAAGCCCCCTTCCTGGTGTTTCACCAGGAGAAGGTGGTTCTGCGTCCGGTCCCGGAATTTCTCCCTAAGGTGGTATCCCCTTTTCATCTCAATCAGGATATCTCCTTACCTTCTTTTTGTCCTAATCCAGTTCACCAATGTGAAAAGGATTTGCACTTGTTAGATCTCGTGAGAGCACTCAGACTCTACATTTCTCGCACGGCGCCCCTGCGCCGTTCTGATGCGTTCTTTGTCCTTGTCGCTGGCCAGCGTAAGGGGTCGCAGGCTTCCAAGTCAACCTTGGCTCGGTGGATCAAGGAACCGATTCTTGAAGCCTACCGTTCGTCTGGGCTTCCGGTTCCTTCAGGGCTGAAAGCCCATTCTACCAGAGCCGTAGGTGCGTCCTGGGCATTGCGGCACCAGGCTACGGCTCAGCAGGTGTGTCAGGCGGCTACCTGGTCGAGTCTGCACACTTTCACGAAACACTATCAGGTGCATGCCTATGCTTCGGCAGATGCCAGCCTAGGTAGGCGAGTCCTTCAGGCGGCGGTTGCCCACCTGTAAGAGGGGGCCGTTTTACGGCTCTTTTTATCGAGGTATTCTTTTACCCACCCAGGGACTGCTTTTGGACGTCCCAATTGTCTGGGTCTCCCAATGGAGCGACAAAGAAGAAGGGAATTTTGTTTACTTACCGTAAATTCCTTTTCTTCTAGCTCCTATTGGGAGACCCAGCACCCGCCCCTGTTCCCTTCGGGCTGTTGTTCTTTTGTGTACACATGTTGTTCATGTTGAATTGTTCTTTGGTTCATGGTTTCAGTTCTCCGAACATCCTTCGGATTGAGTTTACCTTAGACCAATTTATAAGTTTCCTCCTTCCTGCTTTGGCACCAAAACTGATGGGCCCGTGATGCACGGGAGGGTGTATAGGCAGAGGGGAGGGGTTACACTTTTTAAAGTGTAATACTTTGTGTGGCCTCCGGAGGCAGAAGCTATACACCCAATTGTCTGGGTCTCCCAATAGGAGCTAGAAGAAAAGGAATTTACGGTAAGTAAACAAAATTCCCTTCTTTTTTATGCAAACTATTGTGTAGGCATTGAGTGGCATGTCTCTCATTGACATTCACTGTAGAATAAAATGTATAGTGTGTGTGCTTTAATTTATTTATTTTTTTTTTACTGCGCCCTTTTGTGTTGGAAGCTTTTTTTTTTTTTGTATACAGTCAACTTGGCTATGAAAAGCACTAGTTTGTCGGCTGATCAAATATGAATGCCTAAAAATTATCCCATCAGCTGCAGCCTTCACTATTTCATCAGGGCAGTCATCCGCCCAGAAGAAATAATGATGTGCTGCAACCAAAGAGCAACCACTGATTGGCTGCAGCGGTGTGTGACTCAAGTCACTTCACTTTTCAAGAACAGCATTACCATTATTGCTGGAACAGCGCTCCTGCAGGAGTCGAGTATACTTGTTTTTATTTTAATTCAAGTCCTGAATTGATTTATCTCGGGATGTCCAATAGTAGACAACCTCTTATATTATTTCCTTATAATTCTGATTTCGAGCTTTGAGACTCTCTTTGGTTGGGTGGTCTCTTGAATTCCTTTTCCGAATTGTTTGGATATGTCTTCATTATTTTTACATAATAGACAAAGGGGCCATTTCATCAAGACTCTTCTCTCTATTCTCCATGGTTAGTGTGGCACAAACAGTGCAATGATTGAGTCAACTTCTCCCCTTTTTTATCTAGTTTCAGGTGTGATTTTCATATTAATTAGCAAATTAGTCCCAACTTCAAATCAAGGAGCATCACTCCACTTAAACACCTTCAACCTTATCTCTTGATTTCAAATCAGGAGATACTCAGTGTATTTATGCATAACAATAAATTCAATAAACTTTTTTTTGGATAAAACCCAAACTTTATTAAGCAATAATAATAATAATAATAATAATAATCTGGGCAACAGCATTGACTTTTTATTGACAGTAATCACTGGATATATCAATAAGAGCAAAAAAGATTAGTGATATTTGTACTTTATCTGACTAATAATACTGATGTGTGTTTGAAATGGGGGCATATTTTCGTCCTTCAACAAGGTGTGTCTCCCTGTTTATTTTAACATTTGTGTATTTGATTGCTTAATAAAGTTTGGGTTTTATCCAAAAAAAAGTTTTTTGAATTTATTGTTATGCATAAATACACTGAGTATCTCCTGATTTGAAATCAAGAGATAAGGTTGAAGGTGATTTTCATATTGCCCACACCTGTTACTTGCCACAGTAGAGTTTGAATGAGCATCAACTGCTTGAAACAAAGTTGTTAACCCATAATTTTTGGAAAGGTGCCGACAATTTTGTTCAGCCCATTTTTGGAGTTTTGTGAAATTATGTCCATTTTACCTTTTTCGGCTGTGTGTTTTGTTTTTTGTTTTTGTGTTGTTGCAAAACACACAAAGTAAATAAATGTGTATGACATGACAAAACATGTTTAATTGCAATAATTTTCTGGGAGAAATTCTTCAGTTTCTGGAACAATTTCAAGGGTCCCAAATATTTTGGCCATGACTGTACATGTGGTGTTTCCTGATACAAGAGCAAGTTGGAGTCTAAAAAAAACCCAAAACTCTAGTGGGGAAATAGCAAGAGTTCTGTTTTTTTTACTTTCATTAAAGATTGTGATGTGGAAAAACCATTGCCTAAAATAATTCTCTTCCCACTGCCCTACCCATGATACTGCTCCCACCAAGTTAGTGTGAGAATAGAATCCATTTTGTTCTTAATGAAACCATCTTGTCTTATAACTGAATGGTGTCATAGGGTTCAGCTAACACTGATGGGTGGGGAAGTTTCACATTTCTGTTCACGCCCCTACTGCTCTTATTGGTGCATAGTTCAGAGGAGTTATTTCTTTGTTTTGAGGTACTATATAAACTGGTCACATGATATAATAAAGTAGAAATTTTCAGTATACTACAAACTGTGCTGCAATGATTTCCCAAGTGCTTGTAAACCAAATGTTATTAATTTGGAGTTCAAGAGGCATAGAAGGTGTATTTTGCTCCCATTAGAGTAAAGAGGACCTGTATGCCAAGAGCAGAGGAGAAGGCAACGGGAGATGGGTATAGGTCAATTAGTAAAAGCAACAATAGTGGCAAAATGTGCAGTAGTATTTTTTTTTTTTTTCTTTTTTTTTCTTTCTAAGGATAATTTGTAGGGTTGCTTTCCTACTCTTTTTTTTGTACATATCCGAGTGGGAGAGGCTGCAGTACCTGGTTCCCGCTGTTCTCATGTTGATGCCAGGCTCAGCAGTAAAGATGCCATGACGCCCCAATAAACACTCCTGCATCTTCAGTTTCTGGATCAATGGGAGAGGACTTCCAGATATTGCAGATAATCCAGTGATCGCTTATCCTATGGATAGACCATCAATGTGTAGTTCCAGAAAACCCCATATGTTCTTTCCTTTCTGGTCGTGAAGAACCACCAACATGTTTACCAATCATACATATTTATACATCATCCATATGCAGCCTACATAATTGTATGCATGTACTGTAATAACGCCTGTAATAATGCTTCCTTCTCAGGCTCAGCACCTTATGAGCTGTTATTGGGGTGGGAACCGCACATCAAGCAATCGCCACGACCCCAGCCTGCCCTACTTGGAGCAGTACCGCATAGACCTAGACCAGTTTCAGGAATTGTTCACCCAGCTCACGCCCTGGTCTTTTGGCCCGCACACCTCCATCGTGGCCGCTCGGATTTTCCGCCTGCTGGACACTAACAAAGACTCGCTAATAAACTTTAAAGAGTTTGTAACTGGACTCGGTAGGTGTAAAACTCTAGTACTGACTGGTTTCTTTATGGACTATCCATAATGTGCTAACTGTACCCTGGACATGTCTGTTTTACTACATTCTTATTTTTCATATAAGTTTTCCATTCTTCAATTCCTTTATTGTCCTGGAAATTTACAAACACATTGATATGTTTCCACTTCTCCCTTGTCCGTTGCCTATTTCCCTACACAGTCTATATATCTGGTAAAGTCTGCTAGATAATTCACAAGTGTGTAATTTTATGGCTTTTATGTCTTACTCTTAGGAGGAATGTATCACGGTGATATGACAGAGAAGCTTAAATTCCTGTACAAACTACACCTGCCTCCTGGTAAGTGACGATATGTCTATCTAAAGGGGGTTTGTGACCATATGAGAGGCACGGGAGCAAACACTGGCGTCTGCCATCAGAAATGACAAATCACAAATAAGACGGGGTCTTAGATTAAGCTTTGATCCAAAAGATGCTCTAGGGCTTATTTTCAGGGGGTGTCTTATTTTTCCATGATAAACCATCCACAACTATTCTTGTACAAAAAGAAATCAACATTTATTCAAATATAGCCAAAGCAAAGCCTTTGCTCTCCTGTCAACAACACGTTCACAGATCATGTCCTCCAGCTCTTCTCGCCATTTTCAGACCCTTTGGATATTCAAGATCTTCACTTTGCAGTAAGATTTTTGCCCCAAGAGTCTTCCACGATTCCTTTGATGTACTCAACAGAATAGCTTCACTCATTTTATGAGGGGGACAAAATACTAGTGCCGTATGTGTCTTGGTCATCTGTTTACTTATGGTTCTGTACCGTAGTATATGGTGGATAAGACCCTTCACTAAGAAAAGCAGACACCCCCCAAAGAATAGCACTCAAAAGACCCCACGAGACCCAAAGCAGTTAGGTGTGGCAAGTGCCACCCTCTCGCACGCAGATCAGGTAGTCCTGCTGGTGTTATTAATGTCACAGGTTTGTTGCGTGCCATCAGGACTACCCGATCTGCGTGAGAAAGCCTAGCACTTGCCAACCCTTATTGCTTTGGCTCTCATGGGGTCTTTTGAGTACTATTCTTTGGGGTTGACTGCTTTCCTTAAGGAAGGATCTATCTATCCTGCTGCATTCTGTTTCCAAATGCTTTGGCGTTTTACATATATAGCTGCCTGGACACTATTTAAATGAACTTTCTTTATCGTTCCTATGGGAGACCCAAACCATGGGTGTATAGCTACTGCCCCCGGAGGACACACAAAGTTACTACACTCAAAACGTGTAGCTCCTCCCTCCTAGCATATACACCCCCTGCTAGCCAGTCCTAGCCAGTTTCATTCTTTGTGTCAGGAGGATCACACACACACATGCATCCTTTTTTGATTTTTCATTTTTTCTAAAGATTTGGAAGAAAAGCGGGTCCACTGGACTCCCGGCATGTCCCTTCTCACCCCCCTGGCGGCGGTGCTGTTAAGGTTGACTTCAGGGCAGGAGCCCTTCATGCCGCGCTCCTTCACCATCCCTTAGGGGCTCTGGCTTGAAGTTAGAACCAACACGGTTCTCACTGCCTTGCAGGAGACCGGCCTCCATCCGCAGCCCTTTTGCAGGACCCTGCTGGACGGAGCACTGAACCCCCACCCCACCAGGGACTGGGCCCTGCGTCTCAAAGCTAAGTATAGAGACGTTATTCAGAGGGTCCTTCTGCAATGTGGGGCACTTTTATTGGGGGGGGACAGTGATTTACTTTGATAATGCTGCTTTTTACTGTGTTTCCGGCCGGTTCCACGGTTTTTACTGAGAACCGCGCCGATGATGCCTGATTGTCGGCCGCATGCATAACTCTAGGCCCCGGCTTCAGCCGCGGCCTAGTTTCGTTTCGTTCCCCTGCATGTCAGTCATGCAGGGGGACACTGCAGCGCCGGCCGCTCTGCACAGGGGAGGACACTCCTTTTCTTTGTCGCTCCATTGGGAGACCCAGACAATTGGGTGTATAGGCTATGCCTCCGGAGGCCGCACAAAGTATTACACTAAAAGTGTAAAGCCCCTCCCCTTCTGCCTATACACCCCCCGTGCTCCCACGGGCTCCCCAGTTTTTTGCTTTGTGCGAAGGAGGTCAGACACGCACGCACAGCTCCACAGATTGGTCAGCAGCAGCTGCTGACCATGTCGGATGGAAGAAAAGTGGGCCCATATAGAGCCCCCAGCATGCTCCCTTCTCACCCCACTCTTGTCGGTGGTGTTGTAAGGTTGAGGTATCCATTGCGGGTACGGAGGCTGGAGCCCACATGCTGTTTTTCCTTCCCCATCCCCCTTAGGGCTCTGGTGGAAGTGGGATCCTATCGGTCTCCAGGCACTGAGACCGCGCTTCATCCACAACTCCTGTGGAGCCTGCTGGATAGGAGCCGGGTATCGTTCAGGGACATGGCCCTGCTACTTTAAGGTACTCTGTATCCCGGTGGGGACCGCGCACAGCAACACTCCAGCTTTGCTGGGTGTGCTAGTGCACCGGGGACCACGGCGCTGACCGGGTTAATATGTGCCATCCACTGCGGCGCGGCTGGGACTTGTAGTGCGCCGGGGACTTTCACGCCGGCCGCGCTTTTACGGCGGCCGCGTTTATTACTAGAGTCCCCGGCTTTTTGCGGCCTAGTTTCCTTTCCTCCCGCCCACAGCCCTGACAGGCAGGGGAAGGGCAGGACGCTGCACAGAACGAGCAGCACTGAGGGCTGGAGCATGCTTTGCATACTCCACCCCCCCTCACTGTGCACAGTGCGGGCACCAGTTCCCGCACTTTCTGGGTCACGCCCACGGCTCCCTCCTCTCCTCAGGACGCCGGCAGCCATTCCTGTCAGCTCCTCGGACGCAGCAGAGGGGGACAAAGTCTGGGAGACCCAGGCAGGGACTCTGGTGGCCTCACAACCGCTTTAGGCGGGTGGTAAGCAGCACCTGTGGTGCTAGCCCCATTGTGCAGTAGTGTAACATTATATGTTTATGGTATATATGTTTTACACTGTATGGTGCACAGTTGATTTCTGGCTATATACCCTATTGTGTTACTCAGGGAAGATAATAGCATGGCGCCCACGAAAGGCAGGGGTGCCAAAACACAGGCTTATTATGTTGCCTGCGCCGCATGTACGACCCCGCTACCGGCAGGTTCCACTGACCCTCATTGTGTGCACTGTTCGGCCCCTGTGGCACTTACTCAGCCGGAGCCTCTGCTAAGAGGGGCCCAGGGGGAGCCACCTGCTAACACTGTTCAGGTGACGGGGACGGAGTTTGCAAAACTCTCTGAGACTATGGCTAAGATACTAGAAGCCTTGCAGTCCAGGCCGGTATCTCAGCACAGGGACTCTGTTGAATCTTCGTTCCCTGGCCCACCTCAGCTGGACCAACAATGTCCTCCCGGGGTATCTCATGGATCCCAGGCTGAGGGTTCTGACACAGACCCCAGCCCCAGACCGACTAAGCGAGCTCGCTTAGATTTTCCCTCGACATCATCATATTGTGCAGGGTCTCAGAGGGGGGAATCTCTGGTTGATGATGCGGATACAGCTGATCAGGATTCTGATCCTGAGGCCGCTCTCAATCTTGATACTCCGGACGGGGACGCCATAGTGAACGACCTTATTGCGTCCATCAATCGTATGTTGGATATTTCTCCCTCAGCTCCTCCGGTGGAGGAGTCAGCTTCTCAGCAGGAGAAATTCCGTTTCAAGTTTCCCAAGCGTACACCGAGTATGTTTCTGGACCACTCTGATTTCAGAGAGGCAGTCCAGAATCACCATGCTTGTCCAGATAAGCGTTTTTCTAAGCGCCTTAAGGATACACGTTATCCTTTTCCCCCTGACGTGGTCAAAAGTTGGGCTCAGTGTCCCAAAGTGGATCCTCCAATCTCCAGACTGGCAGCTAGATCCATACTTGCAGTGGAAGATGGGGCTTCACTCAAAGATGCCACTGACAGGCAGATGGAGCTCTGGTTGAAATCCATCTATGAAGCTATCGGCGCTTCTTTTGCCCCAGCGTTCGCAGCCGTATGGGCGCTACAAGCTATCTCAGCAGGTCAAGCGCAAATTGACGCAGCCACACGCACGTCCGCGCCACAGGTGGCGTCCATAACCACTCAGACGTCGGCATTTGCGTCTTACGCTATTAATGCTGTCCTGGACTCTGCGAGCCGTACGGCGGTTGCAGCCGCCAATTCGGTGGTACTCCGCAGGGCCTTGTGGCTACGGGAATGGAAGGCAGATTCTGTTTCCAAAAAGCGCTTAACCAGTTTGCCAATTTCTGGCGACCGATTGTTTGGCGAGCGTTTGGATGAAATCATCAAACAATCCAAGGGAAAGGATACATCCTTACCCCAGCCCAAACCGAACATACCCCAACAGAGGAAGGGGCAGTCGAGGTTTCGGTCCTTTCGGGGCGCGGGCAGGTCCCAATTCTCCTCGTCCAAAAGGCCTCAGAAAGATCAAAGGAACTCTGACGCATGGCGGTCTAAGTCACGTCCTAAAAAGGCCACCGGAGGTGCCGCTACCAAAGCGGCTTCCTCATGACTTTCGGCCTCCTCACTCCGCATCTTCGGTCGGTGGCAGGCTCTCCCGCTTTTGCGACGCCTGGCTGCCACGGGTAAAAGACCGTTGGGTGAGAGACATTCTGTCTCACGGTTACAAGATAGAGTTCACCTCTCGTCCCCCGACTCGATTCTTCAGGTCATCCCCGCCTCCCGAGCGAGCCGAGGCTCTTCTGCAGGCGCTGGGCACTCTGAAGGCAGAAGGAGTGGTGGTCCCTGTTCCTCTTCAGCAACAGGGCCACGGTTTTTACTCCAACTTGTTTGTGGTCCCAAAGAAGGACGGGTCTTTCCGTCCTGTCCTGGACCTGAAACTTCTCAACAAACACGTAAAGACCAGGCGGTTCCGGATGGAATCCCTCCGCTCCGTCATCGCCTCAATGTCCCAAGGAGATTTCTTCGGCGCTCCATTGGGAGACCCAGACGATTGGGTGTATAGTACTGCCTCCGGAGGCCACACAAAGCATTACACTAAAAAGTGTAAGGCCCCTCCCCTTCTGGCTATACACCCCCAGTGGGATCACTGGCTCACCAGTTTTCTGCTTTGTGCGAAGGAGGTCAGACATCCACGCATAGCTCCACTGTTTTTAGTCAGCAGCAGCTGCTGACTATGTCGGATGGAAGAAAAGTGGGCCCATATGGGGCCCCCAGCATGCTCCCTTCTCACCCCACTTTTGTCGGGTGTTTGTTAAGGTTGAGGTACCCATTGCGGGTACGGAGGCTGGAGCCCACATGCTGTTTTCCTTCCCCATCCCCCCTCAGGGCTCTGGGTGAAGTGGGATCTTACAGGTCTCCAGGCACTGAGACCGGGCTCCATCCACAGACCCAGAGAACCTGGTGGATATGGAGCTGAGTATCGTCAGGGACAGGGCCCTGCTACATTAAGGTACTCTGTGTCCCCGTACACATCGCGCACACACACACCAGCATTGCTGGGAGTGCTAGTGCGCCGGGGACAACAGCGCGGAGCGCTCGTGCTATTATTCACGGCAGCTTTGCTGTGTGAATTTATGTATTGGGAACTGCCGCGCCGGGCCGCTGCTAGGTGTTTTTACACTGTGGCGCGGCTGGGACTTGTGGTGCGCCGGGGACTCCGCGCTGGCCGTGCACATAGGACGGCCGCGCTTATTACTCGAGTCCCCGGCTTTGCGGCCTAGTTTTCGTTTCGTTCCCGCCCCCAGCCCTGCCAGTCAGGGGAGAGGCGGGACGCTGTACAGAAACTCAGCGCCGAGGGCTGGAGTCTGCTTTGCATTCTCCAGCCCCCTTCACTGGACACAGTGGGACGCCGGTTTCCCGCTCTTGCCTGGGGCACGCCCACGGCCCGCCCCTCGTCACACGAGCTGGAGAAGGACGCCGGCAGCCATTCCTGCAGTCCGAGCTGGCAGCCAGTCACAGGACTCTGACGACCACTCACCCGCCTATAGGCGGGCGGTAAGCAGCACCTGAAGTGCTGACCCCACTATATACCGTTGTGTCCATTTGTATTTTATGCTTACACTGCATTGCATGTGCTGAAGTGTTCATTTGTACTTATGCTTGTATGCTATACATTGCACTGTACGGTCGCTATTCTTGGCTATATTCTCCTAGAATGGCTAGTCTACAGCAGCAACAAAGCAAAGGTGCTAAGGCACAGTTTTTCTAGGCTGCTTGTATTGCATGTGCTGAAGTGTTCATTTGTACTTATGCTTGTATGCTATACATTGCACTGTACGGTCGCTATTCTTGGCGATATTCTCCTAGATGGCTAGTCTACAGCAGCAAAAAAGCAAGGGTGCCAAGGCACAGGCTTTCTAAGCTGCTCATATTGCATGTGCTGAAGTGCTCATTTGTACTTTATGCTTGTATGCTATACATTGCACTGTACGGTCGCTATTCTTGGCTTTATGCTCCTAGAGGGCTAGACTACAGCAGCAAAAAAGCAAAGGTGCTAAGGCACAGGCTTTCTAAGCTGCTCATATTGCATGTGCTGAAGTGCTCATTTGTACTTTAGGCTTGTATGCTATACATTGCACTGTACGGTCGCTATTCTCGGCTATATGCTCCTAGATGGCTAGACTACAGCAACAAAAAAGCAACACAGGCTTTCTATGCTGCTTTTACTGCATGTGATACTGTTCCACCGGCAGGTTCCACTGACCCCCGTTGTGTGCAATGCTCCCCTGTAGCACTTGGTCAGCCGGGGTCTCTACTAGAGGTGGCCAAAGGAACCACCTGTGAACCCTGTCCATGGACAGGGACGGTGTTGCAGTTTCGGCTGATAGATTGTCATGGGATAGTGACTTGCAGTCCAGACAGGCCATGGGCAATCTTGATCATTGCTCCCTGGCCACCCTCATTTGGAACAAAATCAGTGCTCCGGGGGGGTCCCAGGCATTCCAGGGCGAAGGCTCTGACACGGACGACAGTCCCAGACAGCCTAAGCGAGCTCGCTGGGAGCGGCACTCGGCCTCATCACTAGTCAGGGTCACAGCAGAGGACTCTCTGTATGATGAGGCAGACGTAGCTGATCAGGACTTTGATCCTGACACCGCTCTCAATCCGGATACACCGGATGGTGACGCCATGGTGACTGATCTTATAGCGTCCAGCAATGGCATGTTGGATATCTCTCCCCCAGCTCCTTCAGTGGAGGAGTCAGCTTCCCAGCAGGAGAAATCCCATTTCAGTATCTCAAGCGTACATTGAGTACTTTTCTGGCCACGCTGACTTCAGAGAAGCAGTTCAGAATCACCACGCTTACCAGATAAGCGTTTCTCCAAATGTATTAAGGATACATGTTATCCCTTTCCCCCTGACGTGGTCAGGCGCTGGACCCAGGGTCCAAAGGTGGATCCCCCAATCTCCAGGCTTGCGGCTAGATCCATAGTTTCAGTGGAAATGGGACTTCACTTAAAGATGCCATTGACAGACAGATGGACCTCTGGTTGAAATCTGTCTATGAAGCTATCGGCGTGTCGGTTGCTCCGGCATTCGCAGCCGTATGGGCACTCTAAACTATGTCAGCTGGTCTTGCGCAGCTGGTCTTGAGCACAGGTACATCTGGGCCGCAGGTAGCGTCCTTATCCTCGCAATGTCTGCATTGCGACTTACCCTATTAATGCTGTCCGAGAGAGACAGTCGAGGTTTCGGTCCTTCCCAGGCTCGGGCAGGTCCAAATTGTCCTAGTCCAAAAGGGCTCAAAAGGCTCAGAGGGGCTCAGATTCCAGGCGGGCTCAATCACGCCCAAGGAAGGCAGCCAGAGGAACCGCTTCCAAGGCGGTCTCCTCATGACTTTAAGCTCTCTCTCTCCGCATCCGCGGTTGGTGGCAGACTCTCTCGCCTTGGCGACATTTCGCTGCCACAGGTCACAGACCGGTGGGTGAGAGACATTGTGTCTCACGTGTACAGGATAGAGTTCTGTTCTCGGCCTCCGGCTCGATTCTTCAGAACTTCCCCACCTACCCACCGAGCCGATGCTCTTCTGCAGGCAGAAGGAGTGGTAATTCCTGTTCCTCTTCAGGAACAAGACACGGTTTTTCCTCCAATCTGATTGTGGGGGACCTAAAACTGCTCAACACGCACGTGAAGGCCAGGCGGTTCCGGATGGCATCCCTCCGCTCCGTCATTGCCTCAATGTCTCAAGGAGATTTCCTAGCATCAATAGACACAGGATGCTTATCTCCACGTGCCGATTGCTCCAGAGCACCAACGTTTGCTACGTTTCGTTATTGAAGACGAGCATCTTCAGTTCGTAACCCTGCCCTTCGGTCTGGCGACAGCCCTACGGGTTTTCACCAAGTTCAGGGCAGCAGTGGGAGCAGTCCTGCACTCTCAGGGTCACTCGGTGATCCTTCCTTGGACGGTCGACTGGTCAAGGCACCCTCTCAAGAGGCATGCCAACACAGCCTGAGCGTAGCGCTGGAGACTCTCCAGAGTTTCGGGTGGATCATTGTCTTCTCAAGGTTAAAGCTGACACCGACCCAATCGCTGACATATCTGGGCATGGAGTGTCACGCTCCCTCAGCGATAGTGAAGCTTCCGCTGGACGCGTTCACTACAGACGGGGGTGCAGTCTCTCCTTCATGGCCAGTCACACCCCTTAACACGACTCATGCAGAGGCGGTCACTTTCGCGCAGTTTCATCTGCGTCCACTCCAATGTGGCATTCTTTGCCAATGGGATGGGAAGTCGACGTCCCTAGAAGGAACGTTCCCCTTCTCAGACGGTCAAGGACTCTCTTCAGAGGAGTCCATCCTTCAAATCAATGTGCTGGAAATCTGGGCAGTGTATCTTGCCCTGCAAGCCTTCCAGCCGTGGCTGGAAAGCACACACATCCGAATTCAGTCGGACAACTCCACAGCGGTGGCATACATCTACCACCAAGGCGGAACACGCAGTCGGCAAGCCTCCCAGGAAGTCCGGCGGAGTCTGATGGGGGTGGAAGACAGAGCATCCACCATATCCGCAGTTCACATCCCGGGCGCAGAAAACTGGGAAGCAGACTTCCTCAGTTGCCAGGGTATGGACGCAGGGGAAGGGTATCTTCACCCGGACGGTTTTCAGGAAATCTGTCAACGCTGGGGGATGCTGAACGTCGACCTAATAGCGTCTCGGCACAACAACAAGGTTCCGATTTTCATGGCGCGGTATCACGATCAAAGAGTTCTGGCGGCAGACACCTTAGTTCAGGTTTGGTCGCAGTTCCAGCTACCTATGTGTTTCCCCCTCTGACACTGCTGCCCAGAGGGCTACGCAACATCAGGTCCGTTTGCCGCCGCGCCATCCTCATCGCCACAGACTGGCCGAGGAGGTCGTAGTCCCCGGATCTGTGGCATCTCACGGTCTGCCAACCGTGGGCACTACCAGCCCGGCCAGACTTACTGTCCCAAGGGCCGTTTTTTCCATCTGAATTCTACGGCCCTGAACCTGACGGTATGGCCTTTGAGTCCTGAATCCTAGCGTCTTCAGGATTATCTCAGGACGTCATTGCCACCATGAGACAGACTAGAAAACCGACGTCTGCCAAGATCTACCACAGGATGGGGAGGATATTCTTCTCTTAATGCTCTGCTCAGGGAGTGTCTCCCTGCCCATTTGCATTCTCTACTTTTCCTTCCTTCCTGCATTCTGGTGTGGAAAAAGGTTGTCACTCGGCTCCCTCAAGGGACAAGTCTCAGCGCGATCTGTATTCTTCAGAAGCGCCTAGCACCACTTCCTCAGGTACACACGTTCCTACAGGAGGTTTGTCACATTGTCCCTCTGTACAAACGGCCGTTGGTCCCATGGGATCTGAACAGGGTACTAATTGCTTTCCAGAAGCCGCCCTTCGAGCCTCTGAGAGATGTTTCACTCTCTCGACTTTCCCAGAAAGAGGCCTTTCTGGTAGCGGTCACGTCTCTTAGGAAAGGGTCCGAGCTAGCAGCGCTGTCATCCAAAAGCTTCCTTCCTGGTGTTTCACCAAGGCAAGGCAGTGCTGCGCCCGATTCCGGAGTTCTCCCTAAGGTGGTATCCCCCTTTCATCTCAATCAGGATATCTCCTTACCTTCCTTTTGCCTCATTCATTTCATCGATATGAAATGGATTTGCATTTGTTGGATCTGGTGAGAGCACTCAGAATCTACATTTCCCGCACGGCGCCTCTGCGCCGCTCGGATGCACTCTCTGTGCTTGTCGCTAATCAGCGTAAAGAGTCGCAGGCTTCCAAATCCACCCTGGCTCGATGGATCAAGGAACCAATTCTTGAAGCCTACTGTTCTGCTGGGCTTCCGGTTCCATCAGGGCTGAAAGCCCATTTTACCAGAGCCGTGGGTGCGCCCTAGGCATTACGGCACCAGGCTACGGCTCAGCAGGTGTGCCAGGCAGCTACCTGGTCGAGTCTGCACACTTTCACCAAGCATTGTCAGGTGCATACCTACGCTTCGGCGGACGCCAGCTTAGGTAGAAGAGTCCTGCAGGCGGCGGTTGCCTCCTTGTAGGGAAGGGCTGTTTTACAGCTCTAACATGAGGTATTTCTTTACCCACCCAGGGACAGCTTTTGGACGTCCCAATCGTCTGGGTCTCCCAATGGAGCGCCGAAGAAGAAGGGAATTTTGTTACTTACCGTAAATTCCTTTTCTTCTAGCTCCTATTGGGAGACCCAGCACCCGCCCTGTTGTCCTTCGGGATTTTTGGTTGTTTTTCGGCTACACATGTTGTTCATGTTGAATGGTTTTCAGTTCTCCGATGTTACTTCGGAGTGAATTTGTTTAAACCAGTTATTGGCTTTCCTCCTTCTTGCTTTTGCACTAAAACTGGTGAGCCAGTGATCCCACTGGGGGTGTATAGCCAGAAGGGGAGGGGCCTTACACTTTTTAGTGTAATGCTTTGTGTGGCCTCCGGAGGCAGTACTATACACCCAATCGTCTGGGTCTCCCAATAGGAGCTAGAAGAAAAGGAATTTACGGTAAGTAACAAAATTCCCTTCTTCCTTGCATCGATCGATATCAAAGATGCTTATCTCCACGTACCGATTGCTCCAGAGCACCAGCGCTTCTTGCGCTTCGCCATAGAAAACGAACACCTGCAGTTCGTGGCACTGCCGTTCGGCCTGGCAACAGCCCCACGGGTTTTCACCAAGGTTATGGCTACTGTAGTAGCGGTCCTCCACTCTCAGGGTCACTCGGTGATCCCTTACTTGGACGATCTCCTGATCAAGGCACCCTCTCAAGAGGCATGCCAACACAGCCTCGACGCTACCCTGGAGACTCTCCAGAGTTTCGGGTGGATCATCAATTTTCCAAAGTCAAATCTGACACCGGCCCAATCGCTCACATACCTTGGCATGGAGTTTCATACCCTCTCAGCGATAGTGAAGCTTCCGCTGATCAAGCAGCGGTCACTACAGACAGGGGTACAATCTCTCCTTCAAGGCCAGTCACACCCCTTGAGGCGCCTCATGCACTTCCTGGGGAAGATGGTGGCAGCAATGGAGGCAGTTCCTTTTGCGCAGTTTCACCTGCGTCCTCTTCAATGGGACATCCTACGCAAATGGGACAGGAAGCCGACGTCCCTCGACAGGAACGTCTCCCTCTCTCAGGCGACCAAAGCTTCCCTTGGTGGTGGCTTCTTCCCACTTCATTATCGAAGGGGAAATCCTTCCTACCCCCATCCTGGGAGGTGGTCACGACGGACGCGAGTCTGTCAGGGTGGGGAGCGGTTTTTCTCCACCACAGGGCTCAGGGTACGTGGACCCAGCAAGAGTCCTCGCTTCAGATCAATGTTCTGGAAATACGGGCAGTGTATCTTGCCCTGAAAGCGTTCCAGCAGTGGCTGGAAGGCAAGCAGATCAGAATTCAGTCGGACAATTCCACAGCGGTGGCATACATCAACCACCAAGGCGGCACACGCAGTCGGCAAGCCTTCCAGAAAGTCCGGCGGATTTTGATGTGGGTGGAAGCCACGGCCTCCTTCTGCGTCCGGTTCCGGAATTTTTCCCTAAGGTGGTATCCCCCTTTCATCTCAATCAGGATATCTCCTTACCTTCTTTTTGTCCTCATCCAGTTCACCAATGTGAAAAGGATTTGCACTTGTTAGATCTGGTGAGAGCACTCAGACTCTACATTTCTCGTACGGCGCCCCTGCGCCGCTCGGATGCACTCTTTGTCCTTGTCGCTGGCCAGCGTAAAGGGTCACAGGCTTCCAAATCAACCTTGGCTCGGTGGATCAAGGAGCCAATTCTCGAAGCCTACCGTTCGGCTGGGCTTCCGGTTCCCTCAGGGCTGAAGGCCCATTCTACCAGAGCCGTGGGCGCGTCCTGGGCTTTGAGGCACCAGGCTACGGCTCAGCAGGTGTGTCAGGCGGCTACCTGGTCGAGCCTGCACACTTTCACGAATCACTATCAGGTGCATACCTATGCTTCGGCGGATGCCAGCCTAGGTAGACGAGTCCTTCAGGCGGCGGTTGCCCACCTGTAGGAAGAGGCCGTTTTACGGCTCTCTTACGAGGTATTATTTTACCCACCCAGGGACTGCTTTTGGACGTCCCAATTGTCTGGGTCTCCCAATGGAGCGACAAAGAAGAAGGGAATTTTGTTTACTTACCGTAAATTCCTTTTCTTCTAGCTCCAATTGGGAGACCCAGCGCCCTCCCCTGTTTTTTTGTGTACACATGTTGTTCATGTTGAATGGTTTCAGTTTTCCGATATTCCTTCGGATTGAAGTTACTTTAAACCAGTTTATAATTTTTTCCTCCTTCTTGCTTTTGCACCAAAACTGAGGAGCCCGTGGAAGCACGGGGGGTGTATAGGCAGAAGGGGAGGGGCTTAACACTTAAGTGTAATACTTTGTGCGGCCTCTGGAGGCATAGCCTATACACCCAATTGTCTGGGTCTCCCAATTGGAGCTAGAAGAAAAGGAATTTACGGTAAGTAAACAAAATTCCCTTCTTTGAGGAGATGATTCCCTCCCCTGTACATCTCCTTAGCCCTCCGATTCCCGCTCCTGGGTTAACCCCCGCCCCCCTCACTCTGGCGCCATTTTCTCAGCGTTCTTAGTACACTGGTCGGCGCTGGCTGCTCTGCAGTGCAGAGGGAGTGAATATCTGGCTGGGGGTCCAGGCTTGGTATCCGGAGGGCACTCATAATAGCGGCCTGATAAGTCACAACCTCTGGTTGTGCACTTTTATACACTCTCAGGGCATTCTGAAGGAGTTTATTCTTTATTATAGAACCTCCTCCTCAGCAGCATGTCTCACACTAGGAGCAAAGCTCCAAGGCTGTACACTACATGTTCTGCATGTAAGCTCATATTGCCTGAACCGGCACAGACCACACACTGTAATGGTGGCCCCTCAGCTTGGAGGCTCATTAATGGTCCCTCCAGCTGCTCCGGTTTCGGTGGCTGACCCCTGAGGGAATCCTATTTCCAGGGGTCGGCTGTCCCGGCATCTGCTGAGCATGCAGCCCCCTTCTCAGGGCGTTTTCTGCTTCAGCTCGCTCAGCAAAGCTCACAAGGGACTCTCCTTCTGGGCTCAGACCCCGTCCTCCTGACAGGGAGACGCAGGGTCCCCTGTCCTCCCCGTCCCGCAGCTCCGATTACGAGCTGACTCACTGGACGAGGAGGATGTCTCTACCAGGGGCTCGGACGCTACTTTATGTACACTGATCCGTCCGTAGGTGACGCAGATGTGAATGATTGGATTGCGTCCATTATACTTGTACTGGACCTCCATCCACCTGTATCAGGGGAGTATTCCCCGCTGGCAGAAAGGCATCAGTATACCTTTAACAGGACGAGGAGTGTGTTCCTTAACCACTCCAGTTTTCAGCCCGCTGCGTCCAAGCCCACAGCCTGTCCTGCAGACCCCACAGCGGGGTTCTGCTGCCTGTCTCCCCCTCCCATCAGAGGGGTCAAGGAGTGTACTCATTCGCCAAGGGTGGCCACTCCGGTGTCTAGACTTTCAGCCCGGATAGTTGTATCAGTGGCTGACTGCACCTCTATAAGGATCCCACGGTACATTAATTTTGTACTGGACCTCAATCCGCCGGAGTTACCTTATCTAGGTGAACACAACGTGTGTTCCTTAACCACTCCAGTTTTCAGGCCCCTGTGACCAGCCCAGGTTCCGCTCTGACAGTCGCTTCCCATGAAGCGTGATTCTGAGGACTGTGTTTCCCCTGTCCACCAATGGTGGTCAAGAAGTGGGCTCATTCACCTCAGGTGGCTCAGCCCGGACCGTTAGGTCAGTGGCTGATGGCTCCTCACTTAAGGTTTTGCGGTCCGCCCGGTTGTCCTTTTGGCCAAGTCGGTATGGGGGCGGCAGGAGCTTCGTTCTCCTCAGCTTTACAGCAGTGCGGTTTTTTTGTACCTTCTCTGCTTCTCTGGAGGAGATGCATTCCCTCACAGGGACTCTATGCCCAAAACGGTTGCCTGAACTTCCAGACTTCAGTTTTTTCATCCTCTGCCAGGTCTGCCATGCTGGACACCGCACGGCGGTGGTCTTGGCTACTTTCCTCGCTATCCGCAGGCTCCTGTGGCTTCGGAGGGACCAGTTTCCTCGGAACCAACTGGATGAAATTAAGGAAGCTCTTGGCGGGGAGTGTTCTTCCTTGCCACAAACCTAAACCAGGGAACCTGTCCAAGGCAGGAATCAGTTGAGGTTTCGGTGGTTTCCGTTCCTCCATCTGATCGTCCTCTAGCTCGGCCTAGGTTCATAGAACCAAATGGCTCGAAGCTGCGTCTTCAGAAGACCGCAGGAGATGCTGCCACTGAGTCAGCTTCCTCCGAGCTATCTAGCCACGCCAACAACCTCCTTGGTCGGTGGTAGGCTCTCTCCACTTGGCGACGTAGGGTTCTAACACGTCTCCGTTCATTGGGGGCGGGATTATATCCCCCATGGCTACAGGATGGAATTCTGTCCACCCGCCAAACAGATTTTTTTTCTGTCAACTCCTCCCGGCTCCAAGGCCGCCGCCTTCTCACAGGCCGTGGCATTTCTTGCAGGCCAATGGAGTAATTGTACCGGTTCCCGACTGGGAACGGTTCTGAGATTTTTGCTTAAATCTATTCCTAGTCCCCGAAGAGGGCGGTGCCTTCCGACCTGGATCTTTAGCTTTTCAAGCATAGTCAGGTGTGGCGTTTTCACATGGAGTCTCGGTTTTGTTCCGTGTGTTTTTCACCGGATCAATCAAGAACCCAAGGAGATTCCCTAGCAGCCATCGGCATCAGAGATGCCTATCTGCAGGAGTCAATCGAAGTTTCACACCAGCGTTGACTACGTTTTGACAATCGGAGTGGTCCAATTCGTGGCTCTTCCCTTGGGGTTAGCCACGGCCCCTCGAGTATTCTCATTGGGGCAGCTGTGATTAGGGTCCTGCACCCCTAGGGATTGGCAGTGATCTTTTGCCCTGGACGGCCTTCTTGTTGGGGCTTCATCCAGTGCTGACTCTTAGTAGAGTGCTTCGCTCACTCTCGCCACTCTAACCTATTCGGGTGGCTTGTCTTTCTGTCCAAGTCCACTCTGACTTCGAACCAGAGGTTCTCAGGGACGCAATTCGAAACTCTGTCGGCACTTGTGAAGCTGCTCTTAGTCGATCAGTAGTCCCTCCGCTGGCGGTCGACGTCGTTCTATCAGACACCTTATACAGGCGCTGGTCAGACGGTGGCGTCAATGGAAGCCTATCCGCCTTGGGAGCAGTATATCTCCACCGTGGAGCGCAGGGCGCTTGGACTCTGTCCGAATCAGCCCTCTGGATCAATGTGCTGGAAATCAGAGCTGTATTTCTAGCTCTCTAAGCCTTCACCATCTGTTGGCGGCTAGGCACATTCGAGTCCAGTCGGACAACGTGACAGCGTTTTCCTACATCAGCTTCCGGGGCGGGACACTCAGCCGCCTGGCAATCTTGGCGGCTCAACATTCTTCAGTGGACAAGGGACTCCTAGTCCACCGTATCCGCAGCCCACATCCTAGAGGTGAAAACTGCGAGGCAGACTATTTCAGCTGTCCAACCGTGGTCCACAATCCTCAGGTTTTGCGGTAGACACACTGGTTCATGTTTGATCCCAGCTTCATCTCTTTACGTATTTCACCCTCTACCTCTTGTCCAGACTCCTGCGCAAGATCAGTAAAGGGGGCCGTCGGGTCATTCTCATACTCCAGACTGACCCAGGCAGGCTTGGTACTCTGACCTGCTCCTTCTGTCCGTTGGGTTGCCATGGCATCTTCCGGACCGTTCAGACCTTTTCTCAAAGGGTCCGTTTTTTCCGTCAGAATTCTGGATTCTCAGATTGACGGCGTAGCTCTTGAGTCCTGGATCTTGGCGACTTCTGATATCCTTCCTGAAGTCATCTCCGCTATGACTCGAGCTCCAAAGTGTCCTTTGACCTTTTTGGCCTTGCCGACCCTCCTGTCCCTTCCACAGTCCGGTCTACAGCTAGGACTATCCCTCATTAAGGGACAGGTCTCGGCTCTGTCAGTATGTGCCAGCGGCGTATCGTCCGGCTGGCTCCGGTGCGCTCCTTTAAGGGCGCATCTCACATCATTCCGCCTTTTCGGCGGCCTATGGAGCCCTGGGACCTTAATCCGGTCCTCCCGGTTCCCGGAAACCCCCCTTTGCGCCTCTTAGGGAGGTTTCTTTGTTTCATCTTTCACAGAAAGTAGTCTTTCTAGTGGCTATAATTTCCCGCCAGAGAGTTCTGGCTGCACTCTCTCGGAGTCACCCCCTTTTTTGGTCTTTTGCATCAAGACAAGGTGGTCTTCATCCGACTCCGGACTTTTTTCCCTAAGGCGGTTACTGCTTCCACCTTATCCGGGGCAATTTTCCTGCCTTTTGTCCGGCTCCTGTTCATCGCTTGAGGAAGCGTTGCATATCCTGGATCTGGTGCGGGCGCTCCGGATCTATGTGTCTCGCACCGCCGTTATTAGGCGGTGCACCTCTCTCTAGTGCTGACTGCTAGTCAGCGTAGCGGTCTCTCGGCATCTAAGCTGACCCTGGTTCGTTGGCTTAGGTCTGCCATTTCCGAGACCTACAAGTGTACTCAAGTGCCTTCCCCGCCGGGGATCAGAGCACATTTGATCAGACCTGTCGGCGCCTTTTTGGGCTTTCAGGCACCAGGTTACGGCTCAGTAGGTCTGTCAGACTGCAGCTCGAATTAGTCTGCATACTTTTTCGAAGCACTACCCAAGGCATGCTCATGCTTTGGCAGACGCGGGCTTGGGCAGACGCATTTGTCCGGCGTCTGTCGCCCATTTGTGAAGTTAGGTTTGCCTGCTTCTCAGTTGTCTGTTTATTCCCACCCATGGACTGCTTTTGAACGTCCCATGGTTTGGGTCTCCCATAGGAACGATAAAGAAAAAGAGAATTTTGTTACTTACCGTAAATTCTTTTTCTTATAGTTCCGTCATGGGAGACCCAGCACCCTCCCTATTGCCTGTTGGCAGGTTTCTTGTTCCGTGTGTCTTCACCGGCTGTTATTGTTGTAGACAGAGGTTCCGGTTCTTCCGGATTTTACTCTGTCTCTTCTTGTGGGTGGATGTCCTCCTTCAGCTTTTGCACTAAACTGGCTAGGACTGGCTAGCAGGGGGTGTATATGCTAGGAGGGAGGAGCTACACGTTTTGAGTGTAGTAACTTTGTGTGTCCTCCGGGGGCAGTAGCTATACACCCATGGTTTGGGTCTCCCATGACGGAACTATAAGAAAAAGAATTTACGGTAAGTAACAAAATTCTCTTTTTTTATGAACTTTAACGAACGCTTATTTTCTTTATCGTTCCTTTGGGAGACCCAGACCATGGGTGTTTAGCTTCTGCCTCCGGAGGACACACAAAGTACTACACTAAAAAGTGTAGCTCCTCCCTCCTGAGCTTATACACCCCCTGGTGAGCAGACCCAGCCAGTTTATTGCTTTGTGTCAGGAGGCATACATCCACACATGCATTCTCATCTGATTTGTTTGACTTTTGGAAAGAGTGTGAAGTAAAGCGGGTCCATGTCTGGACTCCCGGCATGTCCCTTCTCACCCCACTGTGTCGGCGGTGTTGTTAAGGTTGATTTACAAGGCTGCAGCCTTACATGCCGCGCTCCTTCACCATCCCTTCTGGGCTCTGGCTTGAAGTGGGAGCCAGCACGGTCTCCATGCCTGGCAGGAGTCCGGTCTCCATCCACAGCCCCTTGAGGATTCTGTTGGACTGGAGCACTCATCCCCAGGAACATGGCCCTGCGTCTCAGCAGCTAAGTACCTGAGACGTTTATGTTGGGGGGCCCGGTTCTTTATTGTAAGGGGAGAGTATGCTGTATGTGATTGTTTTAACTTTTCCGGCGGGTTCTCTAGCTTTTGCCTGAGAACCGCGCCGATGGTGCCTGCTTGTCGGCCTCGCCGCTTAAATTTAGGCCCTGGCTTCGCCGGAGGCCTAGTTTCATTTTCCTGCCCTCGCATGTCACTCATGCAGAGGGACAGGTTCGGCTCCTCCCGGCGGCCGTTCTACACAGGGGAGGGACACTCCCCACTGCTGGGGCGTCCCTCCTTCCCTGCAGGTCTCTATAGCCCTCCAGTTCCCGCTCTTTTATAGGAATGCCCTCTTCTCAGGAAGAGTTCACTCTGCTCTGGGACGTCCTGCATTCTGCATCTCTGCTGAGGTGCTGCGACTGGGGGACCGGGCTTCGGGATCTGGAGGGCACACAACACCGTGCTCAGCGGTCTGGTAAGCCACAGCCGGTCTCCGGTTGTGGACCTCTGTATATTCTCCCTGGGGTTCATTCTCTGCAAAGCCCCCACTCCAGCAGCAACACAAGGAGCAAGGCTCCAAAGCTTTATTCTACATGCACTGCATGTAAGCTCCTGCTGCCTGAGCCGAGCACCTATCCACATTGTGCTGTCTGCTCTAACTTGGCAGTCTCACCCCCAGTGGTCTCTCAGACTGCTGCTGCACCTGTGACTGAACCCCCGGCCTGTGTAGAGTCCTTTTCTAGGTCCATATCCCAGTCATTTGCTGAGTCCATGGGACTTTTGTCCAGGACTTTGATGAATATGCATCAGCCTCCCTCACAGCATGCCTCTCATACTCTTGACAGAGGACTCCTATCCTCTGACCTCCGTCCATCGGAGGTCACGGAGGATTCATCATCTGATCCCAGACCCCGTCCTTCTAAGAGAAGGCGCAGGGTTTCCTCCCCCTCCCCATCCCACGGCTGTCTCAAGATGAGGAGGATGCCCTCACTGGGGGCTCAGAGGCTATGTATCCCAAAAGCGCGTCCGCAGAAGACCGCAGGAGGTTCTGCCACTAAGGCAGCTTCCTCATGACTCTCGGCCCGCTCCAGCCACGTCTTTAGTCGGTGGCAGGCTCTCCCACTTTGGCGACGCTTGGTTAAAGCAAGTCTCCGATCAGTGGGTGAGAGACATCATATCTCACGGCTACAGGATAGAATTCTCTTCCAGCCCTCCAAACAGATTTTTTTCTCTCAACTCCCCCCTGCTCCAAGGCCGCCGCCTTCTCGCAGTCCGTGGCGTCCTTGCAGGCAAACGGAGTGATTGTCCCAGTTCCCGCTCAGGAACGGTTCAGAGGTTTCTACTCAAATCTCTTCCTAGTCCCCAAAAAGGACTGTTCCTTCCGGCCCGTCCTGGATCTCAAGCTTCTCAACAAGCATGTCAGGGTGCGGCATTTTCGCATGGAGTCTCTGCGATCAGTCATTGCCTCTATGACCCAAGGGGAGTTCCTGGCGTCCATCGACATCAGAGATGCCTATCTGCATGTGCCAATCGCAGTGTCACATCAGCGTTGGTTACGTTTTGCGATAGGAGATGATCATTTCCAATTCGTGGCTCTCCCCTTCGGGTTAGCCACGGCCCCTCGGGTATTCACCAAGGTCATGGCGGCAGTGATTGCGGTCCTGCACCTCCAGGGGTTAGCAGTGCTTCCTTATCTGGACGACCTTCTGGTCAAGGGTACATCCAGCGCAGACTGTCAGCGGAGTGTTTCGCTCACTCTCGCCACCCTAGCCCAATTCGGGTGGATTGTCAATTTTCCCAAATCCACTCTGACTCCGACCCAGAGTCTCACGTACCTAGGGATGCAGTTCGAGACTTTGCCGGCACTTGTGAAGTTGCCCTTAATCAAACAGCAGTCTCTCCGGCTAGCGGTGCGCTCTCTCCTGAGGCTCCGCCGTTACTCCCTCAGGCGCCTGATGCAGGTGCTGGGTCAAATGGTGGCCTCCATGGAGGCGGTTCCCTTTGCCCAGTTCCATCTGCGTCCTCTGCAGCTGGACATTCTCCGCTGTTGGGACAAGCGGCCTTCCTCCTTACAGAGGTTAGTGGCTCTGTCGCCACAGACCAGGAGCTCTCTTCAGTGGTGGCTTCGACCCCTCTCCCTGTCCCAAGGGCGCTCCTTCCTGACTCCGTCCTGGGTGATTCTCACCACGGATGCCAGCCTATCCGGCTGGGGAGCGGTACATCTCCACCACAGAGCACAGGGCACTTGGACTCCGTCCGAGTCAGCCCTTTCAATCAATGTGCTGGAAACCAGAGCTGTGCTTCTAGCTCTCCTAGCCTTTCACCACCTGTTAGCGGGCAGGCACATTCGAGTCCAGTCAGACAACGCGACAGCGGTTGCCTACATCAATCACCAAGGCGGGACACGCAGCCGCCTGGCAATGTTGGAGGTCCAACGCATCCTTCAATGGACGGAGGACTCCAAGTCCACCATATCCGCAGTCCACATCCCTGGCGTAGAAAACTGGGAGGCAGATTATCTCAGCCGTCAATCCGTGGACGGTGGCGAGTGGTCCCTGCACCCGGCAGTGTTTCAGTCAATCTGCCGCAAGTGGGGCACTCCGGACGTGGACCTAATGGCATCCCGTCACAACAACAAGGTTCCGGTTTACGTGGCTTCGTCCCACGATCCTCAGGCATTCGCCGCGGACGCTCTGGTTCAAGACTGGTCCCAGTTTCGTCTGTCCTACGTGTTTCCCCCTCTAGCTCTCTTGCCCAGAGTCCTGCGCAAGATCAGAACGGAGGGCCGTCGAGTCATCCTCATTGCACATCTTCTGGACCGTCCAGACCTGCTCTCGCAAGGTCCGTTTTTCCGCCCGAATTCTGTGGCTCTCAAATTGACGGCGTGGCTCTTGAGTCCTGGATTTTGACGGCTTCTGGTATTCCTCCTGAAGTCATCTCCACTATGACTCGGGCCCGTAAGTCTTCCTCCGTCAAGATCTATCACAGGACTCTGAAAATTTTCCTGTCCTGGTGTCGCTCTTCCGGCCATTCTCCTTGGCCATTCTCGTTGCCGACCCTTCTGTCTTTTTTACAGTCCGGTCTGCAGCTAGGATTGTCCCTCAACTCTCTCAAGGGACAAGTCTCAGCTCTATCAGTGCTGTTCCAGCTGCGTCTCGCCCGGCTGGCTCAGGTCCGCACCTTCATGCAAGGTGCGTCTCACATCATTCCGCCTTATCGGCGGCCCTTGGATCCCTGGGATCTTAACTTGGTCCTCACGGTATTGCAGAAACCCCCTTTCGAGCCCCTTAGGGAGGTTTCTTTGTATAGTCTTTCTCAAAAGGTGGCCTTTCTTGTTGCCATAACTTCTCTCAGGAGAGTCTCTGATTTGGCTGCGCTCTCCTCGGAGTCACATTTTTTTGGTTTTTCACCAAGACAAGGTAGTTCTCCGTCCGACCCCGGACTTTCTTCCTAAGGTGGTCTCTCCCTTCCACCTTAACCAGGATATTTCCTTGCCTTCCTTCTGTCCGGCCCCTGTTCATCGCTTTGAGAAAGCGCTACATACTCTAGATCTGGTGCGTGCTCTCCGGATCTATGTGTCTCGCACCGCTGCGCTTAGGCGGTGCACCTCTCTTTTTGTGCTAACCACAGGGCGGCGCAAGGGTCTCTCTGCTTCTAAGCCGAACTTGGCCCGTTGGATTAGATCGACCATTTCGGACGCCTACCAGAGTACTCAGGTGCCTCCCCCGCCGGGGATCAAAGCACACTCGACCAGAGCTGTCGGTGCCTCTTGGGCTTTTAGGCACCAGGCTACGGCTCAACAAGTCTGTCAGGCTGCCACTTGGACTAGCCTGCATACCTTTTCGAAGCACTACCAAGTGCATGCTCATGCTTCGGCAGATGCGAGCTTGGGCAGACGCATCCTTCAGGCGGCTGTCACCCACTTGTGAAGTTAGGCTCCGCCTACTTCTTAGTTTTTTCTGTTTATTCCCACCCAGGGACAGCTTTGGAACGTCCCATGGTCTGGGTCTCCCAAAGGAACGATAAAGAAAGAGAATTTGTTTATCGTTCCTGTGGGAGACCCAGACATTGGGTGTATAGCTTCTGCCTCCGGAGGACACACAAAGTACTACACTCCTCCCTCTGAGCTTATACACCCCCTGGAGAACCAGATCTAGCCAGTTTATCGCTTAGTGTTCAGGAGGCATACATCCACACATGCATTCTCATCTGATTTTTGGAAAGAGTTTGAAGAAAAGCGGGTCCAAGTCTGGACCCCCGGCATGTCCCTTCTCACCCCACTGTGTCGGCGGTGCTGTTAAGGTTGATTCCAAGGCTGGAGCCTTACATGCCGTGCTCCTTCACCATCCCTCCTGGGCTCTGGCTTGAATGGGAGCCAGCACGGTTCTCCATGCTTGGCAGGAGACCGGTCTCCATCCGCAGCCCTTCAGGATCCTGCTGGACCGGAGCACTCATCCCCAGGGACTTGGAACCCTGCGTCTCAGCAAGCTAAGTACCTGAGACGTTTATATATTAGGGGTCCCTGTACTTTATTGTTGTGGGAGAGTGCTGAGTGAGTTTTCTGACATTTCCGGCGGGTTCTCTGGCTGTCGCCTGAGAACCGCGCCGATGGTGCCTGCGCGCCGGCCGCACCGCTCAAATTTAGGCCCCGACTTCGCCGGAGGCCTACTTTCGGTTTCACTGCCCTCGCATGTCATTCATGCAGAGGGACAGCGCGGCTCCGCCCAGCGGCCGTTCTGCACAGGGGAGGGACACTCCTCACTGGGTACATGTCTCCTCCCCTGTAAGTCTCTTTGGCCCTCCAGATCCCGCTCTCAGAGTAGGTCCCGCCCCCTCTCTTCGCTCCGGCGCCATTTTCTCAGCGTTTTCTCTGCGATCAGCACTGGTCTGCAGCATCCCTGCTGAGGTGCTTGGGGGTCCGGGCTTCGGGATCTGGAGGGCACACAACACCGCTCCAGCGGTCTGGTAAGCCACAACCTCTGGTTGTGGACCTCTGTATATACTCTCTGGGGGTCATTCTGGCAGAGCCCCCACTCCAGCAGCATGTCTAACACGAGGAGCAAGGCTCCAAAGCTGTATTCAGTATACACTGCATGTAAGCTCCTACTGCCTGAACCGAGCACCTATCCATATTGTGTTACCTGCTCTAACCTGACGATGCCTCAGCCTGGAATTGCACCCCCAGTGGTCTCTCCGGCTCCTGTGGCTGAACCCCCGGCTTGGGTAGAATCCTTATCTAGGTCTATCTCCCAGTCTTTTGCCGACTCCATGGGACAGCTGTCCAGGACTTTGCTGAACATGCATCAGCCCTCTTCACAGGGTGCCTCTGCTGCTAGGGCTCTCTCAGCGGAGCTCACAGAGGATTCATCATCTGGTCCCAGACCCCGTCCTCCTAAGAGGAGACGCAGGGCTCCCTCTCCTTCCTCGTCCCGCGGCTCTGTTTCAGAAGCTGACTCGCGGGACGAGGAGGATGCCTTTACAGGGGGCTCGGAGGCTACCTCCATGTGCCCCATTGATCTGTCCGAAAGTGACTCAGATGTTAGTGATTTGATTGCGTCCATTAATTCTGTACTGGATCTCAATCCGCCAGTATCAGAGGAGCAACCCTTTCTGGCAGAAAAGCACCAGTTTACCTCGCCTAAGAGGACAAAGAGTGTGTTCTTTAACCACTCCAGTTTTCAGGCCGCTGTGTCCAAGCCTAGGGCCTATCCTGACAAACGCTTCCCAAAGCGTGGTTCTGATGACCGTTTTCCCTTTCCACCTGAGGTGGTCAAGGAGTGGGCTCATTCACCAAAGGTAGACCCCCCGGTGTCTAGACTCTCAGCCCGGACCGTTGTATCAGTGGCTGATGGCACCTCACTTAAGGATTCCACTGACCGCCAGGTTGACCTTCTGGCCAAATCTGTATATGAGGCGGCAGGGGCCTCGTTCTCCCCAACTTTTGCAGCAGTGTGGGCTCTCAAAGCCATCTCTGCTTCTCTAGAGGAGATGCATTCCCTTGCCAGGGAATCTATGCCCAAAATGGTTACCTTAACCTCCCAAGCTTCAGCTTTTTCATCTTATGCCATGTCTGCCATGCTGGAGGCTTCTCACCGCACTGCGGTGGCTTCGGCTAATTCCCTCGCTATCCGCAGGATCTTGTGGCTTCGAGAGTGGAAGGCAGATGCTTCTTCAAAGAAGTACCTTGCTGGACTCCCTTTTGCTGGGTCCAGGCTGTTCGGTGAACAGCTGGATGAAATTATTAAGGAAGCTACTGGCGGGAAGAGTACTTCCATGCCACAAACCAAAACCAGGAAACCTGTCCAGGGTAGGAATCAGTCGAGGTTTCGTTCCTTTCGTTCCTCCAACTGGTCGTCCTCTAAGCCCTCGGCCTCGTCCACTAACTCAGCCAAGGACCAAAAATCCAGCTGGCGCACAAAGGCGCGTCCACAGAAGACCGCAGGAGCTGCTGCCACTAAGGCAGCCTCCTCTTGACTATCTGTCCGTGCCAGCAACGTTCTTAGTCGGTGGCAGGCTCTCCCACTTTGGCGACGCGTGGTTTCAACACGTCTCTGATCAGTGGGTGCGGGATATCATCTCCCACGGCTACAGGATAGAATTCTCTTCCAGCCCGCCAGACAGATTTTTTCTGTCAACTCCCCCCTGCTCCAAGGCCGCCGCCTTCTCTCAGGCCGTGGCATCGTTGCAGGCCAACGGAGTAATTGTACCGGTTCCCGCCCGGGAACGGTTCAGAGGTTTCTACTCAAATCTCTTCCTAGTCCCCAAAAAGGACGGTTCCTTCCAGCCCATCCTGGATCTCAAGCTTCTCAACAAGCATGTTCAGGTGCGGCATTTTCGCATGGAGTCTCTGCGGTCAGTCATTGCCTCAATGACCCAAGGGGATTTCCTGGCATCCATCGACATCAGAGATGCCTATCTCCATGTGCCAATTGCAGTTTCACACCAGCGTTGGCTACGTTTTGCAATCGGAGCGGAACATTTCCAATTCGTGGCTCTTCCCTTCGGGTTAGCCACGGCCCCTCGGGTATTCACCAAGGTCATGGCAGCAGTGGTTGTGGTTCTGCACCTCCAGGGGTTGGCAGTGATTCCTTACCTGGACGACCTTCTAGTCAAAGGCTTCATCCAGCGCAGACTGTCGGCGGAGTGTCTCGCTCTCTCTCGCCACTCTAGCCCAATTCGGGTGGCTTGTCAATCTGCCCAAATCCACTCTGACTCCGACCCAGAGGCTCACGTACCTAGGGATGCAGTTCGAGACTCTGCCGGCACTTGTGAAGTTGCCCTTAGTCAAACAGCAGTCCCTCCAACTGGCGGTGCGCTCTCTGCTGAGGCCCCGCCGTTATTCCATCAGGCACCTGATGCAGGTGCTGGGTCAGATGGTGGCGTCAATAGAGGCTGTTCCCTTTGCCCAGTTCCATCTGCGTCCACTGCAGCTGGACATTCTCCGCTGTTGGGACAAGCGGCCTTCCTCCTTGCACAGGTTAGTGACTCTATCGCCACAGACCAGGAGCTCTCTTCAGTGGTGGCTTCGGCCCCTCTCTCTGTCTCAGGGACGCTCCTTCCTGGCTCCGTCCTGGGTGATCCTCACCACGGATGCCAGTCTTTCCGGCTGGGGAGCGGTATGTCTCCACCACCGAGCACAGGGCACTTGGACTCCGTCCGAGTCAGCCCTCTCGATCAATGTGCTGGAAACCAGAGCCGTGCTTCTGGCTCTCCTAGCTTTTCACCACCTATTGGCGGGCAAACACATCCGAGTCCAGTCAGACAACGCGACAGCGGTTGCCTACATCAATCACCAAGGCGGGACACGCAGCCGCCTGGCAATGTTGGAGGTACAACGCATCCTTCAATGGACGGAGGACTCCAAGTCCACCATATCCGCAGTCCACATCCCAGGCGTGGAAAACTGGGAGGCAGATTATCTCAGCCGTCAAACCGTGGACAGTGGCGAGTGGTCCCTGCATCCGACAGGGTTTCAGTCAATCTGCCACAAGTGGGGCACTCCGGACGTGGACCTAATGGCATCCCGTCACAACAACAAGGTTCCGGTTTACGTGGCTCGCTCCCACGATCCTCAGGCATTCGCCGCGGACGCTCTGGTTCAAGACTGGTCCCAGTTTCGTCTGTCCTACATGTTTCCCCGTCTAGCTCTCTTGCCCAGAGTTCTGCGCAAGATCAGAATGGAGGGCCGTCGAGTCATCCTCATTGCTCGGGACTGGCCCAGGCGAGATTGGTATCCAGACCTGCTCAATCTGTCCGTAGAGGTGCCGTGGCATCTTCCGGACCGTCCAGACCTTCTCTCACAAGGTCCGTTTTTCCGCCAGAATTCTGCGGCTCTCAGATTGACGACGTGGCTCTTGAGTCCTGGATCTTGACGGCTTCTGGTATCCCCCCTGAAGTCATCTCCACTATGACTCGGGCCCGTAAGTCTTCCTCTGCCAAGATCTATCACAGGACTTGGAAAATTTTCCTGTCCTGGTGTCGCTCTTCCGGCCATCCTCCTTGGCCTTTTTCCTTGCCGACCCTTCTGTCCTTTCTACAGTCCGGTCTGCAGCTTGGACTGTCCCTCAACTCTCTCAAGGGACAAGTCTCGGCTCTGTCAGTGCTGTTCCAGCGGCGTATCGCCCGGCTGGCTCAGGTCCGCACCTTCTTGCAGGGCGCGTCTCGCATCATTCCGCCTTACCGGCGGCCCTTGGATCCCTGGGACCTCAATTTGGTTCTCACAGTTTTGCAGAAACCCCCCTTTGAGCCTCTTCGGGAGGTTTCTTTGTTTCGTCTTTCACAGAAAGTGGTCTTTCTAGTGGCCATAACTTCCCTCAGGAGAGCCTCTGATTTGGCTGCGCTCTCTTCGGAGTCACCTTTTTTGGTTTTTCGTCAAGACAAGGTGGTTCGCCGTCCGACTCCGGACTTTCTTCCTAAGGTGGTTTCTCCTTTCCACCTTAACCAGGACATTACCCTACCTTCCTTTTATCCGGCTCCTGTTCATCGCTTTGAAAAAGCGTTGCATACTCTGGATCTGGTGCGTGCTCTCCGGATCTACGTGTCTCGCACCGCTGCTCTTAGGCGGTGCACCTCTCTTTCTTTGTCGCTCCATTGGGAGACCCAGACAATTGGGTGTATAGCTTCTGCCTCTGGAGGCCATACAAAGTATTACACTTTTAAAAAAGTGTAACCCCTCCCCTCTGCCTATACACCCTCCCGTGGACCACGGGCTCCTCAGTTTTATGCTTTGTGTGGAAGGAGGCACACATCCACTCATGCATTCTCATACATAGTTATGACGGATGGAAGAAAAGAGGACCCCTATGGGGTCCCCGGCATGCTCCCTTCTCACCCCACTATGTCGGTGGTGATGTTAAGGTTGAGGTACCCATTGCGGGTACAGAGGCTGGAGCCACATGCCGTCTCCTTCACCATCCCTTATGCGGCTCTGGGAGAAGTGGGAGCCTAAACGGTCAGCCACGTGCTGGGACCGTGCTCCATCCGCAGCCCCTGGTGGAACCTGCCGGACCGGAGCTTCGTCACCCACAGGGACCGGGCCCTGCAACTTTAAGGTACTCTGTGTCCCCATGTGGGGACTGTACAGGGAGCCTTCTCCCCGGAAGTCCCGCGGTAGTTCCGTCCGTTGTTTTTTCGGCGTACTTCCGCGCCCACCGTGCCTGCTTGTCGGGCACGGCCTTAAATTTAGTCCCCGGCTTTGCCGCGGCCCAGTCGCGAAAAATCCCGCCCCCGGGCCTGCCTGTCAGGGGTAAGGGCGGGATTACTGACATCACGTCGGCTTTGAGGGCTGGAGCATCTTTGCATGTCCCCCCCTCCCTTCCTCATTGGCCACTATGGGACCTCCAGATTCCCGCTTTTTGCCGGCGCCGCCCACGGCTCCACGCCCCCCTCCCCCCCGAGAGCTCCGGCGGCCATTTTTGGCATTCTGCCGGTGTATGCTACTCAGCTGCAAAGCTCTACAGCTCCGGGGGATCCACGACAGGGAATCTGGAGGACACACCGCTCGTTAGCGGTTGGTGAGCCATACCAGTCACCCTGCAGCCATTCTCCCTGCCACTGTGCCAGCTCCGGATCTCCACTGCAGGCGTCCATTCACCTCACATTGTGATCCTGTCACCCCTTCACCTACGAGCACACTCTGCAATACGTGTGGAACCTTACCTCTATTTGTCCATCTCCGGTTGTCCCTCGAGACCCGCATTTCCCTATTCTGACCAGTGATGCAACAACCTTGAGAAAGGCTCTATGCCGAAACGTTGGTGCTGTTGCTCTGGTTAGGTTCCTTCTGCAGTGTGTCAGTCAATAAAATCACTCACGCATATTCCTTCTTTGTCTTCATTCGAGTGCTGGGGTTCATTTTACTATACTGTACCTCTTGTAGGGCTATGTTGCCTGCGGGATCCACCTACCCTCACTGTGATCAATGCGCGACTCCTGCCACACTTGCTCAACCGGAGCTTCGGGCACTTGTGGGCCCCTCGGCTCATGTAGATCCCCCTGCTCCCCCTGAGCAGTCAGCAGGGACAGAGAATCCATTGCACAGTGTATAGACAAATGGTCATCTAAGCTCCTTGATGCATTGCAGTCCAGACCGGGCCCTTCACAGGCCCCGGCCCCTGTTCGTTTGTCTCCTCCAGGCCCTTCTCTGTCCGCGCCGTATGGCGCTCCCAGGATAGCCCCTAGGTCCCAGGCGGAGGACTCCTGCCCGGATCGCAGCCCCAGGCCGGCTAAGCGGCCTCGCTAGGGCTCTTCCCCGGCCTCCTCACGCTGCTCTGGATCCCAGCTTGAGGACTCTCAGGAAGACGAGGCGGACGTGGGAGCTCAGGGCTCTGACCCTGACTTCACCCTTAACCTTGATGCCCCTGAAGGGGACGCCTTAGTAAATGATCTTATCTCGTCCATCAATGAGGTGTTGGATCTCTCACCCCCACTTCCTCCTGCAGAGGAGCCGGCTTCTCGTCAGGAGAAGCACCAATTTCGATTTCCCAAACGTACTCGCAATACGTTTTTTGATCACTCTAACTTCAGGGACACTGTCCAGAAGCCCAGAGCGGTTCCGGACAAGCGCCTTACTAAACAGCACACTGACACGCGTTACCGCTTTCCGCCTGAAGTCGTTAAGGGCTGGACACCCCCCCCCCCCCCCCCAAGGTGGATCCTCCAGTTTCTAGATTGGCCGCCAGGTCCGTTGTGTCTGTTGCCGATGGCTCATCCCTGAAGGATGCCACTGACAGACAGAGCTCTTGGTGAAGTTCTATTTATGAGGCTACGGGTGCGTCTTTCGCCCCGGCCTTTGCGGCCGTGTGGGCTCTCCAAGCAATCTCGGCATGTCTGACTGAGATTAATGCCGCCACGCGGAATTCTGCTCCACATGTTTCATCCTTGACCTCTCAGGCATCAGCATTTTCGTCCTACGCCATGAACGCCGTACTGGACTCCGCTAGCCGTACGGCCGTGGCATCCGCTGACTCCGTGGCAGTCCACAGGGCCATGTGGCTGCGCGAATGGAAAGCAGACTCTGCCTCCAGAAGGTTCTTAACTGGTTTGCCTTTTTCTGGCGACCGTTTGTTTGACGAACGGTTGGATGAGATTATTAAGGAATCCTCGGGAAACGACTCCTCCTTACCCCAGTCCAATCCTAAGAAACCTCAGCAGAGGAAGATCCAATCGAGGTTTCGGTCCTTTCGCTCCTCCGCCAAGACCCAATCCTCTTCGTCCAACCGGCCGGAGAAAGGCCAGAGGAACTCCTATGCGTGGCGGTCCAAGTCACGCCCCCAAAAGGCCGCGGGAGGCACGGCCTCCAAGATGGCCTCCACATGACTCTCGTCCTCATCCAGCCACATCCTCGGTCGGTGGCAGGCTCTCCCGCTTTGGCGGCGCCTGGTGACCACACGTTCAAGACCGTTCGGTGAGAGACATTCTGTCTCATGGTTACAGGATAGAGTTCAGCTCTCGACCTGCGGCTCTTTTCTCCACCACAGGGCTCAAGGAACCTGGACTCCAATAGAATCATCCCTTCAGATCAATATCCTGGAGATAAGGGCAGTATATCTAGCCCTATTGGCTTTTCATCGGTGGCTGGAGGGCAGGCAGATCCGAATCCAGTTGGACAACGTCACTGCCGTCGCCTACATCAACCACCAAGGCGGCACTCGCAGTCGTCAAGCCTTCCAGGAAGTCCGGCGGATTCTGCAGTGGGTGGAAAACAGACTCCACCATCTCCGCAGTTCGCATCCCGGGCGTAGAAAACTGGGAAGCAGATTTTCTCAGTCGTCAGGGCATGGACGCGGGGGAATGGTCTCTTCATCCAGACGTGTTTCGAGAGATCTGCCGCCGCTGGGGAACGCCGGACGTTGATCTCATGGCGTCACGACACAACAACAAGGTCCCGGCCTTCATGGCACGGTCTCAGGATCACAGAGCTCTGGCCGCGGACGCTTTGGTCCAGGATTGGTCGCAGTTACGACTGCCATATGTGTTTCCCCATCTGGCGATGCTGCCCAGGGTACTACGCAAAATCCGGTCCGACTGCCGTCGCGCCATTCTCGTCGCTCCAGACTGGCCGAGGCGGTCGTGGTATCCGGATCTGTGGCATCTCACGGTGGGTCAGACCGCCCAGACTTGCTGTCCCAAGGCCCGTTTTTCCATCTGAATTCTGTGGCCCTCAACCTGACTGTGTGGCCATTGAGTCCTGGCTCCTAGCGTCTTCAGGGTTATCTCAGGATGTAATTGCCACCATGAGACAAGCCAGGAAACCAACGTCCGCCAAGATCTATCACAGGACTTGGCAAAATCTTCTTATCCTGGTGCTCTGATAACGGTTTTTCTACATGGCCGTTTGCCTTACCCACATTTCTTTCATTCCTACAATTTGGAATGGATATGGGTTTGTCCCTCGGCTCTCTCAAAGGCCAAGTGTCGGCGCTCTCCGTGTTTTTTCAAACGCGACTAGCCAGACTTCCGCAGGTCCGCACGTTCCTGCAGGGGGTTTGCCACATGGTCCCACCTTACAACCGTCCGTTGGAACCTTGGGATCTTAACAGGGTCCTGACGGCTCTTCAAAAGCCGCCTTTTGAGCCGTTGCGGGATGTCTCTCTCTCCCGTCTTTCTCAGAAGGTGGCCTTCCTGGTTGCAGTCACATCACTTCGGAGAGTGTCTGAGCTTGCAGCGCTGTCATGCAAATCTCCTTTCCTGGTTTTCCACCAGGATAAGGTGGTTCTGCGTCCTGTCCCGGAATTCCTCCCTAAGGTGGTATCCCCTTTTCATCTAAATCAGGATATCTCCTTGCCTTTCTTTTGCCCTAATCCAATTCACCAGTGTGAGAAGGATTTTCACTCCTTGGATCTAGTGAGAGCACTCCGGAACTACGTGTCTCACACGGCGTCCCTGCGCCGTTCAGGCGCGCTCTTTGTCCTTGTCGCTGGCCAGCGTAAGGGCTCTCAGGCCTCCAAGTCCACCTTGGCTAGGTGGATCAAGGAACCGATTCTCGAGGCCTACCATACTTCTGGGCTTCCGCCCCTTCAGGGTTGAAAGCCCATTCTGCCAGAGCCGTAGGTGCGTCCTGGGCATTGCGGCACCGGGCGACGGCTCAGCAGGTGTGTCAGGCGGCTACGTGGTCTAGCCTGCACACCTTTCACGAAGCACGATCAAGTGCATACCTATGCTTCGGCAGACGCCAGTCTAGGTAGGCGAGGCCTCCAGGCGGCGGTTGCCCACCTGTAAGAGGGGGCCGTTTCCGGCTCTTTCTATTGGGGTATTGGTTTACCCACCCAGGGACTGCTCTTGGACGTCCCAATTGTCTGGGTCTCCCAATGGAGCGACAAAGAAAAGGGGAATTTTGTTTACTTACCGTAAATTCCTTTTCTTCTAGCTCCTATTGGGAGACCCAGCACCTGCCCCTGTGCCCTTCGGGCTGGTTGTTCTTTTGTGTAAACATGTTGTTGATGTTGATTTTTTTTTTCTTTTGGTTCATGGTCTTCAGTTCTCCGAACATCCTTCGGATTGAATTTGCTCTAGACCATTTATAAGTTTTCTCCTTCCTGCTTTTGCACCAAACTGAGGAGCCAGTGGTCCACAGGAGGGTGTATAGGCAGAGGGGAGGAGTTACACTTTTTTAAAAGTGTAATACTTTGTGTGGCCTCCAGAGGCAGAAGCTATACACCCAATTGTCTGGGTCTCCCAATAGGAGCTAGAAGAAAAGGAATTTACGATAAGTAAACAAAATTCCCCTTTTTTGTGCTAACCACAGGTCGGCGTAAGGGCCTCTCTGCTTCTAAGCCGACCTTAGCCCGTTGGATTAGGTCGACCATTTCGGATGCCTACCAGTGTTCTCAGGTGCCTCCCCCGCCGGGGATCAAGGCACACTCGACCAGAGCTGTCGGTGCCTCTTGGGCTTTCAGGCACCAGGCTACGGCTCAACAAGTCTGTCAGGCTGCCACTTGGACTAGCCTGCATACCTTTTCAAAGCACTACCAAGTGCATGCTCATGCTTCGGCAGATGCGAGCTTGGGCAGACGCATCCTTCAAGCGGCTGTCGCCCATTTGTGAAGTTAGGCTCCGCCTACTTCTTAGTTTTTCTGTTTATTCCCACCCATGGACTGCTTTGAGACGTCCCAATGTCTGGGTCTCCCATAGGAACGATAAAGAAAAAGAGAATTTCTTCATCGTTCCTTATGGGAGACCCAGACCATGGGTGTATAGCTTCTGCCTCCGGAGGACACACAAAGTACTACACTAAAAAGTGTAGCTCCTCCCTCCTAGCATATACACCCCCTGGATAACCAAATATAGCCAGTTCAATGCTTTGTGTTCAGGAGGCACACATCCACACATGCATTCTCGTCTGATTTTTGATTTTAAAGAGTTGAAGAAAAGCGGGTCCAGGCTGGACCCCCGGCATGTCCCTTCTCACCCCACTGTGTCGGCGGTGGTGTTAAGGTTGATTTCAAGGCTGGAGCCTTACATGCCGCGCTCCTTCACCATCCCTCGGGCTCTGGCTTGAAGTGGGAGCCAGCACGGTTCTCACTGCTTTGCAGGAGACCGGTCTCCATCCGCAGCCCTTTCAGGACCCTGCCGGACGGAGCACTCATCCCTCAGGGACCTGGCCCTGCGTCTCACAAGCTAAGTATTTGAGACGTTATTGTCAGGGGGTCCCTTGCATCTTTATTGTGGGGGAGAGTGTGTCAGGTTACTTTGGTGACATTTCCGGCCGGTTCTCTGGTTTTCACCTGAGAACCGCGCCGAGGGTGCCTGCGCGCCGGCCACATTGTAAAATTTAGGCCCCGGCTTCGGCTGCGGCCTACTTTCGTTTTCACTGCCCCTGCATGTCAGTCATGCAGAGGGACAGTGCGGCGCCGCCCACCGGCCGTTCAGCACAGGGGAGGACACTCCTCTCTGAGGAGATGTTTCCCTCCCCTGTATATCTCCTTGGCCCTCCGGTTCCCGCTCTTTGACTAGGCCCCGCCCCCCTCTTCACTCCGGCGCCATTTTATCAGCGTTCTCACACTGATCGGCGCTGGCTGCTGCATCTCTGCAACCTGTCTGGGGGTCAGAGCTGTGGGATCCGGAGGGCACACAAAACGGTCTGGTAAGCCACAACCTCTGGTTGTGGACCTTCTTATACACTCTCTGGGCATTCTGAAGGAGTGTGTTCTTTACTGCAGAGCCCCCACCTCAGCAGCATGTCTCACACTAGGAGCGAGGCTGCAAGGCTGTACTCAATATGCACTGCATGTAAGCTCGTACTGCCTGAACCGAGCACATATCCTCATTGTGATGCCTGCTCTAACATGGTGCTGCCTCAGCCTGGAGTCTCCCCAGTGGTCCCGGTGGCTGAACCCCCGGCTTGGGTAGAATTGTTTCTAAGTCTATCTCCCAGTCCTTTGCCGACTCCATGGGACAGCTGTCCCGGACTCTGCTGAGCATGCATCAGCCCCCTTCTCAGGGCGCCTCTGCTGCTTCGGCTCGCTCTGCAGAGCTCACAGAGGATTCTGATGCTCCCAGACCCCGTCCTCCTAAAAGGAGACGCAGGGTCCCCTCTCCTTCCTCGTCCCGCGGCTCCGATTCACGAGCCGACTCGCAGAACGAGGAGGATATCTTTACTGGGGGCTCGGACGCTACCTCCATGTGCCCCATTGATCTGACCGAGGGTGATGCAGATGTTAGTGATTTGATTGCGTCCATTAATTCTGTACTGGACCTCAATCCGCCAGTATCAGAGGAGCAACCCTCTGGCAGAAAAGCACCAGTTTACCTTGCCTAAGAGAACAAGGAGTGTGTTCTTTAACCACTCCAGTTTTCAAGCCACTGTGTCCAAGCCCAGAGCCTGTCCTGACAAACGCTTCCCAAAGCGTGGTTCTGATGACCGTTTTCCTTTTCCACCAGAGGTGGTCAAGGAGTGGGCTCACTCACCAAAGGTAGACCCTCCGGTGTCTAGACTCTCAGCCCGGACACTTGTATCTGTGGCTGATGGCACCTCACTTAAGGATCTCACTGACCTCCTGGCCAAGTCTGTCTATGAGGCGGCAGGGGCCTCGTTCTCCCCATCCTTTGCAGCAGTGTGGGCTATCAAAGCCATCTCTGCTTCCCTAGAGGAGATGCATTCCCTCACTAGGGACTCTATGCCTGAATTGGTTGCCTTAACTTCCCAGGCTTCAGCCTTTTCAGCCTACGCCATGTCTGCCATGCTGGAGGCCTCTCACCGCACTGCGGTGGCCTCCGCTAATTCCCTCGCTATCCGCAGGATCTTGTGGCTTTGAGAGTGGAAGGCAGATGCTTCTTCAAAGAAGTACCTTGCTGGGCTCCCATTTGCTGGGTCCAGGCTGTTCGGTGAACAACTGGATGAAATAATTAAGGAGGCTACTGGCGGGAAGAGTACTTCCTTGCCACAGACTAAAACCAGGAAACCTGTCCAGGGCAGGAACCAGTCGAGGTTTCGTTCCTCTAACTGGTCGTCCTCTAAGCCCTCGGCCTCGTCCACTAACTCAGCCAAGGACCAGAAGCCCACCTGGCACAAGAAGCTGCGTCCACAAAAGTCCGCAGGAGCAGCTGCCACCAAGGCAGCCTCCTCTTGACTATCTGGCCGAGCCAGCAACGTCCTTGGTCGGTGGCAGGCTCTCCTACTTTGGCGACGTGTGGTTTCATCACATCTCCGATCAGTGGGTGCGGGATATCATCTCCCACGGCTACAGGATAGAGTTCTCTTCCAGCCCGCCAAACAGATTTTTTCTGTCAACTCCCCCCTGCTCCAAGGCCGCCGCCTTCTCTCAGGCCGTGAAATCCTTGCAGGCCAACGGAGTAATTGTACCGGTTCCCGCCAGAGAACGGTTCAGAGGTTTCTACTCAAATCTCTTCCTGGTCCCCAAAAAAGACGGTTCCTTCCGGCCCATCCTGGATCTCAAGCTTCTCAACAAGCATGTTCAGGTGCGGCATTTTCGCATGGAGTCTCTGCGATCAGTCATTGCCTCAATGACCCAAGGAGATTTCCTGGCATCCATCGACATCAGAGATGCCTATCTGCATGTGCCAATTGCAGTTTCACACCAGCGTTGGCTACGTTTTGCAATCTGAGAGGAACATTTCCAATTCGTGGCTCTCCCCTTCGGGTTAGCCACGGCCCCTCGTGTATTCACCAAGGTCATGGCTGCAGTGCTTGCGGTTCTGCACCTCCAGGGGTTGGCAGTGATTCCTTACCTGGACGACCTTCTTGTCAAGGCTTCATCCAGTGCAGACTGTCAGCGGAGTGTCTCGCTCACTCTCGCCACTCTTGTTCAATTCGGGTGGCTTGTCAATCTGCCCAAGTCCACTCTGACCCCGACCCAAAAACTCACGTACCTAGGGATGCAATTCGAGACTCTGCCGGCACTTGTCAAACTGCCCTTAGTCAAACAGCAGTCCCTCCATCTGGCGGTGCGCTCTCTGTTGAGGCCCCACCGTCATTCCATCAGGCACCTCATGCAGGTGCTGGGTCAGATGGTGGCGTCAATGGGAGCGGTTCCCTTTGCCCAGTTCCATCTGCGTCCTCTGCAGCTGGACATTCTCCGCTGTTGGGACAAGCGGACTTCTTCATTGCACAGGTTGGTGGCTCTGTCGCCACAGACCAGGAGCTCTCTTTAGTGGTGGCTTCGGCCCCTCTCTCTGTCTCAGGGACGCTCCTTCCTGACCCCGTCCTGGGTGATCCTCACCACGGATGCCAGTCTATCCGGCTGGGGAGCAGTATTTCTCCACCACCGAGCACAGGGCACTTGGACTCCGTCCGAATCAGCCCTCTCGATCAATGTGCTGGAAATCAGAGCTGTGCTCTTAGCTCTCGTAGCCTTTCACCACCTGTTAGCGGGCAAGCACATTCGAGTCCAGTCAGACAACGCGACAGCAGTTGCCTACATCAATCACCAGGGTGGGACTCGCAGCCGCCTGGCAATGTTGGAGGTTCAACGCATCCTTCAGTGGACGGAGGACTCCAAGTCCACCATATCCGCAGTTCACATCCCAGGCGTAGAAAACTGGGAGGCAGATTATCTCAGCCGTCAAACCGTGGACAGCGGCGAGTGGGCTCTGCATCCGGCAGTGTTCCGGTCGATCTGCCGCAAGTGGGGCACTCCGGAAGTGGATCTAATGGCATCCCAGCACAACAACAAGGTCCCGGTTTACGTGGCTCGCTCCCACGATCCTCAGGCCTTTGCAGCGGACGCGCTGGTTCAGGATTGGTCCCAGTTCCGTCTGTCTTACGTGTTTCCCCCTCTAGCTCTCTTGCCCAGAGTCCTGCGCAAGATCAGAATGGAGGGCCGTCTGGTCATACTCATTGCTCCAGACTGGCCCAGGCGAGCCTGGTACCCAGACCTGCTCCGTCTGTCCGTAGAGGTGCCGTGGCATCTCCCAGACCGCCCAGACCTTCTCTCTCAAGGTCCGTTTTTCCGCCAGAATTCTGCGGCTCTCAGATTGACGGCGTGGCTCTTGAGTCCTGGATCTTGACGGCTTCCGGCATTCCTCCCGAAGTCATCTCCACTATGACTCGGGCTCGGAAGTCTTCCTCGGCCAAGATATATCACATGACCTGGAGAATTTTCCTGTCCTGGTGTCGTTCTTCCTGCCATGCTCCTTGGCCTTTTTCCTTGCCGACCATCCTGTCCTTTCTGCAGTCTGGTCTGCAGCTAGGACTATCCCTCAATTCCCTCAAGGGACAGGTCTCGGCTCTGTCAGTGTTGTTCCAGCGGCGTATCGCCCGGCTGGCTCAGGTGCGCACCTTCATGCAGGGCGCATCTCACATCATTCCGCCTTACCGGCGGCCTTTGGATCCCTGGGATCTTAATCTGGTCCTCACGGCCTTGCAGAAACCCCCTTTTGAGCCACTTAGGGAGGTTTCTTTGTCTCGTCTTTCACAGAAAGTGGTCTTTCTAGTGGCCATAACTTCCCTCAGGAGAGTCTCTGATTTGGCTGCGCTCTCTTCGGAGTCACCTTTTTTGGTTTTTCATCAAGACAAGGTGGTTCTCTGTTCGACTCCGGAATTTCTTCCTAAGGTGGTCTCTCCTTTCCACCTTAACCAGGATATTTCCCTGCCTTCCTTTTGTCCGGCTCCTGCTCATCGCTTTGAAAAAGCGTTGCATACTCTGGATCTGGTGCGGGCGCTCCGGATCTATGTGTCTCGCACCGCTGCTCTTAGGCGGTGCACCTCTCTTTTTGTGCTGACCCCTGGTCGGCGTAAGGGCCTCTCGGCTTCTAAGCCGACCCTAGCTCGTTGGATTAGGTCGGCCATTTCCGATGCCTACCAGTGTACTCAAGTGCCTCCCCCGCCGGGGATCAAGGCACACTCGACCAGAGCTGTCGGTGCCTCTTGGGCTTTCAGGCACCAGCCTACGGCTCAGCAGGTCTGTCAGGCTGTCACTTGGTCCAGTCTGCATACCTTTTCGAAGCACTACCAAGTGCATGCTCATGCTTCGGCAGATGCGAGCTTGGGCAGACGCATCCTTCAGGCGGCTGTCGCCCATTTGTGAAGTTAGGTTTCACCTACTTCTCAGTTTTCTGTTTATTCCCACCCATGGACTGCTTTGAGACGTCCCATGGTCTGGGTCTCCCATAAGGAACGATTAAGAAAAAGAGAATTTTGTTTACTTACCGTAAATTCTTTTTCTTATAGTTCCGACATGGGAGACCCAGCACCCTCCCTATTGCCTGTTGGCAGTTTTCTTGTTCCGTGTGTTTTCACCGGCTGTTGTTGTAGACAGAGGTTCCGGTTGTTCCGGGTTTTGCTCTATCTCTACTTGTGGGTGGATGTCCTCCTTCAGCTTTTGCACTAAACTGGCTATATTTGGTTATCCAGGGGGTGTATATGCTAGGAGGGAGGAGCTACACTTTTGGTGTAGTACTTTGTGTGTCCTCCGGAGGCAGAAGCTATACACCCATGGTCTGGGTCTCCCATGTCGGAACTATAAGAAAAAGAATTTACGGTAAGTAAACAAAATTCTCTTTTTTGTTTACTTACCGTAAATTCTTTTTCCTATAGTTCCGTATTGGGAAACCCAGCACCCTCCCTGTTGCCTGTTGGCAGTTTCTTGTTCCGCGTGTTATCACCGGCTGTTGTCGTGGACAGAGTCTCCGGTTGTTCCGGTTCTTGCTCTGTTTTTACTTGTGGGTGGCTATTCTCCTTCAGCTTTTGCACTAAACTGGCTGGGTCTGCTCACCAGGGGGTGTATAAGCTCAGAGGGAGGAGCTACACTTTTAAGTGTAGTACTTTGTGTGTCCTCCGGAGGCAGAAGCTAAACACCCATGGTCTGGGTCTCCCAATACGAAACTATAAGAAAAAGAATTTACGGTAAGTAACAAAATTCTCTTTTTTGAAGTAGGGCTTATATTTAGAGCATATGCTTAAAAAATCACGGTAGGTCTTATTTTTATATAAATGTACTCCCATATAGTGTGACACAGTGGTTTGTTTTTGTTTGTGGTGGGTTTTTTTGTTTTTTTTATCCCAGTTTTTTGTGTACATTCACTCCCCTCAACATCTACATTTTGACAAGAACAAGGAATTCTGGAAATTACATGATGGATAGACATGTGAATGATATGCAAAGATGGAATAAAGGACACATTTTCAAAACCTCTCAATTTATTCAACATTATCCGCTGCTGGCAGCTCCCTTTGCAATTTGCGACCAATCACGTCTCAGATGTGCTCGATGGAAGACAAGTCCATTGCAGGCCACACCGTCTGTTCACATTGACACGTCACCTGGTGTTGTCATGTTGAAAAATGGCTTGTGGGACACTTTGGAGCAATAAATGTACCAAGTGGTTCCACGACTAAATAATCAGTGTAGCACCAAGCAGTTAGTGGTCCTGGAATAATAAGAGGGTCCAGCATCTGTACACCTTGCCACCCCACCCACACAATACAGGGCGTAGGGGCCCTTGTGATTGTGACATCCTCTCACAAGGGCGTCTTCATGGCATAACATATTATGTAATATATGTGTATAAGCTTCTGTCCTCTATACTTCAGGGAGTTGCTCTTTGTGGCATGAGGCCTTCAGCTTTCACCGTGTGTTATTGCTGTCTATGACCTATCTTTGGTTGTTGATTTGAAATATTTAAGACTCTCCCAACATTAGATGCTTTACGGCACCTTGTACTGCTCTTCCCTTATATCCTATACCTGCCTATGGCTACTCCACTCTTCAGCTGTTCCACTAATTTTATTTTGTTTTTTGTGGGCCTTGAACTCCAGTTAGTTTTTACCTTTGTGTGTCTACTAGTCATTGGCTTAATTTAGTTTTTGATTTTTGGTGGGGTAGGACCTACTGCTAGAGTTGAGCGAGTACTTAACTATTCATACTCTCTATACTCCTAATGAGTACTACAGTCTAATACTCTCGTATTCATTCCGAATAGCGTGTGCAATGCAAGTCAATGGGGAACAACGTAACGAGTAACCCAAATACCAGACTATTCGTGCAGAATTATTATTATTATTATTATTATTTATTATTACAGCGCCATTTATTCCATGGCGCTTTACAAGTGAAAGAGGGTATACGTACAACAATCATTAACAGTACAAAACAGACTGTATAGATAGGAGGAGAGAGGACCCTGCCCGCGAGGGCTCACAGTCTACTGGCAACGGGTGATGGAACGATAGGTGAGGACAGAGCTGGTTGTGCAGTGGTGTGCTGCTCTGAGGGCTATTGTAGGTTGTAGGCTTGTTGGAAGAGGTGGGTCTTGAGGTTCCTCTTGAAGCTTTCCATGGTAGGGGAGAGTCTGATGTGCCGAGGTAGAGCGTTCCAGAGTATGGGGGATGCACGGGAGAAATCTTGTACGCGATTGTGGGAAGAGGAGATAAGAGAGGAACAGAGAAGGAGATCTTATGAGGATCTGAGGTTGCGTGCAGGTAGGTACCGGGAGACTAGGTCACAGATGTAGGGAGGAGACAGGTTGTGCATGGCTTTGGAATTCAGGTTACTTGTTACTTTGCCAGTTTTCCCCAGTAACTTGCATTCCACACACTATTCGGAATGAATACGTGAGTATTTGACAGTACTCGTTAGGAGTATAGCGATTAAAAATAATAAGGTACTCGCTCAACTCTACCTACTGCCTGTCTAAGGGTATGTTCACGAATTGAAAAAGAAAACTGAGATTTGCAGATGCAATAATTTTGATTTTATTAGTTCAGTGGGAATTAATGGAAAAGACATCATCCAATGGACGTTTCGACTCTTTGGCCTTTGTCATTCTACAGTCTGAATAATACAAACAAAAATAAAAATCATTTACAATGTGTTACATGAAACATAGATTTGCATCACTTGGTACAATCAATAGAATAGTCAAAAACTACACATATGGGAATACAATACTAATTACAGTTAGAAAATGTAGTATAATTAGGAATGTCAGAGGAAAATTCATATATTCTATCATCAGTCATGTGGCACAAAGACAGATTAATAATGACCAAGGAGAGAAGGTGAAAAACACCCATAGAGAAAAGGGACTTAAATCACAAGAAAAATATGAAAAGGAGAAGTAATACATATTTGAGCCAATTAAGAAAAAATGAAAGCAAAGAGGGAAAAATAGCGAAGAAAGTAGAGATAAGTGTAGGGACACCCTCTAAAAGTGAACTCACCATGTGAGATAAAGATAATAGAATAATAGAGTCCTGTGAGCGAGCCTATGAAATAAGCGATATGCGATATCTGGTCTTTGTGTTCAATAGTACTACTGGTTACGGAAAAAGTACCTATGTTATATTAAAAAATATATCAATAGAAAATAGACTTCTGAGGACCGGTGACGGTTGAGCCAGGCTTCTCCCTTTTATATAAGGGTATGTTCACACTGTGGTGTCGCAACCTTACGCTGATTTTGGGTGTTAATTTCTCCCTCTAGCTCTCAGTGCGGAAGAAACAGAATCTGCCCTGGAAGCCACAAACTTCTTCACCGAGGATGTGACTCCCGAAGGTAAACTGACCGAAGGCAATGTGTATTGCTATTAAATATAAAAGATCGGAACTACCTGAGCAAGGCTCATTTCAAAACCATTTAATGGGGTCTTACTAAGTATATATGTTATCCTCTATTAGTAGGACAAGGACTAACTGATTGATCTCTGGGGATCTGGCTCCTAGGATCCCCACTGATAGAGAGAACGTGGTGAATGGAGCAGAGGTCGAGCAAGCGCAACACTGCTCCATTCATTCTTTCTGGTCCTTCCAGAGATAGCCGGAGTATTTTAAGTTTCTCCCTCACCCTATGACGGCTCCACGATATAAGGGTGCCGTCATGGGTTCGGAAAAACACATTACCGGTAAGTAATTACGTATTTTTCCGTCACCCTATGATGGCACCCTTATATCGTGGTGCCGTCATGGGTTCGGAAAAAACACATTACCGGTAAGTAATTACGTATTTTCCCATAGAGAATAAATGAAGCGGCCATGTGTTGCAGCACGGTGGTCATTCGGGTATCTCGGCGATACTTGCTAAAACTGATATAAGGAAAAGCAGAATAGTAGCTTCATATACAAGAATTTTCATATACTGATATTTTTTTATTTTATTTTACATGGACTTTTTTTTTTATTTTGAGGATTTGTTACTTGGTCAAAAATAGCTATAATATGCACTTCCTGCTGCTCCACTGAGTTTTCCAAATTTGTTTTTTTTTTTGTTTTATTTTTAACTCTGCCATAGATCTTGTCCATATTAGTTGGTGCTAATTTTGATGGTCTTTACAAAGGGGTAGCGCTCACAGAATAGTAGCCCAGGTATTCAAAATTTGGGTTTATGAAAATTGTTTCAAGCCAAGTGACTGATTCTTATGTTTTCTTATGCCCTGATTCTAAAAATATTCATCAGAAAACCCAAGGTTCTGAACTGAAGCATTTCAGCATGTTCTCCACAATGGAACTTGCATTTTGGATCTTGGCTACCTAGAAATTTCTTCACGACTTCTTTAAAAGGTTTCCAAGCTCTTTTTTTTAACACCTTTCATTTTTGTTTTGAACAAGTCGCTCGTAATGAGTTTTCTAATATTCAGACCCACAAAAATGCCTTCCTTGAGTTTTGTTTCTGACAGTCCCTGAAACTTGGTACACAAGAACTTAAGTCTCTCCTTTCAGTAGTTTCCACAAACTGCTTAATCAGTCCAAGCTTAATGTGGAGCCCAGGTTGCGAAGATGTTCTCGTTGGACAACTTTTTTCGCTCCAGTGAGGAGTCCTATCCCGGCTTTCTCCCATTCACACAAAAAGCATGGGTACTTCGGGTATCCTCCTTGCTGCCCAAGGAGCAAAGAGAACTTTCAGATCACCACATAATGACCATCCGTGATCCTTTTATTGAGAATAAAGTCTTAATTTTCATGATTTTCCTTCAAGTGGACAGAATGCCCTATAGGCACTGAAGCATACTTGCTGCCATTGTGCAGTAGTGGCTTTCAGACTTTTTGGGATGATTCTATAAAGAGTCTACATTCGCTCACATTGTACTCAATGTTACATTTTTTCCATCTGCCTAGGAACATCCCCGCAATACACTAGAGCAGTCTTGAGAAAAGTATGGAAGTAATTACTTTTCTTTCCTTATGTACCATGAAACTCAGGTAGCAGGAGCTATCAGGTTCTTTTCCTTTTAGTCTAGAGCCTAAGGCTATGTGCCCACGGGACTATGTGCCCACGGGACTATGTGCCCACGGGACTATGTGCCCACGGATTTTGCCACGGAAAACCTGCTGATTTTATCTGGATTTTCTAGATAAATCTGCAGGTTTTAGCAAGTACAGACACTCCCCATGTTATCCTATGGGACATGGGGAGTGTCTGTGTCCATGTTTCGGTATGTGAGGCTGCAGAACATGCTGCAGATGTCCCGCAACTGCACGTAACTGCATGTCAATTATTCCTGCAGAATTACCTGCGGAAATCCCGCCTTTCCACTATGGAGATAGAGGCCGGGACTCCCGCAGGCAAGTCGCACGAATGTTTGCAGGTTCACCGCAGCTATTTGGCTGGAATCCCACAGCAATGAGTAGCTGCTGATTTCGGGGAGCTGCTGCAGGAAACCTGCGGCTATAGCCACGGGTACATAGCCTAAAAGTTCTGAGAATGTTAAGGAAGGTCCAAGTCTCTGACTAAACGATTGAATTCGAGCTCTAAAAAAGGGGAAAAAAAAAAAGCTGTGGCTCTTTTGACCAATCTAATGACGCCAAAATCATCCACCAAATGGTACGTAAAGATGTCAAAGGATGGTGCTAGCCTAAAGACACCCCATAGAATTCTGTGAGCAATGCCCCGTTGGCAAAGACCATAAAATTTAGCACTAAATGAAAAGGCCAAAATCTCTTGAATGGAACCTCCTGGTGGATTGCAAAAAAAAATGTGAGTACTTTGGGGATAAAATAGGAGAATCATCGGGCCACATCTGACCTGGTGACAGATCCTCATCAAAGGGAACCTGTCAGGTTGAAAATGTCTGATCTGCAGAATGTAATAGATCAGGAGGAGCTGATCAAATTAATATACATTTTTTGTTCGAGCCTTTTCAGTAAACCTTGCATTTTATTCATTGACATCCATGCTGTTTGTCGGCGTGAGTCCAGTGGGCGGTCCTACTCAGTGATTGACAGTCTTCCCTATATAACTGTGCAGCAGAGAAAGCTGTCACACTGATTGGATCACCCATTAGACTCATGTAAAGGGTTAATCTGCAGGTTAATAGTGTTATAATGCTGGAAGAGCGGCTTCCAGGAGAAAAGGAACTTTTTCTCCCTGGAGCCACCAGCTTACAGTCATATATCGGCTGAGAGGAGCTCAGAAAAAGACATGAGTTAATAATTCCTTTAAATTGTTGAAGTATGGAGAAATCCCACCATGTGTTGTGTGAAGCGCACGCTTAGACCAGGTCTTCCTCCTTTCTCAGATATAGTGCTTTACCTTCTTCTGATTCCCACCTTTTCTCCACTGTCCCACCATCTATCCCATATTCCCGCCACCCTCAACTTTTTCCCCTCTTTTTCTGACTGCAGTATCTCCCTATCTCTCCGAACTGGATCTTATTCTCCAGAGTGAGTTCCCAGGTTAGTTTTTTTACTTTGCGCTCTCATCGAGCCCTCTGATATGCAATGAACCATTCTAGCACCAGGCAGGCTCTACATTACTTAGTTGGTGTCTCTCGGGCCATTGTGCAGGGTTGGTTTCTATGTTATATGCAGAGTAGGATGCATATTTTATTGGCTCTAGTCTTTAGGATTAACACTAGAAGTCCCAGGAATTTCGAGCTCCATAGGGTTCCAATGTCAAATGACCCCTCTCTGGGACTTCTAGTGTTAAAGGGGATTTTACAGAATTTGAGAAAAAGGTCTCCTCTGCTCCTTGAGCGACCATTACCCATGAGATTTATTGTACTTCAGCCCTGGTTCACTTAAAGAGCTGAACTCATATACTATATACTAAGACAGCCCTGCTTCTGGAAAATGCACCGTTTTATCCAATCCTTCACAACCCCCATGTACATACTAATATGGTGGTGCTAGCCATTTTGGAGGCAGCTTAAATATTCATGTGATAAAGCGTGAACGTTTTTGTACATTCGGTTGAAAAAAAAAATATGACTTTCTAAACCAGAAAAAGAGGAAGATCATAACAGTACAATATCCATACCTCTTATGGGTGGGCTGTAGGATTATTTCCAGTTTTTATAACAATCTTGTTTTATTTCCAGACTCTGATGGGCAGGGAAACGGATCTGCAGCCGAGAACAGCGAACCACAAGATAAAATAGGTATTTTTACATTTTCTATATTACAAGACTACAATAATTAATCTCAATTTCTCGTATGTACCTAAAATATCCCTCGTTTTTCTATATACAGCTATAATGCATACCTGTGTACGTCCATGGATGTATACTTTATGGTCTAAGGCTACTGTCATGGTGTGGTAGGGGATAACGGGACTGGGGCTCCTAAACTGGCCCTCAGGCTAGGAGGTCCTTAGCTGTCCCTGATCCCAGAAATACGTCTGGTGACAATGTCTGGGCCGCCTTCCTACCCCTGCTCCTGACCAGCCCTGATCTAGTAGCCTCACTCCCTCCCTACCCCATGAACAGGAGCATGTAAACATACCAACAGTGATAGACAAACGGTAAACCAAAACTCACTGTAATCAGACAAGTGATAAGGAGGAAAACTAAAGCAGGGAGGAAATAACCAAACGACAGGAGGAATTCCACTGTACACCAAGCGACACGCAGTAAATTACCAGACTGAAAAACTGCAGATTGACTGGTGTAGCAGAAAGCTATAGTCTGCATAGGAGGACAAATCCCTCCATCTTAAAAAGGCCAGGAGTGACTGTGATAGGTCTCCCTTAACATGTGATCAAAAAGGTAACCAGCAGGCTAGCAGAAATTAACTCTTGTTAGTCCGATCACTAATGAACACACAGCTGGTCGACGCCTGAGTCTGCCTGTGCAACTCGGAAGCACCAGAGAAAGTATAGTGAGGAGTGTCAGTCTATGGTCTGAACAGCATCTGATGCCATCATGACACTCGGCAAGTCTACGGCACATAACCGTGTGACAGCTATGATCCTCTTTCTCCCTTGCTCAACTCTTTCCTCCCTCATATGAATATTTTTTTAGTTGTGAAGCCCCTATTGCATATCGATGTAATGATGAAGGCACGAATACCATGCCGACTGTAATTGAAGTGGTTGTTTACTACTCAATCACTATATTTCCACCAAATAAAAAAACAGTTATACTTGCCTCCATTATCAGCTTTGTTCCACTAGTGTTTGTACTGCCTCTTAAGGGGCTCCTAGAACAGTGTCATTAGCAACCTTTTCACTCTCCCCACCCTTGGACAAATCAGACATCCAGAGGAAGGGGGCGAGTAGCTGCAGCTATTTCTCTTTCACTCCTATTTCTTGAAAAAGTAATTATGCCTTTCTTCCTTTTTGGATGATGGATTGAACAGTCTACGTACATGAGATATTCAGAGCGTTGACTAGTTTTGTATAACTGAATCTTACTTTACTCTTCTCTACAACTTTATCCCTGACCTGTCTAGTGTGTTCCTTGGTTTTCATTATGCAGTTTGATTTCTAATGTTCTCAAACAAACCTCTGAGGCCTTCACAGAACATTTTGTAGTTATACTGAGCATAAATTACACACAGGTCGACTCGATTTACTAATTAGGTGACATTTGGAGGCTATTGATCACTAAGGCTTTATTTAGGGGTATAGGACTACAGTGGGCTGAATACAAATGCACATCACAATTTTCACATTTAGGTTTTTAAAATATTTAGAAAACCCAGGTTTCTCTATCGCTTCACTGGGGGACACCCAAAACCATGGAGTGTATGCAGATGACAATGGGAAAGTTAACCTTCCTCAGTAGGATACACCTACCAACTGACACAAAACTAATCAGTTTTACATTAGTGTCAGTAGGAGGCAGATACAGGGCTGCACTCAACCCCTTTTTAATCCCTTTTTTTTTCCCCTAGATTCAGTTTGTGATGGGAAACAGAGTGGAAATGCCACTCTGTCACCCCACTTAGAGCCCAAGAACATAATGCTGAGATTGTTACACTGTATCCTCTCTGGTCTGCCAGGCAGGACTCTTATCCCCTAACACTTTTTCAGCTTGTTTGAGCATCAAGGCAGAAGGTCCTTGCCAACTTTCTCTGGCCTGCTTGCTCCAAACAGCTAAACGCGTGTCAGGAAACAGAAGATACCCCTCCAGTGTCTGGCACAGGAAGAATTTCAGGATACTCTTCTGGATTCAGGAATAAAACATGTAAAAAAAAATATATAAATCTGTGCTAGAACGAAGTTTGTTTTACTAGACCAAAAAAGGATTTTTTTTTTTAAATGTTTAAAGGGTAATACACGATATTTCAAAACAAAATTTAAAACAAAAGCAATGCACAGTATACTATATTAAAATACTAAGCGAAATTTCTAATTTAAAATATGAGTGGAGCCCCGGCCGGTGGCTGCCACATATAGTCCAGTTTTTAAAAATTAATTTCCGTGTGTAGCCCCGGGGCAGAGCTGCAGCCGAGCTGGGATCTGCAGGAGGGGACCCAGGAACAGTGAGGAGGGTCTGCAGGAAGGGGACCCTGGCACAGTGACCAGAGGAGCTACAGGGGGGACCCTGGCACAGTGACCAGAGGAGCTACAGGGGGGACCCTGGCTCTGTGAGGACCAGCTGCAGGCATGTGGGCAGTGGAGTGTGAGCTCTTGTGACCACACATCATGGCTGTGAGGAGGGGGCTCCTGGCAGGGCAGAGCCTGGCTCTTCTCCTGGTGCTGGGGGAAGTGTGTGGCTCTGGCAGGTTCTCCTTTCCTCTGAAGATCTCCCCAGCACTGGTCAGCCAGCCCATACCAGTGTCTCCTGCCTCTCCTAAGGACATAGTGGGGCTCTCCCTGGCATCAGACCCCAGCGGCAAGATCAACTTCATGGCCATGGTGGACAATCTGGAGGGGGACTCTGGCAGGGGGTACTACCTGGAGATGATGATCGGAACCCCCCCACAGAAGCTAAATATATTGGTGGATACAGGCAGCAGTAATTTTGCAGTGGCCGGAGCTCCGAACCCGGATATTTCTGCATATTACCACTTGGACTGGTCCAGTACATATCAGTCTTTGGGAATTGACGTCACGGTCCGTTACACTCAGGGAAGTTGGACCGGTGTACTGGGGAAAGATGTCATTACAATTCCCAATGGATTAAATGCCACCTTTGTAGTGAACATTGCCTCGATCTTGGAGTTGGAGAGCTTCTTTATGCCTCAAATCAACTGGCACGGGATTCTAGGACTAGCGTACAGGACCTTGGCCAAGCCTTCCAGCTCTATAGAAACATTCTATGACTCCCTGGTAGAACAGCAGAAGATTCCGAATATCTTCTCCATGCAGATGTGTGGAGCCGGCCTGCCCACCACCGGCGAGGGCAGCAATGGTGGCAGCCTGGTTATGGGTGGTATTGAGCGAGTCTGTACACCGGTGAGATCTGGTACACGCCGATCACTGAGGAGTGGTACTACCAAGTGGAGGTTCTCAAGTTTGAAGTTGGAGGCTTCAACTTAAACCTGGATTGTACAGAGTATAATTCGGATAAAGCCATCGTGGACAGTGGGACGACGCTCCTGCGACTGCCGGACAAAGTGTTCAATGCTGTGGTGGAGGGGATTATTCAGATGTTATTGAAATTCTCAATCAAAGACTAGTTCTGGACGGGGTTACACCTCGCCTGCTGGGAGAAGACGGAGGAGCCATGGGCGTACTTTCTGGACATATCTATCTATGTGCGGGATATGAACTTCAGCTGCTCCTTCCGTCTCACCATAAAACCTCAGTTATACATCCAGTCTGTATTGACTTTACGTGAGAATCTGAACTGTTTCCGTTTCGGCATCTCCCCGTCCTCCAACGCTCTGGTCATCGGCGCCACCGTCATGGAGGGGTTTTATGTTCTCTTCGACAGAGAAGAGAGGAGGGTCGGATTTGCTGTCAGTAGATGCGCAGAAGTGAAGGGTGTGATGGTGTCGGAGATTGCCGGCCCGTTCAGTACGGTGGATGTAGCCAGTAACTGCATCGCCAGGAACCCCCTCAGGGAGCCGATCATGTGGATCATCTCGTACGCTCTCATGACCTTCTGCGGCATCATTCTGCTGGTCCTTGTGGTTCTGCTGCTCCTTCCCAACAGACGTAACAGCCATGACCCCGAGGTGGTCAATGATGAATCCTCTTTGGTGCGTCACCGTTGGAAATAATTATGGGGTGGCGTTTTATCCCCCCCGGTTGTATGGACCTGTCCATAATTCCCACCATTCATCACTTGCTGCTGGGAACTGTTGGTTTACGAACCCGTCACTACCAAAGCCGTTAGTGAGACTCGACACTGACTTCATAACTTGATGCTTTCCTTTCCTTTTGAAAGTCCAAAGTACGTCTTAATAGTACTACACTACTCTGAGGCACTGTTCTTCATTTATCCTTTATTACTCCTCCCCCCCCCCCTTCTCATGCCGTAACCACTCTTAGCGAAACTTTCACATTGGACCTGATGTCTCATCTGACAGCCTCATGTTACAGAGCAGGATTTACCGAGTAGTTTGATATATAGTTTTGTGGGAAAATATTCTGTAGAATTTGTAATTTTATTCATTTAAATAGGTGCTTTCTAGGAGTCCAGTGGGCGGTCCTACCCAGTGAAAGCTCCACCTACTGGACTCTTAAGCATACATAATGTGTTTTAATGGAATAAATGTTTTACTGAATCTCTTCCCATCAATATATATCAATTCGCTCAGCTCCTCCAGCTCTATAACATGCTGGAGGCGGATTGGCAATAATAGAGGTTCCCTTTTAAAATATTTTTTTCACTAATGAGTTGTTTTGTTTTTTTTTTTTTGTTTTTTCTACAGATTTTTCTTTGTCGCTCCATTGGGAGACCCAGACAATTGGGTGTATAGCTTCTGCCTCTGGAGGCCACACAAAGTATTACACTTTAAAAAGTGTAACCCCTCCCCTCTGCCTATACACCCTCCCGTGGACCACGGGCTCCTCAGTTTTATGCTTTGTGTGGAAGGAGGCACACATCCACTCATGCATTCTCATACATAGTTATGTCGGATGGAAGAAAAGAGGACCCCGATGGGGCCCCCGGCATGTTCCCTTCTCACCCCACTATGTCGGCGGTGTTGTTAAGGTTGAGGTACCCATTGCGGGTACGGAGGCTGGAGCCACATGCCGTCTCCTTCACCATCCCTTATGCGGCTCTGGGAGAAGTAGGATCCTGAGCGGTCATCCATTTGCTGGGACCGTGCTCCATCCGCAGCCCCTGGTGGAACCTGTCGGACCGGAGCCTCTTCAACCCCAGGGACCGGGCCCTGCAACTTGAAGGTACTCTGTGTCCCCATGGGGGGACTGTACAGGGAGCGCACCTTCTTCCCGGAAGCCGCGGTAGTTGTAAAACTGAGGAGCCCGGCGGACTTCCGCGCCGACCGTGCCTGCTTGTCGGGCGCGGCCTCAAATTTAGTCCCCGGCTTCGCCGCGGCCTAGTCGCGAAAATCCTGCCCCCGGGCCTGCCTGTCAGGGGTAAGGGCGGGATTACCGACATGACGTCGGATGTGAGGGCTGGAGCATCCTGCATGTCTCCCTCCCCCCTCATTGACCACTGTGGGGACCCCAGATTCCCGCTCTTTGCTGGCGCCGCCCTCGGCCCCACTCCTCCCCTGAGAGCTCCGGCGGCCATTTTTTTGGCATTCTGCCGGTGGATGCTTCTCAGTGACACAGCTCTGCAGCTCTGGGGGATCCACGACAGGGAATCTGGAGGACACACTCCGCTCGTTAGCGGTCGGTAAGCCACACCAGTCACCCGGTGCTGGTCCCCCTAGGGTGCCGGAATAGATACATACATACATACATACGTACATACGTACATACGTACATACATACATACGTACGTACATACATACATACATACGTACGTACGTATGTATGTATGTATGTATGTATGTATGTATCTATTCCGGCACCCTAGGGGGACCAGCACCGGGTATATATATATATCTGTTCGGTCAGGCTGTATACCCTTTTCCCATATACCCTCAGTGGTCACTCTCCTAGGAGACAACAGCATGTCGTCCACAAGGAGCAAAGCTACTAAGGCACAGGTTTTTTTCGCGGCCTGTACCTCTTGTGGGGCTATGTTGCCTGCGGGTTCCACCTACCCTCACTGTGAGCAATGCTCGACTCCTGCCACGCTTGCTCAGCCGGAGCCTCAGGCACTTGTGGGCCCCTCGGCTCATGTAGATCCCCCTGCTCCCCCTGAGCAGGCTGCAGGGACAGAGTCACCGGTGTTGGCCTCTTTCGCTGAGAAACTCTCTGTCACTTTCGCAATCTATTGCACAGTCTATGGACAAATGGTCATCTAAGCTCCTTGAGGCATTGCAGTCCAGACCGGGCCCTTCACAGGCCCCGGCCCCGGTTAGCTTGTCTCCTCCAGGCCCCTCTCGGTCCGCGCCACAGCGCGCTCCCAGGTTAGCCCCTAGGTCTCAGGCGGAGGACTCCTGCCCGACCTCCTCACGCTGCTCGGGATCCCAGCTTGAGGACTCTCAGGAAGACGAGGTGGACGTGGGAGCTCAGGGCTCTGACCCTGACTTCGCCCTTAACCTTGATACACCTGAGGGGGACGCCTTAGTAAATGATCTTATCTCGTCCATCAACCAGGTGTTGGATCTCTCACCCCCGCCTCCTCCTGTAGAAGAGTCGGCTTCTCAGCAGGAGAAACACCAATTTCGGTTCCCCAAACGTACGCGCAATACGTTTTTTGATCACTCTAACTTCAGGGATGCTGTCCAGAAGCCCAGAGCGGTCCCGGACAAGCGCTTTGCTAAAAGGCACACTGACACGCGTTATCCCTTTCCATCTGAAGTCGTTAAGGGCTGGGCACACTCTCCCAAGGTGGATCCTCCAGTCTCCAGATTGGCTGCTAGGTCCGTTGTGTCTGTTGCCGATGGCTCGTCCCTGAAGGATGCCACTGACAGACAGACAGAGCTCTTGGTGAAGTCCATTTATGAGGCCACAGGTGCATCTTTTGCCCCGGCCTTTGCGGCTGTGTGGGCTCTCCAAGCAATCTCGGCTTGTCGGACTGAGATTAATGCTGTCACACGGAATTCTGCTCCGCATGTTTCTTCTTTGACCTCTCAGGCATCAGCCTTTTCGTCCTACGCCATGAACGCCGTCCTGGACTCCACTAGCCGTACGGCTGTAGCATCTGCTAACTCCGTGGCAGTCCACAGGGCCATGTGGCTGCACGAATGGAAAGCAGACTCTGCTTCCAAAAGGTTCTTAACTGGTTTGCCTTTTTCTGGCGACCGTTTATTTGGCGAACGATTGGATGAGATTATTAAGGAATCCAAGGGAAAGGACTCCTCCTTACCCCAGTCCAAACCTAAGAGACCTCAGCAGAGAAAAATCCAATCGAGGTTTCGGTCCTTTCGTCCCTCCGCCAAGCCCCAATCCTCTTCCTCCAACAGGCCGGAGAAAGGCCAGAGGAACTCCTATGCGTGGCGGTCAAAGTCACGCCCCCAAAAGGCCGCAGGAGGCACTGCCTCCTAGACGGCCTCCTCATGACTCTCGGCCTCCCCTAGCCACATCCTCGGTCGGTGGCAGGCTCTCCCGCTTTGGCGACGCCTGGTGGCCACATGTTCAAGACCGATGGGTGAGAGACATTCTGTCTCATGGTTACAGGATAGAGTTCAGCTCCCGACCTACGGCTCGTTTCTTCAGAACCTCTCCGCCCCCCGCACAGGCCGACGCACTTTTTCAGGCAGTGGACGCTCTGAAGATGGAAGGAGTTGTGATTCCCGTTCCCCTTCAGGAACGTGGTCGCGGATTTTACTCCAACTTGTTCGTGGTGCCAAAAAAGGACGGGTCATTCCGTCCCGTTTTGGACCTCAAGCTACTCAACAGACATGTGAGAACCAGACGGTTTCGGATGGAATCTCTCCGCTCGGTCATCGCCTCGATGTCACAAGGAGACTTCCTAGCATCGATCGACATCAAGGATGCTTATCTCCATGTGCCGATCGCACCCGAACATGAACGTTTCCTGCGTTTCGCCATCGGAGACGAACACCTCCAGTTCGTGGCATTGCCTTTCGGCCTGGCGACAGCCCCACGGGTTTTCACCAAAGTCATGGCATCCGTCGTGGCGGTCCTGCACTCTCAGGGCCACTCGGTGATCCCCTACTTAGACGATCTCCTAGTCAGGGCCCCTTCTCGGTTGGTGTGTCAACAAAGCCTTACCGTCGCTCTGGCGACTCTCCAGCAGTTCGGGTGGATCATCAATTTCCCGAAGTCCAAGTTGACACCGACCCAATCACTGACTTACCTCGGGATGGAGTTTCATACCCAGCCAGCGTTAGTCAAGCTACCGCGGGACAAACAGCTTTCTCTGCAGGCGGGGGTGCAATCACTTCTTCGGAGTCAGTCACACCCCTTAAGGCGCCTCATGCACTTCCTGGGGAAGATGGTTGCAGCTATGGAGGCAGTGCCGTTCGCGCAATTCCATCTACGGCCACTCCAATGGGACATTCTTCGCAAATGGGACAAGAGTGCGGCTTCCCTCGACAAGAACATCTCTTTCCCTTGCAACCGAAACATCACTTCAGTGGTGGCTCCTACCCACATCTCTGTCTCGGGGAAAATCCTTCCTACCCCCAACCTGGGCCGTGGTCACTACGGACGCGAGCCTGTCAGGTTGGGGAGCGGTTTTTCTCCACCACAGGGCTCAAGGAACCTGGACTCCGATAGAATCGTCCCTTCAGATCAATATCCTGGAGATAAGGGCAGTATATCTAGCCCTATTTGCTTTCCATCGGTGGCTGGAGGGCAGGCAGATCCGAATACAGTCGGACAACGCCACTGCCGTCGCCTACATCAACCACCAAGGCGGCACTCGCAGTCGTCAAGCCTTCCAGGAAGTCCGGCGGATTCTGCAGTGGGTGGAAGACACAGGCTCCACCATCTCCGCAGTTCACATCCTGGGCGTAGAAAACTGGGAAGCAGATTTTCTCAGTCGTCAGGGCATGGACGCGGGGGAATGGTCTCTGCACCCAGACGTGTTTCGAGAGATCAGTCGCCGCTGGGGAACGCCGGACGTCGATCTCATGGCGTCACGGCACAACAACAAGGTCCCGGCCTTCATGGCACGGTCTCAGGATCACAGAGCTCTGGCAGCGGACGCTTTAGTCCAGGATTGGTCGCAGTTTCGACTGCCTTATGTGTTTCCCCCTCTGGCGATGCTGCCCAGAGTACTACGCAAGATCAGGTCCGACTGCCGTCGCGCCATTCTCGTCGCTCCAGACTGGCCGAGGCGGTCGTGGTATCCGGATCTGTCGCATATCACGGTGGGTCAACCGTGGGCACTTCCAGACCGCCCAGACTTGCTGTCACAAGGACCGTTTTTCCATCTGAATTCTGTGGCCCTCAACCTGACTGTGTGGCCATTGAGTCCTGGCTCCTAGCGTCTTCAGGGTTATCTCAGGATGTCATTGCTACCATGAGACAAGCCAGGAAGCCAACGTCCGCCAAGATCTATTACAGGTCTTGGCAAATCTTCCTATCCTGGTGCGCTGATAACTGTTTTCCTCCATGGCCGTTTGCCTTACCCACTTTTCTTTCATTCCTACTATCTGGAATGGACAAGGGTTTGTCCCTCGGCTCTCTCAAGGGCCAAGTATCGGCGCTCTGTGTTTTTTCAAAAGCGTCTAGCCAGGCTTCCGCAGGTCCGCACGTTCCTGCAGGGGGTCTGCCACATGGTCCCACCTTACAAACGTCCGTTGGAACCCTGGGATCTTAACAGGGTCCTGACTGCTCTTCAAAAACCACCTTTTGAGCCGCTGCGAGATGTGTCTCTCTCACGTCTTTCGCAGAAGGTGGCCTTCCTGGTGGCAGTCACATCACTTCGGAGAGTGTCTGAGCTTGCAGCGCTGTCATGCAAAGCCCCCTTCCTGGTTTTTCACCAGGATAAGGTGGTTCTGCTTCCTGTCCCGGAATTTCTCCCTAAGGTGGTATCCCCTTTTCATCTAAATCAGGATATCTCCTTGCCTTCCTTTTGCCCTAATCCAATTCACCAGTGTGAAAAGGATTTGCACTCTTTGGATCTAGTGAGAGCACTCCGGTTCTACGTGTCTCGCACGGCGCCCCTGCGCCGTTCAGACGCGCTCTTTGGCCTTGTCGCTGGCCAGCGTAAGGGCTCGCAGGCCTCCAGGTCAACCTTGGCTCGGTGGATCAAGGAACCGATTCTCGAGGCCTACCGTTCTTCCGGGCTTCCGCTCCCTTCAGGGCTGAAAGCCCATTCTACCAGAGCCGTAGGTGCGTCCTGGGCATTGCGGCACCGGGCGACGGCTCAGCAGGTGTGTCAGGCAGCTACATGGTCTAGTCTGCACACTTTCACGAAACACTATCAAGTGCATACCTATGCTTCGGCAGACGCCAGTCTAGGTAGGCGAGTCCGTCAGGCGGCGGTTGCCCACCTGTAAGAGGGAGCCGTTTTCGGCTCTTTTTATTGAGGTGTTCTTTTACCCACCCAGGGACTGCTTTTGGACGTCCCAATTGTCTGGGTCTCCCAATGGAGCGACAAAGAAAAAGGGAATTTTGTTTACTTACCATAAATTCCTTTTCTTCTAGCTCCTATTGGGAGACCCAGCACCCGCCCCTGTGCCCTTTGGGCTGGTTGTTCTTTTGTGTACACATGTTGTTGATGTTGAATTGTTCTTTTGGTTCATGGTCTTCAGTTCTCCGAACATCCTTCGGATTGAATTTACCCTAGACCAATTTATAAGTTTTCTCCTTCCTGCTTTTGCACCAAAACTGAGGAGCCCGTGGTCCACGGGAGGGTGTATAGGCAGAGGGGAGGGGTTACACTTTTTAAAGTGTAATACTTTGTGTGGCCTCCAGAGGCAGAAGCTATACACCCAATTGTCTGGGTCTCCCAATAGGAGCTAGAAGAAAAGGAATTTACGGTAAGTAAACAAAATTCCCTTTTTTGTTATACATTCCACATGGACCTGATACTTGTGGGTTTTTGTTTTTTTTTTCATTTTTTATCCGGTACAATTAAATCCCTATTATTCCTTGATATTTTTGATGTTAATCAGATCTGAAGGCAGTCTACAGTCTTAGTCAAAAAGTCAGCCTTTAAGTGATTTTTGCAAGAAGCCATCTTGGATTACAGTCAGCCTTAAAGGGGCAGATCGAACATGAGTTCATGACTCCTTCTGTAATACCTAATGGTTTGTCAGTCAAGAAGGCGGGGCTTAACATGTAAATTAGGGTGCCGTATTAATTGTAAAAGGATCATAGACTTTCAAAGAATGAAACCTCTCCTAACCTTAACTTGACCACCCGCGGCCTGTACGGACTCCAGACCCATCAGGATTGAGCTTTACTTCTATGATGAGAGTTGTAGTATAAACTAATGTAGCTGGTATGAATGAATTGTGCATCTGATGAGCAATAATCTGTGCTCTGATTCTTGGTTTTTGCTGCTCTCATACTCCGTTCTGATTTTTGGGGCTGTTCTTTTTTTTTTTTTTTCTCTTTTTTTCTTTCCAGGGTTACTTCTCCGTTCTGATTGATTTTTTTTTTTTTTTTCCTTTTTGCTATACTTCCTCGCAGCCATGAACAAATACATATATATTTTTAAAAAAGTTTCTTAATTGTTCAAATTTTGCTCTGATGTTTGTTTTTTTTATCACTGCAATTTCACACCGGGATGTCTACTTAATTGTTTGTATTTATAAAACTGTAAATGAGACTGAACACACAATTAAACCAAAAATTTATATCTAAAAAAAAAAAAATTTAATTTCCGCAAGTTTGCAATATAGGGGATTCAGAGTAGGGGTAATTGCCATTATAACTGTGTGTGTGTGTGTGTGTGTGTGTGTGTGTGTGTGTGTGTGTGTGTGTACATAATCAATCTCTCTCTCTCTCTCTCTCTCTCTCTCTCTCTCTCTCTCTCTCATAAAGCTAAGTGTGTGTGTGTGTGTGTGTGTGTGCGCATGTCCATGTCCGCTAAAGGAATCCAACCGTCGCATTTACAATCACAAAATTTTGCGCAGCCTTATGTGACTCAGGTAACATCATAGACTATGTTTTACAAGAAACGTTTACCCCGCGCTTTACAGCTACTCTCCAAAAAGCCTGCCTCCATTATAGTGAATGGAGCTGGGAACTACAGGCTATTAATAGCAGCTGTGAGTGGTTGCTATAGGAACGAAGGACATTCATAGTATAAAGCTTATGTGAGGTAATATGTCGGTGGAGAGACAGACACAGATAGAGAAAGAGGCACACAAGGAAAGAAACACAGACAGGAAAAAAAGCGAGACAGACAAAAAGACACACTGGGAAAGAGACAGACAGAGGCAGACAGGGAAAGAGACAGACAAGGAAAGAGACTGGGAGGGAGACAGAGAGTTACTATCCCGGGCAACGCCCGGGTACTACAGCTAGTGTGTGTCCCCAGGTGTTGTTGTTTCCATCCTTTAGTGTATGTCTTCATTGTATGCCTTCTCCACGTATCCAGATAGTTGCGATCTGCAGAGAGCGTGCCCTCCCTGGTATGTCTAACCTCCCTGCACTCGCGGTGTGTCGGCCAGCCGAGGCAACATCGGAGTGTAACAGGCATGTAACTATGTATGGTTACGGGTTAAATTTGAAAACATTCTTCGTATCGAATGCTAAACTACTGACAATAAAACAGGTGGCAGAGAAACTAGCACACCAGATCCAAAGGTCAGCTCTGTAGCTGTGTACACTGAACAGTAGGCTATTTTTAGGCATATTTTTGGTCTCTAATGTATACAAAATATCTACAAGGCTGCAGTAGACAACCAAAACAGCACAGAAAATAAAAAAGAATAAAGTAGATTTTGTGCATAGAGAATAATTATATCTTTTCTTGTGTTAGAAGAGAAAACCAGCAGCGCTCCGGACTATAAGTATTACCTGCGCATGTGGGCCAATGAGAAGGAGCAGAAGAAGGAGACTATAAAGGATATACCTAAGATAAATCAGGTGAGATGTAAAGTTTTTTTTTGGGGGGGGGACGATGCCAGTGTAGAGATCCTAGATCTTCCAAAAAATGTTTTCGTTTTTTCCTCTTTTCCTGCTCGCCACTAATTTAAAGGGGTTTATATTCTAAATGATTGGTGGGAAGCCATTCCGGTAAATGAAGAAAATCAGCTTCCTACTCCAGCAATGCTTCTCCGGTGGTCTCCACGAGACCCGTAGTGATGTCACAACTCATAGTAATATGGTGGTAGGGATCTGGTGGTTATGTCATCACTACCAGTGAGGCGGATAAGCAAAGCTGGAGCTATGCTAAGTATAGCGTCTATTCTTTTTTTTAATCAGGATGGAATTTAATACCGTATTTTCTGGATTATAAGACGCATTTTTTTCCCCTAAAACTGGGGGTAAAATGGGAGTGCGTCTTACAATCTGGATATGGCTTACCGAGGTGTTGGAGCGGGGTCGTAAGAGGCAGGGTCGGCGGTACCGAGGGCTCGGAGGAGCAGTGGAGCAGCTCAGGAGGGTCACAGGACGGGGTGTCTCGGCGGCGAGTGCATTGATCTGATTACGGGTTACATTGCCCGCGGTTGACGCAATGGCCTTAAAAACAAAGTGGCTGCAGATGTGGCACGTGTGTAGATTGACATGATGGACTTCAAAAAAATGGCCACGGAGTCCTATCTGCACACACTCTCTGCTTCCGCGGCCATTTTCTTGAAGTCCATCGCGTCAACCACAGGCGATTTCAACTGAGCCCACGATCAGATAAATGGCACCCGCCGCCGAGACACCCCATCCTGTGACCCTCCTTTGTCGCTTTACTACAGTGACATACCCGCAGCCTACGGACAGATCAGTGGCATACACCGTGACACACCCGAGCCCGCAGTATCGCTGAGCCGCAATACCCCCTCCTCTGAGCCCGCAGCATTGCTCACCCTGCATCCTGTGACCTTCCTGAGCCGATCCACCGCTTCCCCCTGGTGAGCATTAGGATTAAGATGCAAAAGGATTATAAGACAGACCCTCATTTCTTTGTCGCTCCTAATTGGGAGACCCAGACAATTGGGTGTATAGCTACTGCCTCCGGAGGCCACACAAAGTATTACACTTAAAAGTGTAAGGCCCCTCCCCTTCTTGCTATACACCCTCCCGTGGGATCACGGGCTCCTCAGTTTTCATGCTTTGTGCGAAGGAGGCACACATACACGCATAGCTCCACTGTTTAGTCAGCAGCAGCTGCTGACTATGTCGGATGGAAGAAAAGAGGGCCCATACTAGGGCCCCCAGCATGCTCCCTTCTCACCCCACTTTTTGTCGGCGGTGTTTGTTAAGGTTGAGGTACCCATTGCGGGTACGGAGGCTGGAGCCCACATGCTGCATCCTTCCCCATCCCCCTTAGGGCTCTGGGTGAAGTGGGATTTACCGGTCTCCAGGCACTGAGACCGTGCTCCATCCACAGCCCCTGAGAACCTGCTGGAATGGAGCTGAGTATCGTCAGGGACAGGCCCTGCTACATCAAGGTACTCTGTGTCCCCGTACATATCGCGCGCACACCGCAGCGTTGCTGGGTGTGTTAGTGCGCCGGGGACAACAGCTCTGCGCGCTGGTGCCATTCCTATCTGCAGCTTTGCTGAGAGGGGACACGTATCTGAAACTGCCGCGCGGCCGCTGCTGTCAGTTTTTTCGCTGCGGCGCGGCTGGGACTTGTGGTGCGCCGGGGACTTCCGCGCTGGCCGTGCATAGATCACGGCCGCGCTTATTACTCGAGTCCCCGGCTTCTGCGGCCTAGTTTCGTTTCGTTCCCGCCCCCAGGCCTGCCAGTCAGGGGAAGGGCGGGACGCTGTGCAGAATGTCAGCGCAGAGGGCTGGAGTCGGCTTTGCATACTCCAGCCCTCACACTGGGCACAGTGGGACGCCAGTTTCCCGCACTTTGTTTGTGGCACGCCCACGGTCCGCCCCTCTTCACAGGACGCCGGCAGCCATTCCTGATGTGCAGTCTGTGCTGGAGAGAGGAGACTGGGAGACCCAGACACGGGATTCTGGTGCCCACACACCCGCTTTTCAGCGGGCGGTAAGCTGCCCTCAAGGGCTGACCCCCACTGGTGCCGAAGTGTATATTGTATTTTATGCTTGCAGCTTTACATTGCACTGTACGGTCGCTGGGGATTCTCTGCTATATACCCTCCTAGATTTCTCAGAGGACACAACAGCATGTCGACCGCAAAAAGCAAAGGTGCCAAGGCACAGGCTTTCTTTGCTGCTTGTACCGCATGTGGGGCTGTTCTACCGGCAGGTTCCACTGACCCCCACTGTGTGCAGTGCTCGGCCCCTGTGGCACTTGCTCGGCCGGGGCCTCTGCTGGAGGTGACCCAGGCAGAACCTCCTGTGAATACTGTCCAGGTGACAGGGACGGAGTTTGCAGTCTTTGCTGACAGATTGTCTGTGACTATGACTAAAATTCTTGAAACATTGCAGTCTAGACCAGTAACTCAGGCCATGGACACTGTTAACTCATTGCTCCCTGGTCCCCCTCAGTTGGAACAGTTCCGGGATCCGGGGGTGTCTCTTGCATCCCAGGGTGATGGCTCTGACACGGACGACAGTCCCAGACAGCCTAAGCGAGCTCGCTATGAGCGGCCCTCGACTTCATCACACTGGTCAGGGTCCCAGCAGGACTCTCTGTATGATGAGGCGGAGATAGCTGATCAGGATTCTGATCCTGAGACCGCTCTCAATTTGGATACTCCTGATGGTGACGCCATAGTGAATGATCTTATAGCGTCCATCAATAAAATGCTGGACATTTCTCCACCTGCTCTTCCTGTGGAGGAGACAGCTTCACAGCAGGAGAAATTCCATTTCAGGTATCCCAAGCGTAAATTAAGTGTATTTCTGGACCACTCTGACTTTAGAGAGGCAATCCAGAAACACCACGCTTATCCGGATAAGCGTTTTTCCAAACGGCTTAAGGATACACGTTATCCTTTTCCCCCGGACGTGGTCAAGGGCTGGACCCAGTGTCCCAAGGTGGATCCTCCAATCTCCAGGCTTGCAGCTAGATCCTTAGTTGCAGTGGAAGATGGGGCGGCACTTAAAGATGCCACTGACAGGCAGATGGAGCTCTGGTTGAAATCCATCTATGAAGCTATCGGCGCGTCGTTTGCTCCAGCATTCGCAGCCGTATGGGCACTCCAAGCTATTTCAGCTGGTCTTACACAGATTGACACGGTCACACGTACATCTGCTCCGCAGGTGGCACCCTTAACCTCTCAAATGTCTGCATTTGCGTCTTACGCGATTAATGCGGTCCTAGATTCTACGAGCCGTACGGCAGTGGCGTCCGCCAACTCCGTAGTTTTACGCAGAGCCTTGTGGTTAAGAGAATGGAAGGCAGATTCTGCTTCCAAAAAGTGTTTAACCAGTTTGCCATTTTCTCGTGACCGACTGTTTGGGGAGCGCTTAGATGAAATCATTAAACACTCCAAGGGTAAAGATTCATCTTTACCTCAGCCCAGACAAAATAAACCCCAACAGAGGAGAGGACAGTCGGGGTTTCGGTCCTTTCGAGGCTCAGGCAGGTCCCATTTCTCCTCGTCCAAAAGGACTCAAAAGGATCAGAGGAGCTCAGATTCTTGGCGGACTCAGTCACGCCCAAAAAAGACAGCCGGAAGACCCGCTACCAAGGCGGCTTCCTCATGACTTTCGGCCTCCTCTCTCCGCATACTCGGTCGGTGGCAGGCTCTCCCGCTTTGGCGACATTTGGCTGCCACAGATCACAGACCGTTGGGTGAGAGACATTCTGTCTCACGGGTACAGGATAGAGTTCAGTTCTCGTCCTCCAACTCGCTTCTTCAGAACTTCTCCACCTCCCGACCGAGCCGATGCTCTGCGGCTAGCGGTGTCCACTCTAAAAGCGGAAGGAGTGGTGACCCCCGTTCCTCTTCAGGAACAAGGTCACGGTTTTTACTCCAACTTTTTCTATGCTTTGTTATAGGAGACGAACACCTTCAGTTCGTAGCTCTGCCTTTCGGGCTGGCAACAGCCCCACGTGTCTTCACCAAGGTCATGGCAGCAGTAGTAGCAGTCCTGCACTCTCAAGGTCACTCTGTGATCCCGTATTTGGACGATCTACTTGTCAAGGCACCCTCTCAAGAGGCATGCCAACACAGCCTGAACGTTGCGCTGGAGACTCTCCAGAGTTTCGGGTGGATCATCAACTTTTCAAAGTCAAGTCTGACTCCGACCCAATCGCTAACATACCTTGGCATGGAGTTTCATACTCTCTCAGCGATAGTGAAGCTTCCGCTGGACAAACAGCGTTCACTACAGACAGGGGTGCAATCTCTCCTTCAAGGCCAGTCTCACCCCTTGAGACGCCTCATGCACTTCCTAGGGAAGATGGTAGCAGCAATGGAAGCAGTCCCTTTCGCGCAGTTTCATCTCCGTCCACTACAATGGGACATTCTCTGCCAATGGGACGGGAAGTCGACGTCCCTCGACAGAGACGTCTCCCTTTCTCAGGCGGCCAAGGAATCTCTTCGGTGGTGGCTTCTTCCCACCGTTTTGTCGAAAGGAAAGTCCTTTCTACCCCCATCCTGGGAGGTAGTCACGACAGACGCGAGTCTTTCAGGGTGGGGAGCAGTGTTTCTCCACCACAGAGCTCAAGGGACGTGGACTCAGGAAGAGTCCACCCTTCAGATCAATGTTCTAGAAATCAGAGCAGTGTATCTTGCCCTACAAGCCTTCCAGCAGTGGCTGGAAGGCAAGCAGATCCGAATTCAGTCGGACAACTCCACAGCGGTGGCATACATCAACCACCAAGGTGGAACACGCAGTCGGCAAGCCTTCCAGGAAGTCCGACGGATTCTGACGTGTGTGGAAGACACGGCTTCCACCATATCCGCAGTTCACATCCCAGGCGTGGAAAACTGGGAAGCAGACTTCCTCAGTCGCCAGGGTATGGACGCAGGGGAATGGTCCCTTCACCCGGACGTGTTTCAGGAGATCTGTCGCCGCTGGGGGACGCCGGACGTCGACCTGATGGCGTCACGGCACAACAACAAGGTCCCGGTTTTCATGGCACGGTCTCACGATCACCGAGCTCTGGCGGCAGACGCCTTAGTTCAGGATTGGTCGCAATTCCGGCTACCTTATGTGTTCCCGCCTCTGGCATTGTTACCCAGAGTGCTGCGCAAGATCAGGGCCGACTGCCGTCGCGCCATCCTCGTCGCTCCAGACTGGCCAAGGAGATCGTGGTACCCAGATCTGTGGCACCTCACGGTAGGCCAACCATGGGCACTACCAGAACGACCAGACTTGCTGTCTCAAGGGCCGTTTTTCCATCGGAATTCTGCGGCCCTGAACCTGACTGTGTGGCCATTGAGTCCTGGATCCTAGCGTCTTCAGGATTATCTCGAGAGGTTATTTCCACCATGAGACAGGCTAGAAAACCATCCTCCGCCAAGATCTACCACAGGACGTGGAAGATATTCTTATCTTGGTGCGCTGCTCAGGGAGTTTCTCCCTGGCCTTTTGCATTGCCTACTTTTCTTTCCTTCCTGCAATCCGGGTTGGAAAAAGGTTTGTCGCTCAGTTCCCTTAAAGGACAAGTTTCAGCGCTATCTGTATTTTTTCAGAAACGCCTAGCACGACTTACTCAGGTACGCACGTTCCTGCAAGGAGTTTGTCATATCGTCCCTCCTTACAAGCGGCCGTTAGAGCCCTGGGATCTGAACAAGGTTCTAATTGCCCTCCAGAAGCCGCCTTTCGAGCCTATGAAGGATGTTTCCCTTTCTCGTCTTTCACAGAAAGTGTCCTTTCTAGTAGCGGTCACGTCTCTTCGGAGAGTGTCCGAGCTAGCGGCGCTCTCATGCAAATCTCCCTTCCTGGTGTTTCACCAGGACAAGGTGGTTCTACGTCCGATTCCTGAGTTTCTCCCTAAGGTGGTATCCCCTTTCATCTCAATCAGGATGTCACATTACCTTCCTTGTGTCCTCATCCAGTTCATCAATTTGAGAAAGGTTTGCATTTGTTGGATCTGGTCAGAGCACTCAGGATCTACATTTCCCGCACGGCGCCCTTACGCCGCTCGGATGCACTCTTTGTCCTTGTCGCTGGTCAGCGTAAAGGGTCGCAAGCTTCCAAATCCACCCTGGCTCGGTGGATCAAGGAACCAATTCTTGAAGCCTACCGTTCTGCGGGGCTTCCGGTTCCTTCAGGGCTGAAGGCCCATTCTACCAGAGCCGTGGGTGCGTCCTGGGCATTACGGCACCAGGCTACGGCTCAGCAGGTGTGCCAGGCGGCTACCTGGTCGAGTCTGCACACCTTTACCAAGCATTATCAGGTGCATACCTACGCTTCGGCGGACGCCAGCCTAGGTAGACAAGTCCTTCAGGCGGCGGTTGCCCACCTGTAGGACAGGGCTGTTTGACGGCCCTATCACGAGGTATTCTTTTACCCACCCAGGGACTGCTTTTGGACGTCCCAATTGTCTGGGTCTCCCAATTAGGAGCGACAAAGAAGAAGGGAATTTTGTTTACTTACCGTAAATTCCTTTTCTTCTAGCTCCAATTGGGAGACCCAGCACCCGCCCTGTTTTCTTAGGGATTTTTGTTTTTTTCGGGTACACATGTTGTTCATGATGAATGGTTTCAGTTCTCCGATGTTTCTTCGGGTTGAATTTGTCTTTAAACCTGTTATTGGCTTTCCTCCTTCTTGCTTTTGCACTAAAACTGAGGAGCCCGTGATCCCACGGGAGGGTGTATAGCCAGAAGGGGAGGGGCCTTACACTTTTAAGTGTAATACTTTGTGTGGCCTCCGGAGGCAGTAGCTATACACCCAATTGTCTGGGTCTCCCAATTGGAGCTAGAAGAAAAGGAATTTACGGTAAGTAAACAAAATTCCCTTCTTTAACATAAAAAATATTTTTTTCCTACTCTAAATTTGGGGTATGTCTTATAATCCAGGGAGTCTAATAAAACCTAAAATATGGTACTTTGTTAAATGTAATTTCCTCACCCTTTTACATGATGCTTTTTTTTTTTTTTCCTTCTCCACAGGAGCAATTTATTGAGCTATGCAAGACCTTGTACAATATGTTCAGCGAGGACCCGGTGGAACAAGAACTCTACCATGCCATAGCCACAGTGGCTAGTCTTCTGCTGCGTATTGGTGAGGTGGGAAAGAAGTTCTCCAATCCCCCCCTTAGAAATTCTGAGGAAGGGCAAACAAATCTAACACGGGAACCCTCTAGTGAAGAAGAGGAAGAACAGAGTTCCAGTCTGGAGCCACGGACCACAAAAGAAGAACAGTCCACAGAACCTATTCCCGTTCCTGGCAATTCTCGGTCAGCAATCACCCGAGATGACATCCAAAAACTTAAAGTGGTAGCAAATGGAGAGAGAAACAGCCCTCCAACACAGCCCACATCTGACGATGAAACCAAGGATGATACTTCCGTCTCCTCGTATTCTATGGTGAGCGCCAGCTCACTTCAGTGTGAGGATATTGCAGATGACACAGTGTTAGTTGGGTGTGAGCCCGGTAGTGTGACACCTAAGTATGGCAGCACTATTGATGCCGAATGGTCAATCTCTTTTGAACAGATTCTGGCTTCCATGTTGACCGAGCAAGCCCTGATCAGCTACTTTGAGAAGAAAGTGGACATTGCACAGAAGATAAAACAGAAGAAAGTCGAAAGACAGATCAGTTCCTCAAGTGAACATGAACTTTCTTCTGTCTCGGGCTAAGATCCTCAATGTTGTAACCTCCCTTGAAGCAGCAAAGAAGACTTCTCGTGAACTTGGTCCCTTCTTAGCTGCTCTTCTTGGCTTACATATATTATGCATCTCCCATCGCCAACATCAGGAAAACCTTGCATCGTGTAATGATCTTCAGCCTCAAAGTTATAAAAGACAAAAGTTCAGGTTTTTATTTGCAGCTTTCATCCCCGCATGTTCTCTTCTTCATTCTCTGGATGATCACTTTCATAGTCTACACTTGCACTTTTTCCAGTTACATATCACTAATCCTCTGTCCGATCCTGGCAGGTTTTACCTGTGTTGTTTTGAGGAGATCGCTCCATCCCTGATCCCCGTGATCTACACTGGAGATGCCTTTGCTCCTGATCGCTCTATGCCTGTGTTTGTGGTGCCTAAGTCACGTCTTGTTTCAGCTACTATGGTAGAGCCAACACATACCGGCTTGTAGCTAATGTGCAATATTTTGGTATACTGAATAGTATCCCAATTTTGTTTTTTTTAATTTTACTTTCCTTGTAATGTCTACGAATCACATCTATAGATGTTCCTGTGTTTTTACCTGTACATCCCATTTTTATTTCATGATTGGTGCCTATAGATTACTCTCCGTTGATGATATTTCCTTCTCTCCACAACTCGTGTACACTAGATATAGCTACACTTGTTGGACAAAATGCACTATGCTGCTCCTTAGTCCTTGTGAAACATTTCAGCTCGCTATGCCATATGACATTCTTCCGATATTTCGTTTTTTGGCACATGGACAATATGTTCAGTACATTCCAGCTGTAGGAGGCCGCTCCTTGTGATGTATTGTAGTATTCAGCCACCATTTCATTTCCCGTGTTTCGGACACTGGTATGAATGAATAAGGAAAGGGTCAAGTTGGGAGATTTGGACACACAACACTTTGGTCTACCCATTTATACACTCAAATGGGCTTCACACTAATTCATAGGTCAACGCGTCCTTGTACAAAGCTGTGCATCTCGGTAAACTAAGATAAAAGCCTTAATAAATACGTCCATGTCAATAGAAGAAGAAATTGGCTCCTTATCCCACTTGGTCTAGATTTCTAGGTTCTCCTTCTAAGGATTAATTCATAGGGTATCTGAAACCAGGTGATATTTGCTATGGATTTTCTGTGCCGATTTCCCAACAAAAAAACATCATGTTACAGATTTCCAGTAGGTAAACTGACATCTACTTTTGCATTCTTTTGGGCTTCATGGGGGAGGGGTGTTGAACTGACCAAAAATGTCTTGCTTTATTTTTTTGGCAGTCTTATGTCTGGCACTGCTTCCCAAATCCTGCACTAGTCTTAAAGGTCAGATCAACATGACTGTTCAAACAAAGCACAGGATCTCTGTGCATCCTTACAGTGGCCAAGGAGTTCAGTGCCTCTTCCCACCTACTTGTTTTCCTCGATCATCTTGACAGTTCTGCCTTTATAGAGCCAGTGAAGATCGGAGATGGAAAACCAGTTGCATGGAACTCCTTGGCCATGCCAAGAGAATACCAAGCGCCAGTGCTTGGTTTGATTAGTCCTATCCTGAGAAACTGCCTTTAACACTGTTTTAATGGAGTTTTTTGCTCAATGTATCTTCTAAAATGTTAAGATCCAGCTCTGAGAAAGCAGTAAGCCTGGGCTAAAATACTCCTCTGTCCTACTGAGACTGTACCTTTTTAAAGGGGTTGTTCACTACTTTTAAATTGATGGCCTATCCTTAGGATAGGCCATCAATGTCTGATCGGCTGGGGTCCAACACCTCGCACCCCTACCATTCAGCTGTTCTCTGTCCCGGCGGCAGCAGCAGATAGCCAGAAATGCTCAGTTCCGGAACTACTTCATCTCCATCGCAGCCGGGTACTGCTCATCTGCCTCCCATTGTAATCGTTAGGAGGCGGATGTGCATTACTCAGCCGCGGCCACTATCTGAAGATAGAGCAGCCCCGGAACTGAGCATTTCCGGCTGCCTGCTGCCGGGACAGAGACTAGTTGATTGGCGGGGCTGAGGGGTGTGGAACCCCGACTGATAGGTCACCGATGTCTTATCCTACAGATAGGCCATCAATGTAAAAGTAGTGGATAGCCACTTTAACCTGGAAAGAAAATGCCATAGCCTCCATGGAAAAAGGTCTAGGCTGATGGAAATAGAAAGATTAATCTTAACTAAAATAATATATATATATATATTTTTGTTTTTATTTTTTAGTTTTTATTTTCTCGAACATCGCCTCCATTATTGTTCCTGATATTTTTCTTGTATGGCATCTTTCTATTATTTTGGGTTCAGCAGAAATATCAGACACAGCCCCAAATCAGCCCTGACTTTCTTAAAGGTGTCAATCATGGAGACTGCAGCCAAACTTTAGCATCATTATACCAATCCCATAATGTTAAGAATATGTCGGTGTATAATAGCGTACACTCTGTGCCCCCCCCCCCCCTCCCAAAACAATCATGGTGGAGACCACGCTTTGGATCATTGATACCTATGTAACAATACTGCATGTTCTGGAAACCAAATTTTAACCATTTTCTAAAAGCCCGTATGGTGGTATAATGGAAATGTCTTGAAAATTTATACGCACTGCACATGTTTTATCTGAGGACATACGGTATATATCTATATAAACCTACTACATGCATACATGGTTCCTAATACTTGTATCAACCTTCATGTATCAAATCTAGAAAAAAAATAATTCAGGTCTATAGCAACCAATGTGGCTGCTGTGGACAACAATCCATTTTTTTCCCCTTCATGACTGTTGATGCGTTTTGTATAGTTTCAGCACCCTTGGTCTTGGTGCACAGGAGGCACCCGTTTTCTGTATACACATCTCTCTTCTCGTAATAGACATTTACACTAGCAACAAAGAAGGTATAAAGTACAGCTATACCCTATACATTAATATCTTCTACGTACAAGATCCCACTTGTATCCTGCAAATAAAGCAACTAGATCTTTCCTCCGGTCACAGTATATACCGTATATGTGAGCGCCGACGTGTGGACACGTGCACGGAGTGCTGCCCCATGTTCAACATGAAATAATTTATTACTACTGTATTATTTTTAATGGTAAAAGAAATGACCTGTACATTTTTAAATCCTTTTGATTTGTCATGCATTCAATAAAATTTAATGAAACACAACTCTGAAAAGGGTTCCTCACTGTGTAACACTGTTAATGATTGTTTGGCAGAGGATGTTCCATTTTAGGCAGGTGCAGGAAAAATGCTGCATGAAAGAATGCTTTAAAAAAAAAAAAAAAAAAAGGGCTAAATCTTAAAAATCAAAATTTGTTGTGATCAGTTTTTGCTTTCAAAACCGCATTAACTCTTCTGGGTAGACTTGAACATCGTTTTTGAACTTTTTATTGTATTCCTGCCTCTGCTGATAAGGAGTCTGCTGAAAACTGTTCCTGAAAAAACAGTCTAAAATAGGTCCAGGACGAGAGTGAAAATTGCACTAATTTTGATTGTTAATGAATACATGTAACAAAAAACTGCTTTAACAATAGGTCATTGTTATGACTCACTCATGGCTCTGCTCCTGCAGAGCCACTGTATGTGATTGGTTATCCTACTGTCGAAATCCTCCGGGGGTTAGGTCATTTGGGAGGAGCCTATTCTGTTCTGCCTCTTTCCTGTGGTCACGCTGGTTTATCTTTGAGTTGTTTCTCTTGGAACGCCGCCAGTAATAGTTCCTGTTTTGCAGTGCGTGTTTCCTGGTCTCCATGAGTTTGTTCTGATCTTGTCCCGCTACCCAGTACTCCTTCCCCTGACCTCTCTGGCCCGTCTTGTTTGACTTCCCTGTATCCCTACCCGTTCTCCGCTTGTTATCCTCTCTCCACTCCTTGTTCTATACTTACTTGTCCTTTCGGCTTCTGAGTACGGCTCTACTTCCCTTCGGCTCTTGAAGCGCCCTCCTGGCTTCTGACCCTCGGCTCTCACATGACTTCAGCTTTGCTTGCTCCTCTGTACAAATGTTACATCCCGGCACTGATCTTCGGCTTATCAACCACTCTACATTCCTGCACTGGTGCTAGTAACCTCTAGTGGGCTTGCGCTAAGCTGCACTTAGGAGCACTCCATCCTCCCTGTGTTCCTGCGCTCCCTAGTGGTAATATCAGTCATATTAAGATTACACATTTAATTTAAAGGGAAATAAAATTTAACCCAATGCTTCCTTGGAGATTTCTCTTACTGGAAATTGGCTTTAGTTTAAAGAAATTCTGTATCTTAAATTACCTTTCTTTGTCGCTCCTAATTGGGAGACCCAGACAATTGGGTGTATAGCTACTGCCTCCGGAGGCCACACAAAGTACTACACTCAAAAGTGTAAGGCCCCTCCCCTTCTGGCTATACACCCCCCCGTGGGATCACGGGCTCCCCAGTTTTATGCTTTGTGCGAAGGAGGCCAGACATCCACGCATAGCTCCACTGTTTAGTCAGCAGCAGCTGCTGACTATGTCGGATGGAAGAAAAGAGGGCCCATACGAGGGCCCCCAGCATGCTCCCTTCTCACCCCACTTTCTGTCGGCGGTGTTTGTTAAGGTTGAGGTACCCATTGCGGGTACGGAGGCTGGAGCCCACATGCTGATTCCTTCCCCATCCCCATTAGGGCTCTGGGTGAAGTTGGACTTTACCGGTCTTCGGGCACTGAGGCCGTGCTCCATCCACAGCCCCTGGAGGATCTGCTGGATACGGAGCGGAGTTTCCTCAGGGACAGGACCCTGCTCCATCAAGGTACTCCGTGTCCCCGTGCTTATCGCACGCACACTGCAGCATTGCTGGGTGTGTTAGTGCGCCGGGGTAAACAGCGCTGCTGCGCTTGTGCCGTTACTCACTACAGCTCTGCTGAGTGAGGTGACTTAGTACGATCGGCCGATCCGGCCGCGGGGGTCAGTTTTTACTGCGTCGCGGCTGGGATTTGTGGTGCGCCGGGGACTTCCGCGCTGGCCGTGCATATATGATGGCCGCGCTAGATTACTACAGTCCCCGGCTTTTGCGGCCTAGTTCGTATCGTTCCCGCCCCCAGACCTGCCAGTCAGGAGGAGGGCGGGACGCTGTACAGACCAGCAGCGCTAAGAGCTGGAGTCTGTTTTACATACTCCAGCCCTCACACTAGGCACAGTGGGACGCAGTTTCCCGCACTTTTGTTTGTGACGCCCACGGTCCGCCCCTCTTCACAGGACGCCGGCAGCCATTCCTGCCTGCACGCTGAGCTGCAGAGGGGAGACGGGGAGACTCAGACAAGGGATTCTACGACCTCACACCCGCTTTTCAGCGGGCGGTAAGCAGCCCTCAAGGGCTCTCCCCCACTTGTGCCATAGTGTACTTTGTATTTTGTGCTGGCAATACTTTGCACTGTACAGTCGCTGGTGATTTTCTGCTATATACCCTCCTTAGATTTCTCAAGGAGACAACAGCATGTAGTCCGCAAAAAGCAAAAGTGCCAAGGCACGGACTTTATATGCTGCTTGTACCGCATGTGGGGCTACTCTACCGGCAGGTTCCACTGACCCCCATTGTGTGCAGTGCTCGGCCCCTGTGGCAATTGCTCAGCCGGGGCCGCTGCTAGAGGTGACCCAGGGAGAACCACCTGTGAATGCTGTCCAGGTGACAGGGACGGAGTTTGCAGCTTTTGCTGACAGATTGTCTATGACTATGTCTAAAATTCTTGAAACATTGCAGTCTAGACCAGTAACTCAGACCATGGGCACTGTGGAATCATTGCCCCCTGGTCCCCCTCAGCTGGACCACTTCCTAGCTCCGGGGGTGTCACATGCACCCCAGGGTGACGGCTCTGACTCGGACGACAGTCCCAGACAACCTAAGCGGGCTCGCTATGAGCGACCCTCAACTTCATCACACTGGTCAGGGTCCCAGCGGGACGACTCTCTGTGTGATGAGGCGGATGTAACTGATCAGGAGTCTGATGCTGGGGCCGCTCTCAATCTAGATACCCCGGATGGTGACGCCATAGTGAATGATCTTATAGCGTCCATCAATAAGATGTTAGATATTTCTCCACCAGCCCCTCCTGCGGAGGAGGCAGCTTCACAGCAGGAGAAATTCCATTTCAGGTATCCCAAGCGTAAATTAAGCACTTTTCTGGACCACTCTGACTTTAGAGACGCAATCCAGAAACACCACGCTTATCCAGATAAGCGTTTTTCCAAACGGCTTAAAGATACACGCTATCCTTTTCCCCCTGACGTGGTCAAGGGCTGGACACAGTGTCCCAAGGTGGACCCTCCAATCTCCAGGCTTGGAGCCAGATCTCTAGTTGCAGTGGAAGATGGGGCGGCACTTAAAGATGCCACTGACAGACAGATGGAGCTCTGGTTAAAATCCATCTATGAAGCGATTGGAGCGTCGTTGGCGCCAGCATTCGCAGCCGTATGGGCACTCCAAGCTATTTCAGCTGGGCTTACACAGGTCGACACGGTCACACGTACATCTGCTCCGCAGGTGGCACCCTTGACCTCTCAAATGTCTGCATTCGCGTCTTACGCGATTAATGCTGTCCTAGACTCTACGAGCCGTACGGCGGTGGCGTCAGCCAACTCTGTGGTTTTACGCAGAGCCCTGTGGTTGAGAGAATGGAAGGCAGATTCTTCTTCCAAGAAGTGCTTAACCAGTTTGCCTTTTTCTCGTGACCGATTGTTTGGTGAGCGTTTGGATGAAATCATTAAACACTCCAAGGGTAAGGATTCATCCTTACCTCAGCCCAGACAAAACAAACCCCAACAGAGGAGGGGACAGTCTGGTTTTCGGTCCTTTCGAGGCTCAGGCAGGTCCCAATTCTACTCGTCCAAAAGGACTCAAAAGGATCAGAGGGGCTCAGATTCTTGGCGGACTCAATCACGCCCAAAATAGCCAGCCGGAAGAACCGTTACCAAGACGGCTTCCTCGTGACTCTCAGCCTCCTCTCTCCGCATCCTTGGTCGGTGGCAGGCTCTCCCGCTTTGGCGACATTTGGCTGTCACAGGTCAAAGACCGTTGGGTGAGAGACATTCTGTCTCACGGGTACAGGATAGAGTTCAGCTCTCGTCCTCCAACTCGCTTCTTCAGAACTTCTCCACCGCCCGACCGAGCCGATGCTCTGCTACAAGCGGTGTCCGCTCTAAAGGCGGAAGGAGTGGTGACTTCTGTTCCTCTTCAGGAACAAGGTCACGGTTTTTACTCCAATTTGTTTGTGGTGCCAAAGAAAGACGGGTCGTTCCGTCCCGTCCTGGATCTAAAGCTGCTCAACAAACACGTAAAAACCAGGAGGTTCCGGATGGAATCTCTCCGCTCCGTTATCGCCTCAATGTCTCAAGGAGATTTCCTAGCATCAATAGACATCAAGGATGCTTATCTCCACGTGCCAATTGCGCCAGAGCATCAGCGTTTTCTACGCTTCGTTATAGGAAGCGAACACCTGCAGTTCGTAGCTCTACCTTTCGGGCTGGCGACAGCCCCTCGGGTCTTCACCAAGGTCATGGCAGCAGTAGTAGCAGTCCTGCACTCGCAAGGTCACTCCGTGATCCCGTATTTGGACGATCTACTTATCAAGGCACCCTCTCAAGAGGCATGCCAACACAGCCTGAACGTGGCACTGAAGACTCTCCAGAGTTTCGGGTGGATTATCAACTTTTCAAAGTCAAATCTAACCCCGACCCAATCACTAACATATCTTGGCATGGAGTTTCATACTCTCTCAGCGATAGTGAAACTTCCACTGGACAAACAGTGTTCACTACAGACAGGGGTGCACTCTCTCCTTCAGGGCCAGTCGCACCCCTTGAGGCGCCTCATGCACTTCCTAGGGAAGATGGTAGCAGCAATGGAAGCAGTTCCTTTTGCGCAGTTTCATCTGCGTCCACTACAATGGGACATTCTCCGCCAATGGGACGGGAAGTCGACGTCCCTCGACAGGGAGGTCTCCCTCTCTCAGGCAGCCAAGGAATCTCTCCGGTGGTGGCTTCTTCCCACCTCATTGTCAAAAGGAAAGTCGTTCCTACCCCCATCCTGGGCGGTGGTCACGACAGATGCGAGTCTATCAGGGTGGGGAGCAGTGTTTCTCCACCACAGGGCTCAAGGTACGTGGACTCGGAAAGAGTCCACCCTTCAGATCAATGTTCTGGAGATCAGAGCAGTCTATCTTGCCCTACAAGCCTTCCAACAGTGGCTGGAAGGCAAGCAGATCCGAATTCAGTCGGACAACTCCACAGCGGTGGCATACATCAACCACCAAGGGGGAACACGCAGTCGGCAAGCCTTCCAGGAAGTCCGGCGGATTCTGACGTGGGTGGAAGACACGGCATCCACCATATCCGCAGTTCACATCCCAGGCGTAGAAAACTGGGAAGCAGACTTTCTCAGTCGCCAGGGCATGGACGCAGGGGAATGGTCTCTTCACCCGGACGTGTTTCAGGAGATCTGTCGCCGCTGGGGGATGCCGGACGTCGACCTGATGGCGTCACGGCACAACAACAAGGTCCCGGTTTTCATGGCAAGGTCTCACGATCACCGAGCTCTGGCGGCAGACGCCTTAGTTCAAGATTGGTCGCAGTTCCGGCTACCGTATGTGTTCCCACCTCTGGCATTGTTGCCCAGAGTGCTCCGCAAAATCAGGTCCGACTGCCGCCGCGCCATTCTCGTCGTTCCAGACTGGCCAAGGAGGTCGTGGTACCCGGATCTGTGGCACCTCACGGTAGGCCATCCGTGGGCACTACCAGACCGTCCAGACTTGCTGTCTCAAGGGCCGTTTTTCCATCTGAATTCTGCGGCCCTGAACCTGACTGTGTGGCCATTGAGTCCTGGATCCTAGCGGCCTCAGGTTTATCTCATGAAGTGGTTGCCACCATGAGACAGGCTAGGAAGCCATCCTCCGCCAAGATCTACCACAGGACGTGGAGGATATTCCTATCTTGGTGCTCTGCTCAGGGAGTTTCTCCCTGGCCTTTTGCATTGCCTACTTTTCTTTCCTTCCTGCAGTCTGGGTTGGAAAAAGGTTTGTCGCTTGGCTCCCTTAAGGGTCAAGTCTCCGCGCTATCCGTATTTTTTCAGAAACGCCTGGCGCGACTTCCTCAGGTACGCACGTTCCTACAAGGGGTTTGTCATATCGTCCCCCCTTACAAGCGGCCGTTGGAGCCCTGGGACCTGAACAAGGTTCTAATTGCTCTCCAAAAGCCGCCTTTCGAGCCTATGAAGGAGGTTTCCCTTTCTCGTCTTTCACAGAAAGTGGCCTTTCTAGTGGCGGTCACGTCTCTTCGGAGAGTGTCCGAGCTGGCGGCGTTATCATGCAGATCTCCATTCCTGGTGTTTCACCAGGACAAGGTAGTTCTGCGTCCAATTCCAGAATTTCTTCCCAAGGTGGTATCTTCCTTTGATCGCAATCAAGATATCACTTTACCGTCTTTGTGTCCGCATCCAGTTCACCAATTTGAAAAAGGTTTGCATTTATTGGATCTGGTGAGAGCACTCAGGATCTACATTTCCCGCACGGCGCCTCTGCGCCGCTCGGATGCACTCTTTGTCCTTGTCGCTGGTCAGCGTAAAGGGTCGCAAGCTTCCAAATCCACCCTTGCGCGTTGGATCAAGGAACCAATTCTTCACACCTACCGTTCTGCTGGGCTTCCGATTCCATCAGGACTGAAGGCCCATTCTACCAGAGCCGTGGGTGCGTCCTGGGCATTACGGCACCAGGCTACGGCTCAGCAGGTGTGCCAGGCGGCTACCTGGTCGAGTCTGCACACTTTTACCAAGCATTATCAGGTGCATACCTACGCTTCGGCGGATGCCGGCCTAGGTAGACAAGTCCTTCAGGCGGCGGTGGCTCACCTGTAGGAAAGGGCTGTTTGACGGCCCTATCACGAGGTATTCTTTTACCCACCCAGGGACTGCTTTTGGACGTCCCAATTGTCTGGGTCTCCCAATTAGGAGCGACAAAGAAGAAGGGAATTTTGTTTACTTACCGTAAATTCCTTTTCTTCTAGCTCCAATTGGGAGACCCAGCACCCGCCCTGTTTTTCTTAGGAAGTTTGTTTTTTTCGGGTGCACATGTTGTTCATGTTGAACAGTTCAGTTCTCCGAGGTTGTTTCTCGGGTTGAATTTGTATTTAAAACAGTTATTGGCTTTCCTCCTTCTTGCTTTTGCACTAAAACTGAGGAGCCCGTGATCCCACGGGGGGGTGTATAGCCAGAAGGGGAGGGGCCTTACACTTTTGAGTGTAGTACTTTGTGTGGCCTCCGGAGGCAGTAGCTATACACCCAATTGTCTGGGTCTCCCAATTGGAGCTAGAAGAAAAGGAATTTACGGTAAGTAAACAAAATTCCCTTCTTTTCTACAATGTGGTAGATTTTGAGCAATAGAAATCTTGTGCTAAAGGTATTTGAATACCCAATAGTTTTGATTGGAAAATTCCAATCAAATTAGTCCTAAATTATTAACTTCATCTATGTGATCTCACACCTGTCGACACCTAGGTGGCATACACCTTGGACCATTGTCGGTTGTATGACCTTCCCTACTCACTTGGTTTCCATATGTTCTCAATGGCCAGAAGGCTAGAAAGTAGAGATGAGCAGATCGATTCTCAGGACTCTGGTCCAACATCTAGGTCAGTGGTACCTGTCATCTAGACGATAGCCCTCAAATTGACTACCTTGTGGCGTCTCCCTGTGGCTTTTTGATTAGCCAGGGCTTGCGTACATTATCTCTCACATCGCACTGATGATGTTTAGCCGACCCTGGCTAATCAAATGGGCTTGAGATGTCAGAAGGTAAGAGATTCGCGGGCCTCCCTACTAGACGCCAAGTACCATTTGATCTTTATGCTGAACCAGTCCTGTGACTCAATCTGATCATCTCTAGAGGGGAATGGGTGGCTGCCAGATGCCAGCTTATCTACTGTAACTAGAATAAAAGTATACAGTTAGGTCCAGAAATATTTGGACAGTGACACAAGTTTTGTTATTTTAGCTGTTTACAAAAACATATTCAGAAATACAATTATATATATATATAATATTGGCTGAAAGTGCACACTCCCAGCTGCAATATGAGAGTTTTCACATCCAAATCGGAGAAAGGGTTTAGGAATCATAGCTCTGTAATGCATAGCCTCCTCTTTTTCAAGGGACCAAAAGTAATTGGACAAGTGACTCTCTAAGGGCTGCAATTAACTCTGAAGGCGTCTCCCTCGTTAACCTGTAATCAATGAAGTAGTTAAAAGGTCTGGGGTTGATTACAGGTGTGTGGTTTTGCATTTGGAAGCTGTTGCTGTGACCAGACAACATGCGGTCTAAGGAACTCTTAATTGAGGTGAAGCAGAACATCCTGAGGCTGAAAAAAAGGAAAAAATCCATCAGAGAGATAGCAGACATGCTTGGAGTAGCATAATCAACAGTCGGGTACATTCTGAGAAAAAAGAAATTGACTGGTGAGCTTGGGAACTCAAAAAGGCCTGGGCGTCCATGGATGACAACAGTGGTGGATGATTGACGCATACTTTCTTTGGTGAAGAAGAACCCGTTCACAACATCAACTGAAGTCCAGAACACTCTCAGTGAAGTAGGTGTATCTGTCTCTAAGTCAACAGTTAAGAGAAGACTCCATGAAAGTAAATACAAAGGGTTCACATCTAGATGCAAACCATTCATCAATTCCAAAAATAGACAGGCCAGAGTTTAAATTTGCTGAAAAACACCTCATGAAGCCAGCTCAGTTCTGGAAAAGTATTCTATGGACAGATGAGACCAAGATCAACCTGTACCAGAATGATGGGAAGAAAAAAGTTTGGAGAAGAAAGGGAACGGCACATGATCCAAGGCACACCACATCCTCTGTAAAACATGGTGGAGGCAACGTGATGGCATGGGCATGCATGGCTTTCAATGGCACTGGGTCACTTGTGTTTATTGATGACATAACAGCAGACAAGAGTAGCCGGATGAATTCTGAAGTGTACCGGGATATACTTTCAGCCCAGATTCAGCCAAATGCCGCAAAGTTGATCGGACGGCGCTTCATAGTACAGATGGACAATGACTCCAAGCATACAGCCAAAGCTACCCAGGAGTTCATGAGTGCAAAAAAGTGGAACATTCTGCAATGGCCAAGTCAATCACCAGATCTTAACCCAATTGAGCATGCATTTCACTTGCTCAAATCCAGACTTAAGACTGAAAGACCCACAAACAAGCAAGACCTGAAGGCTGCGGCTGTAAAGGCCTGGCAAAGCATTAAGAAGGAGGAAACCCAGCGTTTGGTGATGTCCATGGGTTCTAGACTTAAGGCAGTGATTGCCTCCAAAGGATTCGCAACAAAATATTGAAACTAAAAAATTTTTTTTGGGTTTGGTTTATTTGTCCAATTACTTTTGACCTCCTAAAATGTGGAGTGTTTGTAAAGAAATGTTTACAATTCCTACAATTTCTATCAGATATTTTTGTTCAAACCTTCAA